>NW_022170878.1:7982463-8096285 GCF_008802855.1 Photinus pyralis
AAATGTTTATCAAGTAAGCGTTGAAATAATTGATAGCTTGTGTCAGAAAATAGGTTTAAATAATATATAAATTTCCACACGAGAGAGCTTAACCATTTCCGCTCAGGGCCGTAGCCAGACGGGGGCAAGAGAGAGCTAAGCCCGCTCTTGGGACCCACTTTGTCCGCTCTTAAAATTTGCTTTAAATAACACAATGTAGCATGCTCATATACAGGTTGTCAATTTTAAAACTTGCAGTCGGCCATATTTTCCAAACTAAAGAAGATATTGAAAATCGCGCACAGTCGTTTCAGATGTATAGAGGGGAACCAGAATGACGCTATGAGTGACAACCCCCCACCCCCTTAACCCCCAGCACCCCCTCTGGCATATTAATTTTTTTTTAAATTTCTTAATCAAATATTGGACTTTATTGGAACTACTGGGAAAAGCATTTTTCAGTAGCTTTCCAACGATGTGTCACAAGTATGGGGCTACCATTTAGGATTTTTGAAGAGGGGGTGCTGAGGGGTTAAGGGGGTGGGAAGTTGTCACTCATAACGTCATTCTGGTTCCCCCTCGTTACCCCCGAAACGGTTTTGCGCGATTTTCAATATCTTCTTTAGTTTGGAAAATATGGCTGACTGCAAGTTTTAATATTGACACCCCGTACAATCAAAATTTCTTAAAAAAATTAACACAACAAGAGATAAAAACTTCAACCATTTTAAGTGGCGATATTAATTAAGATGTTTTAGGTTGAAAGATGGATTTAATAGTTTTCTATTATTAAATAACGCAAGCGCTTCTTCGAAAACGACATTTTTCTTTTTTTTTGGCCAGAAGTTCGCTATTTGTAGAACTACAAGAAACTTTGAAAGGGAAAATTAATCAGCATGAAAGTGTGCGTAACTTTGCCCATTTAAGCGACTTTGCATCTCGTACGGTTTACGAGGTCCCTATGGTGACAATGGAAAAAACCCACCCTGTATTATTATCATTTTATTATCTTTTCTACCACCTGCAATACATAGTAAGCATAAGAGAGATCCGAGGAGAGATCTACAAATGACCTCCAACTTTTTAAGTCGATACGATACACACATTTCTTGGGCATCGAGCAATCGAGTTTAGTCTTTTTCCCAAAAAAATTGGTGCATAAATAAGGATTTAGATCCATATTAGGCAATAAAGTGATGGATACTAAAATTAATTCTTGATAGTTGTCCATTTGGAGCCATAAGCTTTCTTATAGCGAAAACCAGAAATCGATACGAGTTCTTCTTCCCAAGAAAATCGGTACACAAGTAACGATTTTACATGAACCACTTCTTGAGCATTGCGCAATTGAATTTCCCAAGAAAATCTATGCATAAATAACGATTTTGACATCCTTTGGATAAATATATTTCTTTTGTCACCAAAAATAGACATGTATCATTTCTTGGTCATAGAGCAACTGAGTTTGATCTTTTTCTCAACAAAATTTTGACCAATTTCGACACGTGGATGAATGACAAATGTAATTTTTGATAGTCGATACGAGGCCTAAAGCCCTAAGCCCTAAGCTATAGTACTGAACGACACGCAGACAGGCAGAAATGTGAAAGCATAAGCGCTCCACTTTCGTGGATTGCGCCAAAAACGAATTTCTTCAGCTGAACACATCAAATTATTAATATTTCGCCTGCCCGCTCTGAAGATTAATTTGCCCGCTCTTAGTAACTAATCTGGCTACGGCCCTGTTTCCGCTTACGTGAATTGTAAAAGAAGAAAAAAGAAACTCAGGGAAGAAACTCAAGAAAGTCCCCTTATCCTCCTTCTTGATGTAGTTACCCAAATGCCAACCTTTTGGTGATGTAGAGGTGTTTTAATAAACATGTACGGATTTTCTGCTGTAAGTATCTGTTTGGGCGGATAGTTGTGCAATACAATTTTTAGGACTTTATTCTATTTTTTGTTGAATGTTATTTAGCAACTTCTTCATTTAAAACAGTCCACCTTCCTGTTGACTCCGTCTTGCAAATGCACTGCTTGTTTTCTTATCAACATTGGGGTACGATTTGGAAAATTGTTCAATGCACAATTGCAGCGAATGGCCGCAATGGGTCCCTCAAGATTTCGAATACCATTGTGGACATTGGCCATTAAAATAGAGCACCATCCCCACACGGCAAGACACAAATTAACTTAATATCAATTATTCTTAAACAAAATACTGTTAAGTTAGATCTCATACTTTCAATGTATTGATTAGTGCTTCCTGAAGGGTCACATAGCGGACTATTTATGTGTGCAAAGGAAAATAAGTTATGACACCTGATGTTTAAAATATGCGATATGCCTTTACTAGAAGAATTTGTGGTGAAAATTTCAAAAAATATCTCTATGAATAAGAAAGTTGACAACATGAGTTGGAAAATGCGCTAAAAACGGTGAAGACAACTAAAGAAAAAAACGAGACTATACCTAAACATAAACATAATTTAGGAATTCTCTATCTTCAAGTGCTCAAACTTTACCCTACGATTAAGTAACACACATTTGCATTTGAAACAAAAGTACAATACGCTCGGTATACATCAATCGTGCAACGTTTTCGTTTTTGACGGCGTTTATTTTGTTTGTTCTTTCTTGTAGTAACTATTAACCAGTGCATTTCACGTCACAACTAAATCAAGTTGGTTTGTTATACCGTAGGTACATGTGATTATTCCTTCATATTGTTTCTTTAGCATTAATCCAGGGAAGCTGATTATCAGTGTGCTGTCAATCTGTATGCTTCAATTTAACTCCATGAAATAAGTAAGTACCTGTCCTAATACAACAGTTCAACTGTTCCCTGATGTTTTTTGTGTGCAAGTTACCATTTTATGAGTTTTGCCTAAATTGATCGTAGATTCGTGTAGTGTGTTTTTATATTGAATCGATTGGTCATATTTTCCACTTGTATATATTTATGATGCCTCTTGTGTCTCGGTCTGGTTGGTTTACTGCATTTGATTCTATAGTCAAATTTTATCGTACAATGAGATGTTTTATTTGTATTTTCTCCTGCATATTGTTTCCGTAAGTTATTTATTTTATGTATTTGTGTGGGCTATGCAGGGTTTTTGTCTCGAAGAAGGTTTTCCCCAGGTATCGCCTTGTTGTGTGCGTAATATATTTATTTGTTCTTGTCCTTTCTTACACACAAAAACCTGCATTTTAACATTTTATTCAATTCCCCTCCCGATTGTGTCTCACGTCCCAACAACCAATTACACAACATATGAGTTCATTCGTATCATCCGTATCGAGCCGACTGCTACCGAGATTCAAAAGTACCGCGAAACGGTCGTCGTTTCGACTTGAAAGGTAGGTGAAAAGGTGAAAAGGATACGAATCTCAAGCCAACTTCACACACGTTACATTGTTATTGACCACATTTACGGTCCGCCATACCATCAAAGTTAAACCAAAGAATACTTTACTCTTTGGTTAAACCAAGAGTTTAAGCTCCTTGGCAACTGTTGCAGCAACAAGCGTTCTAATGGATTTCAAGATAAGCCCAGATCATATTTGACAGTGCATTTGACCCTAAGTAAGTACCTACATAAATCGTTTTATTGCCTAAACAAAATGTAACAAGGATTCTTACATAATTCGCCTATATCTAAACAGTAGTTAATGTACGTAGTGGATAAAATTTGCCTTAATCGAAACTACAGGTGCCTACCGCAACAGGTCGCTTGAATAAACGAAAGTACCGAGTAACACAACCACTAATGATAATCAGATCTGAATACAATGTCTTCATTATACAGAATCAATACCAAATGAACAAAGGCGCATGGGAAAGAAGACGCATTATCTAGTAGGTCATAATTATACGGAAATTTGACAGTTTAAAATAGATTACAAGACATAATAGTTGTTGACATACTTCACCTTTCAGCGTAAACATAAAATTAGTAATTTTGAGAAAATATGTAAAAGAAATGCCAACACAAACATTAAAATTGGATACATTTCAAATTCAAACGCACAAACGCAACGCGAAGAATGTCGTGGTCAGCGATCTTCAAAGGTAACTAACCACCCTTTAGGAGCGTCTAACGAAAATTCCATAATCGCAATAGGAAATAATTCTGATGGAAAATTGGCAGACATACACGCACGTGGGAAATTCCGAGGGGATTGAACAAAACCGCGCGCAACTGGAAATTATATTAAAGTGTTCTATCTACGTGCGTTATATCTGCCCAGCAACGAATCATCTCCCTGCGGCTTACTGCACAAAACAAAGTTACATTTCGTCGGTACAAATTAAATTTTAACAGAACGTAATTGAACGCTGAATAGCGCTTTATACGTTCCCAGAATTCCACTTATTTTAAGCTTAATACAGAAACCGCAAATAAATGTGCTTGTCATGTACGAAGAACGGGAAATCCGAACCATACGTTTGGATAAAATGTAGTTATCATGTTGTATCGAATTTTCACAATAGGGAATTAAGATACCTACATATATTTTGAATTCCTTCAAGAACTACGACGGCAAGATGAAACTAGTGCAGAAATTCGGGGTAGAAAAGAAGACAAACATCGATCTGTAGCAAAACATAAGCCAGACCTTTACCAAAAATGTTGTTTACTAAATACGTAAAGGGTGCGAAAAGAATACAAAATTTAAGTAATGCAAAATAATTATGACTGCGGTGAAAAATACCCCTGAACTCTAGGCAACCCATAATACCTGCCGTTTCAACCTTGTCAAAATTGTCTGTATCTGTCATTTTCATTGTGTCTACTAGTTTTTCGCAAATTTGAATAGAAATGGCCTCACAATCCCGGCCATAGCGGCAAAATCTACCCTAATTTATGTAATCCACGCAAGTAAAAACAGGGTATTTCCTATTGTAAAAGTTCAAATTTGGAAGTAGTTGACTTCTTTACTCTATTCTTGCACTCTTTACTAATCATTCTACTCCCACTGTTTCAACATGAATCTACACATGACTCGAAAACTTCACCTTCGCATGCGCTACAGAGAACTCGTTGAGAAATTGCCCAATTACACGCGTTTATACAATGCGTAAATTTTATCTCCGAACATAGAAATCTCCTATGTTCACTTCTTAATGCCTGACAGTTATGCTACCCACCTTACCAACAAATTTAACAACTGTAACACAAAAGAAACTTAGGCGATTCGTCCATTTGCGCAACGAAACAAATGAAACCAGTTGCGCCCAACCATGAAACCAGTTGCGAACGCTGTTTTACCTATAGCTACTAATGGTGTGCAATTGCGATTGCAACCTATTTTGGATTTTGACGAAACCGCTTTTTCTTCACCTTAAATAGAAGAGCCCACCACCAGTGGCGTAGCGTAGGGGGGGGCGGAGGGGCGATCCGACCCGGGCGCCACTTTAGTAGGGGCGGCAGCGTCATACCTGCCAATAATACCCCGGGGAACTTTTGAAAATAGTTAAATTTTGATTTTTTAAGCAACTTGAAGATGCTTTATCTGACAAAACTGAGGAGAAAATCACGAAGAGACTTCTGTTCTCAATACTCCAATCTTTTAAATGCGATGTCTATGAAGCAATTCAAACACCATTATCTTCTTTGATTCTTGCGCATCTATGGGTTCGATTTCAAAAGCAGTTTTGTGTATATCCTTTTTACCGCATTACAAAAAAAATAGAAAAATACGCTGTTTTCTACCTGCCTGTCTTTATTGTAAGGCGACACCCCCCCCCCCCCCCAAAATCGCAGGGAGGCACGCCCTGATCGCGCCCCGGGCGCCAACGTGCTACGCTACGCCACTGCCCACCACAAAATCTTCATCGGACGATGGCATCATTCAAACTCCAAAAAGGTTGGACAAATGGACATAAGTTGGTTTGATGAAACCTGTTTCACGCGACTGGTCGCAGCGACCGGTTGCTTATATGGGCGAGCTGCTTTAATAGATATTTTAGATACCTATTCGACCGATTTGTTTAGCACATTCGACTTATTAATTGTAAAACTATCTTTAAAGTGGTTTTAAAATGTTTTTTCAGTTAGTGGAATTTTACTTTTTTGCTGTGAATGTCGAATTCAATACGGACATGTATGAATTTTGTTCCTCTTATGCACGCTAAAATATTCGAGTTCATTTCTCCAATTAAAACACGACAAGTTCTATTTCTGGTGTAATGTTCATTAACAATTCAACCATCAGTCCATCAACATGAAATTTTTCAATGCTAATTGTGAATTATGCCAATTGACGGAATTTGCTTATCGAGATATTTAATAGCAAATAAATCCTGTTATTGTTGAAATAGGTCTGTAAGATTTCCATTTTTTCTTCTTTTGTATTTTATTAAGAATATAATTAATAATGTTAATTTAATAAATAATTCAGATATTGAGTCTATTGAAAACATTTAGAAAAGATGAAACATTGGTTAAGCGCTACTTGATTTGTGTATTTAAGAATTAAACATAGGAGAATTGTATGTTCAGAGTTAAAATTTACGCACTGTGTATTCCGACGAATCAAAAATACGAGTTGGAATTACATTATATATGCATTGTATATTTATACAATGATATATTGTTGTGTAAATTACGTCATGCGGACGCTTTAGCTGCTTACAGTGCAAATAGTATTGGATCACCCTGTATGTGTCAATTTTCAATTATTTGTAACGTTAATTAGGTTAATAATTTAGACTGAACACAATTTCGATCATGGTTTTCGAATTTGAAATCAATGTGTTTTGTATTAGATTTAATGATGCTTATTTGTGTATCTTAGAGCAGACGATAGGTCTAAATGCTAAGTGTAGATAAAGTGAAAAAAATCATTGTACATTCCAAAGACATCATTCTTATTAAAAATGAGAGGCAGAGCACGAAATAAAATGAAGTTCAGACCAAAATACAATATTGTTTCCATGAAAACGACGGGGAAGCTAAGCTCGCTATGATTGGCTGCGCCATTTTGTGGCGGTAAATTTGAATTTATGCGGGAGATTTGAATTTATAAATTTCCGGATGTCCGCCATTTTGTCATGTAAGTACGGGAGATTTAAATTTGTGAATTTGCGGATGTTGCCCATTTTGTAGCGGTAAGTTTGAATTTATGTGGGAGATTTGACCTTTTAAATTCCAAGATATCTGCCATTTTGTTGAGGTAAATTTAAGTTTGAATTTGTGTGGGAGATTTGAAATTTTGAATTTCAGGATGTCTGTCATTTTCTTGTGTGTACTTTTTTACTGACTATATAACAAAATAAAGTTGATAATGATTTCTCCGAAACGAAACGTTGTATTGAAATTCTCTCAACGGTGTCTTGTAGACCGCAAAAAGTGGCAATAAGAAAGTAGTTTTTATTTTTTGTATCTGTTCAAATAACATCAGAAAAAATAATCCCCAAATTTCGGTTTTCCTGGCATATGTTCGGAAGTAATCTGAATTTTTTTGTTTTCTTTAAGGCGTGATAATAACTCTCTAATTTGACCATCGTCATATCTTCTATGGTTTCGGAGATCCACATGATAGACATACTTATCTTGGACACAGTGTATACAGCATTACCGAATTTGTCATCTCAATGTGCTGGGTAAATCTGGAAAGAGGATGTGTGCCACATGCGATGCTCCATATACAGTACAGCATATACTTTTGGATTGCCCCGTGTACGAGAATACAAGACATAATCAAGGCTTAGAAAGAAATGCCTGTGAAAGAAGTGTTGAGAGATGAGTAAAATAGGAATAGCAAAGCATAAAAGAACTAATTTCATTAATTAAAAATAAAGAACTGTTCAAAGAAATTTAAAAAATATATGTAAGCTAAATGGCGAAAGACCGACGAAGTCGAAGCCAAACTTTTTCTGTGTTTTCGATTATTGCTAGTTTTTTTAATTGTGGTTTTTTATTGTGTAGGTATTTAAAAATAAAAATATATACAGGGTGTTCTAAACATTTTCGATTATTTCCGGCGAGGCCGGATTAAAAAAAATTGTCATTATGCTTTAGCTGAGCATTAAACAGTCATTATTTTTATATTTATCACATTTTTTTTAATTTTTATTTTTTGTATGTCGAGTACATATGTGTGAAAGTATTAATATTAGTATTGATTCGGTGTAAGCATGCTTGGAGCCCTGCTTTTGTGGGTAGATACTATTATTTTTTATATATGTAATTGTCTCTTGTAATGTTATTTTAACTTTACACTCTTATATATAAAATAAATTATTAAATATTAAATTACTCTGGAGTTTTAGAACAAGAGCAATTTTTTTCAAGCTCATGCAGGATTTAATGTAGAATATTTTTAATAATAATAATCGCGCTTGCCAATTTTTGTGAAAAATACGCAAATAAACTCAAAAACGAGTAACTTCCAAAGTACCTATCAAAACTAATTAAGTCTACACTTTTAACACACGGTCGCCATTTTAAAAAAACATCACAATTAAGAGGCAGCAAAACATTTAGACACAGAAAACATTAATTTGTACATATATGTATCAATAAATTAATACAGATTATATAAATATTATTGTATCTATTACCACAGATATTGCATATATCTGTGCTATTAGGTATTGTCAAAAAAAGGAAAGACTTCATCCCATAGCCTTAGTACAGGAGGCAGTCAATAATTCAAATTCCTGCCAATTCTTCTTACTTAATTATAAAGTAGATACCTACTTGGCATTTCCCTACAACATTTAATTAATATAATTAAATAAGTACCTAAAGATATGTTTAATTACTTTCTACACAGTTCTGAAAAATTTGTGAGAATTTTCATCGATATTTCTATCATGTTCATCATAGGCACTATGGGCGTATACTTTCACGCTTGAATGCCTATCGCCTGATTCGATCAACTTCTTCAAACCAACCACACTGGCAATCACTAACGCTAATTTAGATACCACGAGCGCTTTTCCGGCCATTAGAGCTGCTGCTTTCGTAACGAACGATCCAACAATGCCATACATTCCAAATAACGCTAACATTATATAGCGCATTCCTCCTGTTCCTTTCTTTCCGCCTTTCTGACGAGCCTGTCTGCCATCTTCACCGCTCAATTCAAAACCCAAAGTAATCGAATGCGTATCAACAAAGACATCCATGGCATTTGCAAGTCGCGAAAATCCGTCTTGTAGAGACCTCGTTCTTGGCACTTCTTCAGGTTCCTTAATTTTACTCAAAGTCAGCCCACTGAAGATTGGAATGTCAACGGTAGCGTAGTATTCCACAACCGAAGCAACTCTATCGGCTAAACAAGACGGCACATTTGAATTTGACGAGCACTGCTTTAGCACTTTATTTATTATCTGTTCATATGCCTCTTCATTTTTCGCCGCACAACTACTCACTAGCAGCAACAATACATTAAGGTAATTTGAGGACATTCTTAGTCGAGTTATTGATCTTAAATGGTACATTTTTACATGAGTTGATATGATTTATAGGTAGCGACTTACATGGCGTGTGAAACGTACATGTTCTTCTTGTGTGCTTCCGTAAAAAGGGATACGAATTAATATTCAGATATGTATTTGTATTAGATATTATTGAACTACCTACGTAATCACCTCGGTAATCACTGACCGAAATATAAGTACTTACTGTACGGTGTAAGTACACTATATAATTTCATTGCATGTCTTCTGTTAAAGCGTAATCCGTAACGCATGTTTACCTACATATTAAGTCTTTTGTCTACCCAGTAAAGATATTCGGTAGATAACGATAAGATTATGAACATCCATTACATGAAGATTAAAGCTAATAAGAGGTGGAAAGTAAAACTGGAATATAAACATGTAAAACGGTATTCACAAATACACTGCATAGTCCCATGCTGAGCAACCTGAGGGTTCCTTGGTTACGTGCTTTCAAGCAACAGGACCAAAGTTCGTAACCCAAAGAAGATGATACAGATACACTGATACATGATACAGTAAAAAGGCGTCTTCTCATTGGGAAGAATCCGACAGAATTCGGCAAGACAATAGTTACCATAATACGTATTTAGCCTCCCAAAGCTACTTCCGGTTTATACATTTGTGACACTAATAATGATGCATGCATCTTGCGTGTGCAACCGCCACCACAAACATTACTGGAGAATTTTTTGTACTCCAGTATTCAGTTAGGTACCTAATACCTACCGTAGTGTAAAGAATAGAATACGTAGGTATAGCAATTTTTTTTTCACACGTATATAGCGGGTACAGGTAAATACAGTGGATTTACATCAGATGCACTTGTACAAGTTTGTTGATTTCAGAAAGTTTATTACATCGTAGATCTGGTTGCTTAGGATGTTCTGGAGTGATTCACTAAGGTGGTGGTCCAGTCGAGCGGTACTGTAACGGCGACATTCTAACAGGACATGGCTTATTGTTAATCTGGTGTTGCAGTGTTCGCAGACTGAGGATTTTCGGATGCCATTAGGTAACCATGCGAGAGGTGAGAGTGGCCTATTCTGAGTGTTCTTATGACGATTTTGTCTCTTCTTGACATTGGTGGTATTTTGGTAGGAAGTTACGTTGACTTGGATTTGGTGCAGTTTCGTGTTTAGCCTATTTCAGTGCTGCTGCCATGTTTTTAGGCTGTCTCGTCTGATGAGAGATTTTAGATCGTACGCCAACTGCAATTTTTCGATGGTCGTGTCAGATGATCGAGCTTGTTTTGCGGATTTGTCTGCATTTTCGTTGCCTTTTATGCCGGTATGTGACGGAAGCCAGATTATAGTGACCCCAGTTCCATTGGACGTCAGTCTATGGCATACCTCGTGAATATCTTGGACAATCAGGTTTTGTGTGTAGATGTTCTTTATGGGTTGGAAAGATGAGAGTGAGTCGGTACATATGCTTACGGATTTGTTGGTGTGCGTTAAGCTTTGTAGTGCTTTTAGGATGCCGTGTAGTTCGGCAGTGTAAATGCTGCAGGTTTCGGGAAGTCGGTGGGTTGACACGATTGTATTAGTTGTGGTGATTGCACTGCTAACGCCATGTTCTTCCTTGGACGCATCAGTATAAAGAGTTTTGTCAAAGGAATGTCTGTTTATTATTTCGTTGAAGAAAGCTTTAAGGCACGGAGCAGGTGTTTCCTTGTTATGGACAGTAAAACTGGTGTCTAAGTTGGGTAGCAATTTTACCCATGGCGGAGTATTTGAGAGTTTGATGGGAGTTGTATTTGTGAGATGGATATTGTTATTTGGTATAGATTGCAGGATTTGGATAATGGATTGTGGTGTTCTCGGTCTGTTTGTGGGTACTAGTTCAGTGGAATGTATTAATTTATAAACGGGATGGGTAGGATGTGCAGAGATTCGCGCGAAGTATGATTGTAGAAGACGCCGTTTTCTAATAAATAGGGGGGGGGGGTCAGAGGATTCTACATATATGCTTTCAGAGGGGCTGGATTTGAATGCACCGAAGCAAATTCGTAGGGCTGTATTTTGCACAGTATCAATAGATTTTAGTTGAGATGGGCTGGCTGACGTGTACAATATACTTCCATAGTCTAATTTCGAACGGATCAAAGCTCTGTATATTCTTAGCAGCATCCCTTCTTCCGCCCCCCATTGGTGGTGTGCTAGAGACTTGATTAGATTTATTCGCTTTAGACATTCACCCTTTGTATTCTGTATCTGGTGTTTCCAAGTGAGGCGTTTATCAATTGTTATTCCTAAGAGTTTAAGGTGGTCAACTGATTCTAGTTGGATTCCATTTAGATTTAATTTGGCTTGTTGGGAGTTGTGTCTTCTGCTGAATTCGATAACTTTGGATTTCAAAGTGCAAATTTATCAGAACATATTTAATGCAGAAGTGAGATAGGTACCTATCTTATGTTAGGTAATGGTATATGTAGGTACCTACCTAACGTTACAATAGTTACATCAGTCTAAAGATTTCAGTTTAATCTTTGAATAAAAAATATATATTTTAATAACAAAGAATCGCTTTATTCTTCCCGAAAAAGTTGTAAAGGACTCAAACTCTTAGTAGGGGGAGTGGTCCATGTGGTTTTATTCTAGATGGGGTAAAGGTAAACCGCTAATTTAAAGAAATAAAACCGAGAATAAAACTAAGAACGATTCGTGTTGATGAACCCTTATTTTACTTGGAAAACACAAAAATGGTTCGTAAATTTTCTAAACGCTTGAATGTAAAAAAATATGTGCCCTAATGCGGTCCCGTGAGTTGGAAAACCCTGTCCGTATCTCTAAATTGCAAAAATTAATCCTCGAGTCCCTTTCAGTCAATCACAGAAGATCAGAAATATCCATGTACCTATTCTTATTCATCGTATTCAGATGATCTTTTCGAAATATCAGACAAAGTAGATCCATCCATTCGCTTCCCCTACATTTCACTTATCTGTTTTTACTTCATGTTACTCCTTAGCACCCTACAATGTTCTCGCGTTCTCAAGCTCGTTTCAGAATATTCTCGCACAAACACGTAATATTTCTAGGAAGAATTTCGTCACAGCCGCCTTCGTTCCTTATCGCCGATGACTCTTCTTTCATGGCGCCTCGCTGTCTATAGAAAATACTGGAATGTTCGCTGCAATATTAACGAAAATCCAAAAACCGGTCGATTTTTATATCGAGGGTGGAGGGGGATTTGTATGTAAAAATAATTCATGCAACTTTAATCCTGTAGGTACTAGAGGTTGCATATTTTAACGGTCCATATCGGCGACTAGGGTCACTTCACCGACGGAAACTACGCCGACCGTGTCCATATCGCCGACACGTGTGCACGCTGCTTACATTTGGATGCTACTGCGCCTGTGCGTTGTTCTGCGTACGGTGTAAAATATATCTCTGTCTTTGTTAGGTATGTTGGCACAAATCCTCCTTATTGAAAGCAAATGGAAGACTATATCTATTAATCTATGTATATATGATCTAATCACAGAGTACCCATAATTTTGATCTATAATGATCTAAGATTATTTCGCACTTTTTTCTTGTTGCGGTTTATGCCATAATTACGCGTTAACTTGTATGTATTCACTTTCTTGAACACTGAACACTGAACAGGCAGTGAGTGCGAATTTGATTTATTTTGCAACTATTTAAACGTATGTACCGGTATTCATATTATGTCGAATTCGTCGATTGTTTATAATAACTTTAGTAGTACAGTGGTTGATGTATGGGAATATTGTAGTGAATTTTCTAGAAATCCAGATAAACATGGAGCCGTCATAAAAGATTGGTCACCGACGATAAGAAATGAAAGTGGATGTGACGCATCCTTTCCGCGAAATACGATGTGTTTTGTTCGAGAATATTCGGTTAACCACACAAAATTGCTTATTTCCCAATACATTTAACAATATGCGGGATCCCGCAAATACCGAGATGGCGTGGGATTGATATATAACGATCCCGCAAATACCGGGATTGAAATTTTACTGCGGGATTGCATTCCCTAGGCACGGATGAATTTGAATACACCTATACACGCGGCTGCGTAGTGCCATAACATTATACTATGCGATCAAAAATGAGTTGCTGTCGAGTCATTTTTGGAATTTTTGTTTACATGAGAAATCGTACTTAGCTTAAACTTCCAAAGGCGACTCGTCAGCAACTCATTTTTGATCGCCCGTTAGTACTTTATTTTTTCAAAATGCTTAACTTACGTGATTAACGCATATACCTATCTAAAGATATATGGATTAACGTTTCGTTGACAGTACGTGATTAACGTTTCTTTTTCCTTTAAGAATTGTGTTATCTCAACAGCGTATATGTGATATCTAATAAGTATACATATATAATTATAATAGATATTTTTTAAAACGTAAGGCAAGTTTATAAATGTCGTATTTAGTATAAGAAGTTTAGGTTTTACCCAGTAATGACCCAGTATTAAAGCATATTATTAATGTGTTAACCTGGGCACCATTAATACAATTTTTGTTTTTAGAAGCTGGGATGCAGACATTCAAAAACATTTCCCAAGACAGATTCAAAAAAGAAATGGTTCAAAAAACCAAACGAAAGGAAGAATTTTTTGTTACTGTTTTGTTATTCTATTATAGTCCGGTTTTTTAAACAGTTTTTGAGATATCGTATTCTAAGTAGCCGATGTTTTATATTTAATCCAATGCAACAAAACGACAGGTACATGCAAGGAATGTACCTACTTTGAATGGGTCCATAGTATAGTACGTAAACTGTCCATATCGTTCACATTTGGACCTACAACGGACGTCCATTGTACAAATTCTGTGTAATACACGTACATACTACGAGTATGTTTGGTACAGAAGGTTCACATATGTACATACAGTGTGTACCTGTATCAAGGTTAGTATATTACAGGTTGCCTCGTAACTGCAAAAATGGGGATCCAGTCGTCTGCTAGTCACGTCACTGGTAGCCACTCAAATTTCGTTATCTTGTCATTACCGCTTATGTGACAGATGTAACATACGCGTAGGTTATAAATATTGAACCTCCTGTAATACCTGTGTATTCAGAACCTAGAAATATTATTAAAAGGGTCGTGGAATTCTTTGACAAACCAGAAAACTGCCAGTATGTGGACATTTCCTTTGGAAAAGGCTACAGAGCTAGCTGCTGCTGTGACGGCAAATCAATAAAACTCATAACTAAATTAGGTAATGTTCTTCTGAAATAAATACTTATTGTTATTCTGTAGAAACGAAGCCAAACTTACCGAGGATAGGACATTGAAATGTCCTTCAAGGAAACAGCAAAATGGGATTTGCCGGATTTCCAACAAAATAACATTGGATAATTCTGATTTTTGGCCTCTTGAAGAGTGAAATTTACATGATCGGTAAAAAAGTCTCTACGATCATTAGTTTAGTTAATAAAATGAAGGAGAAAATTGGGAAGATTGGAACATTGGGAAACACTAAGAAGATATTTATTAAAAATCGGGTTTAAATACAAAAAAATATGCCACAAAAAACGACAATTACTGATGGAACGTAGAGACATTGCCGATAGGCGGTCACGATATTTACGGAGAATGAAAGAAAATGATGCTTTAGGGAAAAATAAGACACCGGTCAAATTTTTTGATGGAACCTATATACATCTTATTTAATGCTTGCCGGCCGGCAGAAGATGAACGTGTTTAAAACTGACCAAAGCAGGAGGATCATATGGTCTCGTTGCTATTATACCGCCTGTCTCCTCTACAAATCGAAAAGTAAGTGCAGAGACGATATAAAGTACGTCAAGAGAATTAGAAGAAAAATGTGACCACGCGATGGATTGTTAGATGAAGCTGTTTATCTTTCACGGTAAACACTGGTACATCAGAAGATTGACTGTATTATATAACGATTTATAATTACTAAATTTTAAAATATAAAACTGAATATTTGTGTTTCACTAGTTAAACGATTCAAACATCATCAAAGAACTGTAAACAATAGCTACGCATCAAATCGTATCAAATTTTCCAGCTGTATGGCTGCATGCATTTATTACTTCGTTTAAATAGTGGGATACCAGTGACGTATTCGCGCCTCGATTGCTATTGGTCGACAGTTACGAGGCAACCTGTAATATACCAACCTTTGCGCGTCGGTGACGCTTTGCAATAAAATTTGCATACAGTTGTACTTTCAGGAAGAAATATGGTTATCTTTTTGATATTATTTATGCATTAACTTCAGAGGTTCACATGATATTCAACCATGGGAAATGTCTAATGGCAACCAATATAATTGAATGCATGTGCCTTACATAATAATTATACGTATAATACTGTAATGGTACTAATGGTTTGCACACAATTACAAATTATTAAAATTAATCAATTTCTGGGTACATAAAGTTGACCGGAGTTCTCCTTCGCCCAATTTGCTTTCCAAAATGATCGGGTTCATCACCCTAGTGTTTGCGCTGAATATAATTTTCTGCAATGCTCAACTTATCAGTAAGTATGGCAGTTGCCTTATTAACTATTGCATGTGATCATTTCAGCAAAATTCCAAGTGTGCTCGCGCTCAGATCCTGATATCAACAGCTGCCTCAAATCGGCAATCCTAAATGCGCTTCCTGTTTTGAAAGACGGTACTGACAGCAAGTCGTCCACTGTAATTAACGTGACATTTTAGGAGTAACCGAATATGGTCTCCCGTCCCTCGAGCCGTTCACGCTTCCAAAATTCGTGATTAATGCTGTGCCTCCAACGCACTTTGACCAGGTCTACACCAACATCAAGGTCTACGGTTTCGTGTTCAGTCAAATTGAAGAAGTCACGTAAGCCTCCTTCCCCCCACACCCACACCATGGGGCCATTTTATAACTTCCAATTACAGTGCCCAAATCACCGACGACAGCTTTTTGATTGTCATAAAGGCGTTAACCGGAAAGGTACAAGTAACTTCTGACTACGAATTTGAGGGCGCCCTCTTCGGCGGTGTCGACGCCAGCAGCGCCGGACAATGCAGCGTTAATATAGGTATGTAGGCACACTTCATGGCCAAGTTCACTTAAATAGCATATTCCAGTTAACAAGTCGATGACGGTCAAATTTAGCGGATCGCCGCAAACCGTCGGTGGAGAGAGATACCTGGAGGCGAAGGACATCAAAATAATCGACATCAAGGACGAAAAGGTCACCTTTACCTTTACCTCCCAAGACAAACCGGAGGCGGCAAGTTTGCTAACGAAAAAATTTGACGAACACTGGGAGGCTATATCTATGGACGAAATACAAAAGGCCGTTGGGATTTATTCTGCTGCGTTCCTAAAGGAGGCAAATGTTGTTTTTTCAAAAATTCCATTTGATACCTTGTTCCCAAAGTAAATATTTAAACAATTGGAAATTTAAAAACATTTTGTGTTCATAAGCATTCAACGAATCAAATATGTAATGAACTCCACCATGTTATTGCTAACGTAATACAAATTAAAGGTAATTTTAGTCAAAATTATTTAAATTTAAACTAATCCTGCCAATATGTACACTGTAACCTTCACTTGTTTAAACGTAACTCCGACTGTCATGCTTACAGTACAAGACATGCTCAACTCATTAGAATACCAATAGCTAAATCTTCAATTATTAATAATTCACATATAGTAATAGCTGTGAAGATATACAATTGCATTCCTCAGGGTATAAGGTCAATTCCTTCACTTGATTTGTTTAAAAAAACGCTAAGAATGCGACTTAATTCCTTTGTTTTTTATTCTTTAAACGAATTCTTTGATGTTTTCCAGGAGTTTACGTACCTAGTTTAGTATTTATTAATTTTTAACTGTACATGTATATTTATATTTTCTTGTTGTTTGTTTACACTTGTTTATAATGTTTGTAAATTTTTTGAATTATTCAACACCTCTCTGGTAGAGAATAAAAGTATTTATCTTATCTTATAATGTTCATAAACATTTGATACTCAAAACCCCCTAAAACTGCAAGTATATGCTCAAAAACCTCAAGCCTCCCAAATGCCTTAAATATTTCAAGAAATTCAAAGTTTCCCCCAAATCAAGGACATCAAAAAAATCAAACACCCTATTAAGAGCTATAAAAAACTTCCGTATGTACAGGGTGTCCCATTAAATGGTCACAGGCCTTATCTATGGAACCGTTAATTGAACAGCTTCGGGAAAAAAATTTTTGTCAACAAAAGAGACCAAGAGAAATCGCTGGAAATTATTTTCAAGTTTCTAGTTTCGCCGCTAGAGGACAGCCATGAACAAATACTTCCCCTTGATTAATGAAAGGGTGCTACAGACTGTGATAAAGTTTGACAGGTTTTTCTTTTGTTTCAAATCCACCTTGGATGAATATAAATATTGCAATTAAAATTTGTAAATGTTCGTATTTTCGCCATATCTCCGCTTAGAAAACAGATATCAAAATGCGGTTTTCGCTGATATTCTCACTTTTTCATCTTATTTGATATCATATAATAATTATATCGTTCCATTTTCAAAAACCTACAAAGTTTATGTTAATGTCACATTGCGCCCTCTACCACTCATCACATTTACTAAAAAGACTATTCATGTAAAATCTCCACGAAGTCCACAAAGAGAGCACTTTCCAACAAGACCTATGGGACCATTATTAATGGGACACTCTGTAGAGAAAATTATTGCATTACTTCATTTATTCATAACCCAAGTTGGGAATTTAGAACTTACAGTAATATAATCGCTGTTTGAAATGAATTTTTTTGCAGATGGAAATAGAATAAATTCAAAAACTTCAAACTTCATACCTCCATTTTCTACAAACTGCGAGGGTTTCATGAATTATAAGAGCTTCAAAGGGAGCTAGGGATTTCAAGTGTAACAAAAATCTTAAGAACTCTATCGACTTCATGAATCAAAATTCGCAAGACACAGTGCCTCGTCACATCACAAAAATCAAAACGGTTGAAGTACTTAAAACCCTAGGAGCAATCCAAGCAACCCCACGAAGTTAGTGACCACGTCCGAGAACTGTCACGCATCGCGTCGAAGCCACGAATAAAATCAAAATCAAAGGAAAATCGAGGAACTGCGACATCCTCCTCCGGGGGAGAAGTGAGTGGGAAAAGCCCGGTCAGTACTGAACAAAATTATCGCGGAGCTACTACAAGAGAGGTTGGGCGAACCGCTGCCGCAACGAGATTGGGTCGAGGAAGATTTGGAGGCATATCTAACGAGCATCTGCGACGAGGTGACGCCAAAAAGACGAGTCGACCACGTTCTCTCTAAATGAGGAGATATCGGTGAAAAACGTGCGTGCTTCAGGCACGGCGACAGCTCCAACATTAACAATTTTTAGAGCTCGAAATGGCGCAAAACCGAATCACTTACAGAACCTCATAGAACTGCGACAACCTGAAGTAAATAATTAAGGCACGTTAAGCTCCAAAAAAAGGTTCGCGAATTTCAAGAATCCCTCTCTTGGATCTTAAGTTTTTAAGTTTTGACAAATTAACGCAAATCAAAAGTGTTAAAGGACGCAAGGGGTTAATGACACCAAGAACTTGAGGAGTATCCAGAATTTAGGAAGCACCAAGAAGTAGAACCTCAAAAACCTCAAGAATCTCTATTAAGATCCTCAAGGACAAAAGTCAAGTGCAACAAATGTACCAGAAAATCTCTGCAGACCAAACAAGTCAAGATCTTCAAGAAGCTGAATAACCTAAAACACTTCACGGGTCCCTTACTCCAATGAAATTGTAAAATCCTGAAAAACATCAAAAGCTTTTGCTCAAGAACGTGAAATTTCCTCAAAAACCTCAAATCTTTGATGAGTTTCAAAGATTTGCAACTTGAACCTCAATACTCCCAGGCACAACCCGATCTGAGAAACCTTCCAGTGTCTCGAAACCTCAAAATATAATAACTTCATGAACCTAAAGAAACTCACAACTTACCAGAAACGCCCCGATCACCAAACTCCTAAAAAACTAAAAACGTCGATAATTTTCAAAAACCGTGTCATTTCAAGAACTACCAAGATTTAATGTCGAATTCGGCATAATTATGTTTTAATTCTGTTTCCTTTAGTTTCCCCGCGGGGCGTCCCACTTTAATCTCGTTTAAGTCCTGCTTTGATTAATTGAAAACGTTACCGCCGTTTTCGAAATTGTTTCGTCGATCTCCCGCCGAGTAAACGCGATTTACTTTTATTAGAAAATTTCCATCACGTTTACGTCTAAATTATGGATATTTATATATCGGGGTTAATTACGCGATTCGACAATAACCTTTAATTAACAACCCTTTCAGGATACATCTGCCGCGAACGAAACGCAGTCCGACGAGACCGTTAGATTAATATTTGATAGACGAAGCGTTTTTCTAGATTGTTAATTAAAATCGCCTGTTTTTTTTAACATTTCGAAAGTAATTTCCTTTATCTGTCGGACTTTTCTGGATCATAACGTTTACTTAATGAAAATGAAGAGCAGCGAAGAGCTTTGGCCGGGGATTAAATGAAGTCATAGCAAAGTATTATGAAATAATAGGGGCTTTAGCTGGACGTTTTTATTAAAATCGTCTTTGTAGTCGTTTCCAATTTCCACCATTCACTGATGAAAGTGATATTTTATCATTTGCATTTCTAGGGATTTGTATAGTGGTTTTATAAATGTTTTTTTTTTGCTACCAGACATTTTAAGATCTCTCCAGGGTCTGAAAAGTTATAAAACCCAAAAGTATAAATCTCAGGGCTCTTAAGAACTCAAAGGCCCCAAGCAAATCAAAAGCCTTTAAGATTTTAGTGAAGTGACAACGCTGGAAAATTTAAATAGCATGGAAAGTCTTGTGACGCCCCATAAAAAGATAGAGGACCACTGTCACATAATAGCAGCATATAGGTGGCCTACCCATCAATACTACAATTTAAGACTTAACTGGATATTTAAAAAAAAGGACATAAAGTTCGAATCCTAAAATAATCAAAATGTGCGAATTGCTTGCGAAAAGTAACAAAACCCTGAAATCCTTCAAAGTTTAAGGTCCAAGGGTTGAGGTTTGACATTGAAGATTTTATGATCTAAGGTTGAGGCAAGACACGTGGAGTAGGGGTAGATTATAAACCCTAAGACTAAGACTGAGTCCTGAGAATTGCGGCGTTAAGTTTAAGGCCACAGGGTTTGAGGCAAGTATCGAAGTAAGCTACTCAAAATGTAAGGTTTGAGTTATGAGGTACCATATTTGAGACCTGAGGATTAATATTTCAGGAATGAGAATTGAGGGTCAAAGGCCAAGGTTTTGAGGGTTGATATTAAAGCCGTGCCGCGGTGAGGTATGGCACGGGACCTCGTTGATAAACCTCAAGATTATAAAAACTTGGTTTTTGAATCTAACGCTTCTGACTGGGGTTTTGGGTCTAAAGGCTCGAGGATCGAGGTTTAATTCTGAAAAAAGTAGAAAAATGGAAAAGGCTTCGGACTTAAAGGTTGATGGTTGTGGTTCGAGGTTTGGAACTGGGGTTTAGGGTTTGAAGTTTAAGTTTTGACCTAAGTTTGGTGACTTGGTAACCTCAATTCCCTGAAGCTCCAAAAATTTAAATGTGTATAGGGATTCAACAAGTGGTTTCAATACAGCAACTGTCTTTATTCCAAAGGTTTTGCTTGAGGGGTTTAAGTTTAGAAGTTTAAGATTAAATGTTTGAGGATTGCGGTTTATTGTTTGAATTTAGGTGATTGAGGTTATACGTTTAAGTGTAGAGGTTTGAGGTTAAATCTTTGAGGTTAAAGTTGGAAGTTAGAGGTTGACGGTTGAAGGTTCGAGGTTAAAGGTTTGAGGTTAATGTTTAGAAGAAAAGAATGAAGGAAATTTGACATTTGAAGTTAGCAGCTTTGTTGGATATGTAAGGTCCGAGGTTAGATTTTTGATGTTAGAGGTTTGAGGTCATCGATTTGAGGTAATAGGTGTGAGGTTATAGGCTTGAGGCCAAAGGTTTCACGTCAGAAGTTTGGGGTAAGGGTTTTGAGGTCAGAGGTTAGACGTTTGAATTTAGAATCTTGAGGTTAAGAGATTGGGATTGTTGACTGATTTGAAATTAAATGTTAAAGCAATAAAATACTAATACCTTCTTCATTGATTCAAGGGTAATCTATAGGGAAAGCCTAAGTATTTTATTGTTTTTCTATTCGCCCCATTTCGAAATTTTATATCAACACCACGGATTGCTATTATGATATTAGTGTTACAGTTTTATGGTTAAAGGTTTAAAATTGGAGGTTTGAGGCTAAAAGTTTGTGGTTAAAGGTTTGAGGTTAGAGGTTAGAATTTTGAGGTTAAAACATAGAAGTTGGAAGTTTTGGAATAACAGTTTGATGTTTGAGGTTAGCAGTTTCAGGTTAGAGGTTAGGTACATGTTTAAAATAAAGTGTTTGAGCTCGTAAGCTTGAGATCGTAGGCTTGAGGTTATACTCATTAAGGTCATAAGTATCAAGTAATAGGTTTGGGGTTAGGGCTTTGAGGTCAGAGGGTAGAGATTTAAGCTTCGAAGCATACGGTTAAAAGTCTTAGGTTAGTGGTGTAAAGTTAGGGATTTGAGGACATACGTTTGAGGTTAAATTTTTCTCAAATTTGAGGTTAGCGGCTTACGGACAAATGTTTCAACTTAGAAGTTTGAGATTACAGGTTTGAGAGGGAGACTAGGACTTTGAGGTTAGAGGTCTCACTTACCTCATCAGAACTTTGCATAAAACTCGTCGTTAAATTTGAGCCGACATCGTCATTCGACATGATATTTGAGGTTTGAGGTTTAAAGTTTGAGAAGTGAGGCTTGAGACCCAAAAGTCAACGTTTAACGTCTAGAGTTTTACGGTTCATGCTTGAAGTATGCCACGGTCAGGTTTGGGGCATAGGGCAATATTCCTAAGTCTTAAAGTCTAGCACCTCGAACCCTGTTTTTCGGGTCTAAGGCTTGTGGACTGGCGTATTGGTTCTAAATCCTGAAGTCAGGAACGTGAGAGTCGAGTCTGAAATTACAAGGCTCAAATATCTACATTTAAGGTTAGATTTACGTGGTTTGCTGCTTGAAATTTTAAATTTGAGGTTTGAAGTGGTAGTTAACTCATAGCATGGTTTTTGTAAGCACTATAAGTAGTGTTCTAATTAGCAGCCCGGTGTGGGATTCAAGAGTCAAAATTTAAAATATTTAAAACTTGGAGTTTCGAGTTTAAATGTTAAGTTAGAGGTCATAGCTTAAATGTTTGAGGTTATAGATTTGAGGTTATAGCTTTGAGGTTATACGTTTGAGGTTATAGGTTTGAGGTAATAGGTTTGAGGTTATAGGTTTAGGTTATAGGTTGGGGGTTATAGGATTGAGGTTATAGGTTTGAGGTTAGAGTTTGTACTAACACGCCTTCGACTCGCTCGGCACTTTTGCCTACCTGCGACCTAGACAGAGTAAAGTTTTGATGGAGTAAGTCAGACCTCTACTCTACCTATGCATACCTTTGGCTCGATGGGCATTGAAATATGCGTGTTATTACTCCATCAGACCTTTACTCTGTCTAGGTGTGTGCCGAACTCGCCTTCGGTGTACTCGGCTTTAAAGGTTCGGAAAGTCTGAAAAGATTCGAGGCATGAGGCCCAAGATTAGGCCAAGACCAAATGTCAGGTTCATGTTCAAACTTTGAGATTTAAGGTGTGTGTGGTTGAAGGATGAATCTTGTCGCTTGTGTCGTAACGCGTGACGACTGGAGCGTGTATCCTACAGCCCGAGGTGAGAAGGTGTGGGCTTTTGAGATTAAAAATTAAGGCTTGAAGCAAGAGATACAATGTTGGAGATTAAAGGTATGGAGGTATGATCCTGAATTGTTAGAATTTGTTGTTCAAATTTTTGTGAGTACTTTATACAGTTTCGTCATTAAATCAATTGAAGTTCCTTTGACGTCAGCAGTAGTTTTAACTTTTCAAAAGTTCCTCGAAAGCTTGAAATATCTCGGGTCTGATCGGCCTAGAAATCTGGCAAGTGGGAAAAAAAGGGCATACACTTTTGGTTCGATGCATAAGCTTAGAATTCGAAGTAAAATGCGAAGCATAGAAGTGTTTCGTGAGACCTGAAGCCTGAACCTAAAAGTTTGTAACTCTTGGAAGTTGGGGGGGTCCTCGCCGGGATAATAAAATATCGGGCTTTGTTTTACCGTAAATTACTGAAACATTAAAGTCTCGATTAAAAGGGCCTGTAGATGAATTCATTGCAATTAATTGCAGATGACATGGTTCGCTGACACGTAACCGCCAATTAAGTCCTAGAACGCAAACGCCCACTGCTAATTACGACCGTGTATACCTCCATCGTTTTGTCTTGTAATTGGCATATCTTTAAAGAGCAAATGAATGAGTTAAGATAGATCAAAAAATCCATACGGAGCCAAAACGTGTCTGATACTGAGCATCGCACATCCATACTAGTTTGTTACATTCAGGTAAATCAATATTAAAGTGGAACCGACGCGATATTAATGACGAAAATAATTGAGCATTTCTCACGTAATCCGCGCTGGTGGAATTAATATTATTCATTGATGAGGCTATATACCTCCATTCGCGTAATGATGTAAATTGGTTTGACATTTTCTAATCCGGAGTTACTACAAATAGAAGCTGATTAAGCGTCGAATTATATAGTAGATGATTAGGGGCGCGTTTGTATTTAATGGACTATAGACGCTGGGACAGCCGAAATGATTTTAGTGCCGTGAAGGTTTTCTTGATAGTCAACAAGCTAGGGGTACGTGCCGGAACGAAAACGTCAATCACTCACACAGCGTTCGTGTTTTTCGTGCCACCTACCAGACGCATTTTTAACGAAGATAAATCTGAACGTGACCCACAAAATTGGACTCGCTCATCCGTAATCCATCGAGTGATCATTACTGAACCGTCTTTCGCAATTATCCGCACCCGAAATGAGGTTATGTTGGTTGGAGGTTTCTGTGCGTCGACATCACGAGGCTTGACGTTCTAGGTTTGAGGCGTGAAGCCTGAAATGAGGCCTGGACATTACTGAGGTATTCTGACATCCTTGGAGTTCCTATTTTCTCGATGGTTTTAAAGTTTTTGACGTTCTTCGCACTTTTTACCTCTTTGAGGTTTTTTAGATCCCTGGGATTAGTGAAACCTTTGAGGTTCTGAAGGGTTTTAAAATCACTGGAGTTCTAGGTTATTAAGTATCAGAATTTTTTTGAAGTTCATGCGATTTTTGGGCTACTTAAAGTTGTCGAATTACTTATATCTTTGGAGGGGGTTTTCAGGTACTACGTTTCTAAGGTTTCTGAAGTTGCCAGGGTTTGGCGTCTTGCATTCTTGTTCACCTTCTCCAATATTCTTGAAGTTCCTGGGGTCCTTAAAGCATTTAAGCTGTTGAAGTATTATTTTTTAACGTACTGGTGTTTTTCAGGTTTTTGGGGTTCGTCATTTTCTCGGGGGTTTTGAAGTTTCTCACATTCTAGCCTTCCACACTTTCTCAAAGTTCCTAAGATTCTTAGGGCTATTAAAGCCTTTGGGGTTGATTTAATTGAAAATCTCGAGGTCGTTACCGGTCTACAAATGCTTCAGGTTCCAAGGTTTTTAAATTACTGAGGCTCATAGGCACTTGAAAATTTCCGAGATTATTGAGGTTCTTGACTTTCTTGATGTTTATTATCCTGGTGGTGTCCTTAAAGCACTTAAGTTGTAGAAATAGTCATATTTTTGAAAAACCTGAGGTTTTTCAGTTTTTTTGTTTCTATTTTTTTGGGGATTTTGAAATTTTTGACGTTCTGGCGATTTATACTTTCTTAAAGTTCGTGGGACTCTTGGAACTATTAAAGCCCTTAAGACTCATGCGATTTTTGGGGTTCTTTAGGTTTCTAAATTTCCTAGGCTACTCGGCCTCCTAGGTGTTTCTTTATGTTTTTCCTAACGTTACTGGCTTATGTGGTGTCCGTGTCCTTGAGGTTCCAAAGGCACGCAGTTCTTAGCAGAGCATAGAGCATTTCTAGTTTTAGAGACCTTAGGTTTTTAAGGTTTGCAAGATTATGGAGATCTTGAAATTCTGGATGGTCTCAAACGTCCTTGCGTGCTTACAATGAGCATAAAATGAAGAATTTGAGATTTGTGAAGCTCTTGGCTCTTAGAGTACTTGTACCTTATTCTTCAATTTCTTCAAATTTGTAAGTCATAAACTACTTAGCGTTCCATATAGTGTTAAAGGTCTCTAAATTATAATATTTTGGGCTACTAAGTTTCCTTTGGTTCTTAACAATTTTTGTCGTTTCTTGTGTTTGAGACCTATAAAAATTATCGTAAGGATGGACCTGAAGATCCTTAGGTTTTTACAGGTCTCAATTTATTTCAATCAGTCCGTGAAGTTCTTGATCATTTGTAGGTTTTGAGATCAGTCAAATTTTTTAGCATTTTGGGTATGTTTTGAATTTCTTTATGATCCTGTGATTTTTGAATTTGTTTTTGTGGTTGTTGATTGCTTTGAGGATCTGAAGCTCTTGGGATCTTATGAAGCTCTTGACGCTCATCAAGCTCTTGAATCTCATAAACGTCACGAAGTTCTTGAAGCTCCTGAAGTTCTTGAAGATCTTGAAGCTCTTGAAATCCTTGAAGCTCTTGAAGCTCTTGAAACTCTTAAAGCACTTGAAGCTTTTGAAGTTCTTGAAGCTTTTGAAGATCTTGAAGCTCTTGATGCTCTTGAAGCACTTGAAGCTCTTGAAGTTCTTGGAGCTTTTGAAGCTCTTGAAGCTCTTGAAGCTATTGAAGCTCCTGAAGCTCCTGAAGCTTTTGAAGCTCTTGACACTCTTGAGGTTCTTGAATTTCTTGCAGCTCGTGAAGCTCATAACGCTCTTGAAGCTATTGGAGCTCTTGGAGCTCTTGAAGCTTTTGAAGTTCTTGAAGCTCTTCGAAAGCTGGAGTAGTCGTTTTTTGGTAAAAAGAGGAAGGTTATACACTTGCTTTTTTTGAGGCTTGAAAAAAAAATTGTCTGAGATCGACCGGGAAAAAGCATTTGCTTATAGAACTTGGTAGAATCCATAATTTCAAACAGTTTGAAGATTGGGCTACTAGATCAAAAGTTACAGCCCTTTGAACTTTCTTTCGAAATTGGTTTCTAGTCCATCACTTTTGATTGAGAAGTCTAATCGAAAAAGTACGAATCGTTTTGGATTCTCTACCCTTTGAACTTTCTTTCGAAATTGGTTTCTAGTCCATCACTTTTGATTGAGAAGTCTAATCGAAAAAGTACGAATCGTTTTGGATTCTACGCACCAAAATTAATAAGAAAAAGTGTTTTCCCGAGAGATTTTGGTGTGGTCGATTTTTGGTAAAAAGGGAAGGTTATACACTTGCCTTTTTTGAGGCCGTGAAAAAAAATTGTCTGAGATCGACCGAAAAAAAACTTTTTCTTATAGAATATGGCCTGTAGAATCCATAATTTCAAACAGTTTGGAGATTGGGCTACTAGATCAAAAGTTACAGCCCTTTGAACTTTCTTTCGAAATTGGTTTCTAGTCCATCACTTTTGATTGAGAAAAAGTACGAATTGTTTTGGATTATACGCACCACAATTAATAAGAAAAAGTGTTTTCCCGAGAAATTTTGGTGTAGTCGATCTTTGGTAAAAAAAAAGGAAAGTTATACACTTGCTCTTGAAGCTCTTGAAGCTCTTGAAGCTCTCGAAGCTTTTGAAACTCGTGAAGCTCTTGAAGCTCCTGACACTCTTGAAGCTCTTGAAGTTCTTGAAGCTCTCAAAGCTTTTGAAGCTCCTGAAGCTCTTGAAGCTCCTGACACTCTTGAAGTTCTTGAAGCTCTTGAAGCTCTTGAAGCTCTTGAAGTTCTTGAAGCTCTTGAAACTCTTGAAGCTCTTGACGTTCTTGAAGCTCTTGAAGCTCTTGGAGTTCTTGAATCTCTTGAAGCTCTTGAAGCTGTTGAAGCTCTTCGAAAGCTCTCGTAGTCGAAATGAGCATGGACATTCGAAGTATGGAAGTTCCTTGTTGAAGGTAATAGTTAAGGAGCGAGGTTTTTCTAGATTCATGAAATGTGACCTTCATATCCAGAAATCCCTGACTTCGGTACCTGCGCAAAACGGTCGAAGTCGAAGCCGCATATTTTGCCTTTAGATGTAAGCTAAGCTGCCTAACTACCCTTAGGGGTATATCACCAAAAACTAAATCGTGTTGAGAAGAACGTTACAAATTCCATCCCTTACGACAGTTGCGAGTGGTCTGCGTAGCGAGTATTTCTCGAAATCAAAGTGACTTTATTGCGAATCGAGACCAACCGCTCGAGCTGAAAGAATTTATAAAACGAAAGTGGTTCGCGAGATCAAAGCGGACGAAATTGCCGACTCGCAAGAACAGGAAAATTAGCTAAAGTCGAAACGTAACCTCAATTTAACACCGAAGTGGATACTTTAAATAACTTTCCGACAAACGCCGCCATTCCCAGCGGACCAATTTCTACTCGACAACGTTCAAATTGACTTTTCGGATGCGAAATTAGCAGATGTACTTGGGATAACAATTTAAAAGTTTCCGCCGGACTTATTGTACAAATAAGCAAGTTTTTTAAAGTGAGGTGATGTATGGCCTACTTTGCGCTATAAGCCGGCCTTATTCCCAAGTTTTTGGCATTGTTCCCACTATCGATTACTGCAAATAAAAAAAGGAGGAGATTTATGTCGAATCGTTACATTTAAAATTCAATTCCTTAATATAATTTTCCATGGTTGGCTATTTTCCGTGCCAAAGCGGTCTTGTATCGATGATAAATCGTCTCTTTCCATTCAGACAGTTAAAAAGCGAAATTAAGCATCGCAAATCTAATAAAGATATATTGCGAGACACTAATTGTAAACAGTGTTTTATGAAAATCAAGATTAACGACGTTTTTTTTAAAGGGTGGAACCTGTCACTTTAACCCGCTGTATAATTTATCTGTTGCGCTGCTTCCTTTCGATTGTAATCGCGAGACGCGTTACTTTTAATTGAGGTTATATCGCTGACAGCCCCCATAATTAATCTCAATGAATTATTGCGATACGCGCTTTGCCAAATGATTGTGCCGAGATAATGGCCTGTTCTTTCTGTTTTTTTTTTCTTAGAGCGGAGATGTTTCTAATCTTTCCCTTGTCTCGGAAACGAAAGAGATAGTGGCTTATTTGTAGGTTAGGTGCGATTCTAAATGTCAAATTTTCGTATTATCACGTTACAACTAACCTCTACGGATGTGCTATGTTTTATTCTCTTTTAGTATCTAGACCACCACGTGCTAGGGATTATCAAGCTGTTCTTAAAATTAATGGAGTACGTTGCAGGCGACCCCCATATAAATACAATAAGTAAAAGTAACCGTTATCTTAATTAAACGTGCTCGAGTTTTCCAAGTTGATCCAAAAACAAACGTTGCACCTACTGATCCTGATCGCTAAAGGTTCATCAAGAACTTTACGAGAATCTTAACCATTCTAACAACTCCAAGGAACAAAAACTTCCGGAAAATCAAGTGCCTCAAGCATACTCAAGTACAGCAGGATCAGGATTCCCAAAAACCTCCACAAGTTCTTAACTTAAAATTGTACACATCGATTTTCCAAAATTTCAGAAACACTAAAACAGCAACTTCAAGACCTTCAAGAGCTTCGAGAGCTTCGAGAGCTTCGAGAGTTTCGAGAGCTTCAAGAGCTTCAAGAGCTTCAAGAGTTTCAAGAGTTTCAAGAGTTTCAAGAGCTTCAAAAGATTCAAGAGCTTCAAAAGCTTCAAGAGCTTCAAATGCTTCAAGAGCTTCCAGAAATTAAAAAACTTCAAGATCTGCAAGAGCTTCAGAGCTTCGAGAGTCTCAAAAAGCTTCAAAGAATTAAAGAGCTTCATCAGATTCACGAGGTTCAAGATATCAAAAAATTTTGACCTCAAAAAGCAAAAAAAAAACAAAAATTGCATGAACATAATATGATACTCTAAGAGTTTCAAATCTGTCAACGGTCCCAAGAATCCTAGAAACTTCCAGAACCGGAAAACTCAGGTCTATAATGCATAAACGATCCCAGAAACCTGAAAAATACCAGGACCTTTGAGAATGTTATTACTTCAACAGCTCTAAGGACCCCCATCAGTAATCCCCGAAATTTCAAAAACTTCGGGTGCTTGTGAGCCTCAGTAATTTATAAACCTTGGAACCTAAGAAACCTCAAGCATCTTAGGACTACAACAGCTTAAAGAGCTTCAAAAGCTTCATGAGCTTCAAATGATTCAAGAGCTTCAAAAGTTTCAAGAGCTTCAAGAGCTTCAAGAGCATCAAGAGCTTCAAGAGCTTCAAGGGCTTCAAGAGCTTTAAGAACTTCAAGAGCTTCAAGAGCTTCAAGTGCTTCCAGAGCTTCAAGAGCTTCAAGACGTTCAAGAAATTAAAAAACTTCAAGAACTTCAAGAGCTTCAGAGCTTCGAGCGTCTCAAAAAGCTTCAAAGACTTAAAGAGCTTCATCAGATTCACGAGGTTCAAGATATCAAAAAATTGTAAGGACCTCAAAAAACAAAAATTGCATGAACATAAGATGAAACTCTAAGAGTTTCAAAACTGTCAACGGTCCCAAGAATCCTAGAAACTTCCAGAATCGGAAAACTCGGGTCTATAATGCATAAATGACCCCAGAAACCTGAAAAATACCAGGACCTTTGAGAATGTTACTACTTCAAGAGCCCTAATTTTAAAAACTTCGGGTGCTTGTGAGTCTCAGTAATTTATAACCCTTGGAACCTAAGCGACCTCAAGCATCTTAAGACTATAAGAGCTTCAAGAGCTTAAAGAGCTTCAAGAGCTTCAAGAACTTCAAGAGCTTCAAGAGCTTCAAGAGCTTCAAGAGCTTTAAGAGCTTCAAGAGCTTTAAGAGCTTCAAGAACTTCAAGAGCTTCAAGAGCTTCAAGACGTTCAAGAAATTAAAAAACTTCAAGATCTTCAAGAGCTTCAGAGCTTCGAGCGTCTCAAAAAGCTTCCAAGACTTAAAGAGTTTCATCAGATTCACGAGGTTCAAGATATCAAAAAATTGTAAGGACCTCAAAAAACAAAAATTGCATGAACATAAGATGAAACTCTAAGAGTTTCAAAACTGTCCACGGTCCCAAGAATCCTAGAAACTTCCAGAATCGGAAAACACGGGTCTATAATGCATAAATGACCCCAGAAACCTGAAAAATACCAGGACCTTTGAGAATGTTACTACTTCAACAGCCCTAATTTTAAAAACTTCGGGTACTTGTGAGTCTCAGTAATTTATAACCCTTGGAACCTAAGCGACCTCAAGCATCTTAAGACTATAAGAGCTTCAAGAGCTTAAAGAGCTTCAAGAGCTTCAAGAGCTTCAAGAGCTTCAAGAGCTTCAAGAGCTTCAAGAGCTTCAAGAGCTTCAAGAGCTTCAAGGGCTTCCAGAGCTTTAAGAGCTTCAAGAGCTTCAAGAGCTTCAAGAGCTTCAAGAGCTTCAAATGTTTCAAGAGCTCCCAGAGGTTCAAGATGTTCAAAAACTTCAAGAGCGTTAGAGCCTCGAAATTCTCAAAAAACATGACAGGCTTTAAGAGCTTCATCAGATTCACGAGCTTCAGGTTCATTCTAACAACTCCAAGGAACAAAAACTTCCGGAAAATTAAGTGCGTCAAGCATTTCAAGGACAGCAAAGAATCGAACTTCCAAAAACCTCCACAAAATCTTAACTTAAAATTGTTCACATCGATTTTCCAAAATTTCAGAAACACTAAAACAACAGCAACTACCTTATGCAAATAAGGAATATAAAAAATTCGGCCTCTTCAAAGCTTCAAGAGTTTCAGGAGCTTCAAGAGCTTCAAGAGCTTCAAGAGCTTCTCAAGAGCTTCAAGAGCTTCAAGAGCTTAATGAAAAAACGGGAAGAGCGCCAGAACGTTTTCCCTTAGGTAGTAGATAGCGTTAGTTAATATGTGCTTCCCTTCCCGCGGTGATTCATTTCTGACGTGGGCCCACTAAATAATTGAGAATTATCCAATTTTAAAGTGTTTTGGTGTTATACGGTTTTTACGGCCATAAATCCTCATAGTGTATATAGGTCAGCCCTAAACAGAATTCGGTTATGCGACTAAAAAGCAACAAAGGAAAGAACTTACGTGTCGAACGTGTCTAATGGTTTAATTTGGTTCAGAAGGAATGGATATTTTGATTGTAAGTCGGTCAATAAAAATAAAGTAAATGTGCAAAATTGTTTGGCACTGTTAAAGAAGTTCGAATCTCACAGTACTGCAAGGTAAATTCTTTTCATTTAACATTCATTAATTGAATTGAGTAAATAGTAATTTGCACTTAGCATTTCTAATTGCATAAATGCGACTGTTGACTTAATTATTAGAGTTAAGGTTCACTCAATTTTGCGTTGCACTTTATTATTATTAATTAAAATTTAGCCCTTGCGAAATTATGCGTCCCGTCAACGTCAATTATTTGAAATTGAAATTAAGTTTGGCCAAATATGCGAGCAGCTAACGTAAATTATATTAGATTTAGAGGAAATGATTATTTCCTTTTTGTAGTTTGTAGTTTACATCATCCTATCATGAAGTATGGAGTATTTCAAAAAAATATGTGCTGGTTTCGGGTAATTGTAAAAAGTTGTGCTGCAGGTGTCAGTAAGCCAGAAATGCTCCTTAAATTTTGGTTCTGAAAACCGCAGGGCTATTTCTTTGCAGCTGCCAGTGTGCCCAGAATTGAGCCTTAAACTTTGGGTCACTAAATCGCACGACATTATAACACGTGTTTCCGTGGCCAATCGGTCTTGAGTACCTTCACTTATTCCTGCGCTCATGGTAGACCGAACGGGTCAGTCGATGAAAAAGAAGTGAGTATACCCCATCATATCCCACTTCACACTAAAACTGCATACCAAACCAATAAAATCTAACATAAAGGAATGAGAGTTGGTGGTTTGCGTGTTCCCCCTCTCTCTCCCTTGCTGTGTTTCCTGCATTTTTCTTGGGCATCAAATCTGAAAACTGACTACCTCTTCTCGTCATACTCCCTATATTGAGAGCTTCTATCTTCGTTAATGTCGCGCTCGCTCCTGACGGGGCAATTCGTCAGGGGTATGCTCTAGCCGTTACACTATTGCTTCCACTTTTCATCATTCGTTTTGGCGAAAATTCTTGTCTAACAATTCAACTAACGCAGTTTTCTTTATTTTTGTGAGATAAAAAACTTCCACTATGGTTCGTATTTAACGTAATAGTTTTCAAGTCGGAAATTATCCCTTGTAACTGAGAGTCGCCAACCGTTAATTTACAAGAGGTATTAGACGTAAAACGGGGGCAGAAACCACCTGCACTTTGCTCTGATTGCCGAGAAGCGACACAGTTTGAAAGACCTACAGTATAAAATGATGTGCAAGAGCCACTTGAGCCGTCCAATGACAAGAAAAAGCTCCATTTGAAAGTAGCATTAATTCCCGGTAGGAATACAGTTCTTAAAGAAGAATTTTAAGGGTTATAAAGTTGTGTTTCAGCTCAACGATCTTCAAAGAGATCTCTTTGAAAACACGTCACTCAGCAAATTAAGGTAAATAGCAATTATCTTTCGCGGATATTGCGGTTGAGGGGGTAGAAAAACAAAAACGCACTAAGCCCACAGCCTACACGAAGCATAATTTATTCGGCAATTATCATTAGTAAACAATTTGCCCCGAATTGAAGACACGTTAAAACAATCGAATTCTGTCGGATTAATTATTCAAGAACAATTATTTCTCGCGAAGTTTAGTAGAAGTGAAATTCCACATCGGAATGGAACGAAATAAGACAATGGATTCGTAATCGAATGTATTACGACTTCAAACTTAATGAGTTTGTGCATCGCCCGCAATCTTGTTAGAACTAAAAATTGTGTGCGGGCGGAGTTCAGGGCTAAAAGCAATGCGAGTGTAATAGTTTCTATTTGAAATTTGGAGTTAATGAGCAATTAAGGTAGTGGCATTACCGAAATGCTATTTTCAATTTGAAGGTTTTGGTTGAATTTGCGACGAGCACTCAATCGCTAAGAAAATGGGGGGCTTAGAAATGACCTACCAAGTGCAACGCATTTTCATACTTAACAAATGTAGCAGTAAAGTAGAAAAATATCACACAAGATGGAGTTAAACTTATATACTTAGTATTTCTTGCAGATGTCTCAATCGCCCTTTGTGAGTTTGCTCTTCCGACAATCCGTTCTTGAGGTACAAGGGAATATACCCGATCACGATAGGAGGTCGAGGAGGAGGGCTATGGTTGGTAGAAATGAATTCCTTTCGTTGAGACCTTTCTTTAGAGTACCATGAAGGATAAAATTAGTTCCACCCCCCTCTCCCTCTACCCCGTACTTTGATAAGAAGGCAGAAAGGAGGGCAGTAGTTGGTAGAAAACGGTTCCTTTCGTTGAGACCTTTCATTAGAATAAGAGATGAAATTATGTTTACCCCCCCCCCTCAAGCCCGGCGCATGAAGGGTAGAACATGCCCCCCCCCCCCCAAATTTTCTAAAGTTTAACTTGGCACCACTAAAAGCAACCGTATACAAAATCTTAGACCAATTGGTTGTCGAAGATCAGATGATCTATAAAAAAAACTATTCTGGGGGTATAGATTACGAAGTCCTGGGATAGTTGCAGTGCAGGAGAAAGAAAATTAGATTTTCCTTCTCCAAGAAGAATTTTTTGAGGAAAGGAATATTCGACGATCTTTTATAAAGAAATATCAGGAGACCCCTTCGGGATGAACGATATTTGAGAGAACGTAGCACCGGTAGATCTGAGGGCTATGAAATGCTCCCAAGTGTAGGAAGTCCCGGGATAGTTGCAGGAAAAGGAACATTGAATTTTTCTTCCCCAAGATGGACATCTTGACAAAAAAGGGCGTTTTTTTTATGAAAGTCTACCCCGAAAGACTCCTTAGCGATGAACGTTGTGTGGAAGAACGTGGCACCGTGGTGTCTGGTGTCGGGTTCCATACCCCCCCCCCCCCTCCCAGTGTACAAAGTTCTGGGACAGTTGTAGGAGAAAGGAACATTAAGGTTTCTTTTCTAAGAAGTATTCTATCGGGAAAGGAAGATTCAATGATCACTTATGTAGGAAGAAAGGGAATGGTTGGAGGGGTTTGCACCCCCCGTGTACGAAATCCTGCGCTAGTTGTAGAGAAAAAACATTCAATTATTTTCCCTAAGAGGTATTGTATGAGGAAAAAAGATTTAATGATCATTTATGAAAAATTATGACAAGTCCTTAGGGATAAAATTTATGTGAGAAAACTTATCACCGGGGGGTCTGAGTGGTATGGAATACCCCCCCCCCCCCACACACACACACACACACCCTCTCACACAAAGTACAAAGTATGGGTATGAGGGTATTGCATCCCTCCAGTGAACGAAGTCCTGGTTTAGTTGTAGAAAGTGTTTTATGGAGAAAAGGGGATTCCATGGCGAGAGTACTTTGGGATTAATTTATGTGGGAAAACGTTGCACCGGGGGGTCTGGGGGGGGGGGATAATCCCTAGTATACTAATTCATAAGATAGTTGCAGGGAAATAGGGACATCAAATTTTCCCTCTTCAAGAAGGATTTTTTGAAGAAAGGAAGAATCGACGATCTTTTATTTAAAAAAATCACGAGACTCCTTAGAGATGCATGATATTTGGAAGAACGTAGCACCGGGGAGTCTTGGAGGGGTATGGAATACCCCCCACTGTACTTCAGTTTTCATATCTACCTGCTCTTTGAGAGTACCTCTTCAACGGATATGTTTCTACAAGACGTTCCAATCGCCCTTGGCGTGCACTCCTCCTCCGACACTCCGCTTTTGTGCTATGAAGAATTAAAACCGATCACAATAAGAGGTATACGGGGAAGGATAAAATCAGTGTTTCTGTTCCCAAGCTTCCGATTTGGATAAGGGTTAAAGAAGAAGAGCGGTAGTTGGAAGAAAACTTCTTTTCTTTGAAGCCTTAAATAAGAATACCATGAAGATAAAACAAATGCCCCCCCCCCTCCCTCCACCTGATACTTAGAACCTTTTAAGCTCCCTTTAAAAGATGATCAAATCTAGTACTTAATGTTTGACACCTTAAGCCTTTTGTCTCAAACCTGGTACTTTAAGCCTATATCTGACTCAACCCAAAACTTTAGACACTCTACCTGATATTTCAAACCCGATACCTCAAACCTTTCATAACGGTTACTTTAAACCTGCCACTAAAATCTGAGACCTTCAACTTAATACTCCAAAGTAGATAAGCTAAGTACGATACTTCAAACCAAAGGCTGAAAACACCCTGCGAAACCTTGATGCTTAAAACCTGATACTTCCAATTCCGGCAATAAAACCCTATACGCCTAAGTCATCATTGTTACTGAAATCAGAAGGGCTACAGGAATAGGTTTGAAATGTCGAAAGCTGCTTGGTCCTTGAATGTTAAAAGTATAATATCAGGTTTTTATGAGAAGCTTAGATAATCAGGTTCTGGTAGATGGTTTTGAGGAGTATCAGACGGTTCATATTTTATAAATTAAAAATGTAGAAGTGTCAAGGTATAAGTATCAGTGTTTGAGATATCATATTCTGAGAAAAGGTTTGTAGAATCAGGTTGTAGTAGAAGGTTTGAGGTATTAGGTTTGAAGTATCGGAATGTTCTTGAGTTATCAATTGAAAATACTGAAGGGTCATGTTTGAAGCATCAAGTCGAATGTATCGGGTTTAAAATATCAGGTTTTAAAGAAAGGAATTAGGTTTTAGTATAAGGTTTGAGGTATTAGGGTTAAAAAATCAGAAGGTTCTCGAGATATAAACTGAAAATGTTGAAGTGTCTAGTTTGAAGCATAAAGTCTAATGTATCGGGTTTGAAATGAGAGGTTTTGAAGAAAGGTTGATAGAATCAGATTGCAGTAGAAGGTATGAGGTTTAAAGTATCAGAAGGTTCTTGCGATATAAATACAAAATATGAAAGTGTAAAGTCTAAAGCATCAAGCCGAATCTCTTGGGATTTGAAGAATCAGGTTTTGGAAAAAGGTTTATAGAATCAGATCTTAGTAGCGAATCTGGTGCATTAGGTTTGCAGTACCTATCGAAGGATTCCTAGATTATGAATTGAAAATACTGGTGTCAGGTGTGAAGCATCAAATGTAACGAATCGGATTTGAAATAATGTCAGGTTTTGAAGGCTTATTGAATCAGGTTGTAGTAGAAGGTTTGAGGTGTTTGGTTTTAACTATCAGAAGGTGGTTAGGTCATAAATTGAAAATTTTGAAGTGAAGCATCAAGTCAAATGTATCGGGTTTCAAATGGGATATTTTAAAGAAAGGTTTATAGAACCAGGTTTCAGTAGAACGGTTGAGATTTGACGTATCAGAAAGATTCTTAGTTATAAACTAAAAATATGGAGGTGACAAATTTGAAGCATCAGGTCTAATTTATCATGTTTGCAATGACAGGTTTTGAAGAAAGGTATATGGAATCAGGTTGTACTAGAGGGTTTGAGGTTTAGGTTTTAAGTTTAGGTTTCAGAAACATCAAGTTGAAAATATTGAAGTAACAAGTTTGAAGCATCAAGTCCAATGTATCGGGTTTAAAGTGCCAAGGTTTGACGAAGGGTTTGTAGAATCAGAAGGTTTGAGGTCTTAGGTTTTAAGTATCAGAAGGTTCTTTGGTCATAATTTGAAAGTATTGGTGTGCCAAGTTTGAAGCAACAGGTCAATTGTATGTGGTTTGAAATGTCAGGATCTGAAAAAAGGTTTATAAACTGAGGTTGTAGTAGAAGGATTGAGGTATTAGGCTGTAGGTTTCAGAAACATCTCGGATTACAAGTTAAAATATTGAAGTAAAAAGTTTGAAGCATCAAGTCCAATGTATCGGGTTTAAAGTGACAAGTTTTGAAAAAGGGTTTGTAGAATCAGAAGGTTTGAGGTATTAGGTTTGAAGAATCAGGTTGTGATAGAAGTTTGGCGTATTAACTAGGTTTGCAGTATGGATAAATTCTTGGGTCATGTACAGTGCCAATCATCCCCCCCCCCCCACTCCCCTCCCTCTTATTCGCCATTTATTTCCACTTTCAATCAAGGTTTCCTCCGCCACTTTTACATCTCTGTCGCCCCTACATCTGCCTCACTCCTTCCTTATGCCTCATTCATGTGTTCTTCACGTTTCCTCTAAGTATCGTTCGCAAATCTGGAATATGAAAAATCCCGCCTGGCCCTCAGGCAGCTTCAAGAATAGAAGGGAACCCGGGCACTGCAGAGAAGACGATGATAAATAAGGGCGGATGAGAAAACGAAGGAAGTAAACGTGGTCCGCGAGGAGGATGAAAGGAGAAAAGGCCAAATAGCAAATAATATCGAAAATAGTTGTAAGCATCAACCATAAAGAAGAAGAAAAGTAATGACAATAATATAGAGGGGAAACTGCAGGAAGATGAAAAGAAGGGCGAGGAAGGATAAATGGAGAGCAGGGAAGATTTAATGCAGGTGGGCGAAAATGACGTGCTTCTAACACAGACTGAGTGTTTAAATCTGTGCTCCTAATACAGAATTTTCTTGGGAAAATAGTCCTATCAGTATCACATAAATTCGTAACTGGTCATATACCGATATAGTCAATCATTTATCTTTAAAAATCTTCTAAAGTTGATCATGTATCGATACATACTTTTTAACCTAACATCTTATGTTCTCCTGATAAAGAATTTCTTTCTAAAAATAGGAGTATCAAGATCACAACAATATATCATTTACCCCAAGACACCCTAATCGAGCTCCTAGTGAGTTCATGATCTTGGACTTTCCGCCCGTCCGTCTGTGGACAAGATAACTCCCGAACGGTTTCAAATTTTCCAATTCTGTTTTCTGTATTTTGTTTACCATCACCCAAGGAAGAACTGATTAAATGTTCAGTGACCCAGGAGCTTGTTACAAGTTTATTATGTTCTCCTGATAGAAAACATACCAAAAAACTAATAAATGATCATATTTCTATAGACGTCTTCTAACCTACTACGTTGTTCTACTACAGAATTTCTTTTTAGAAATATTTGTATCAGGCCCACTGAAATAAATACCTAATATATCCGTGGATACCTTCTCACTTTCTCCTGATAGAAAATATTCTCCCAAAAAAACTATACGGGATCATAGAAATTAATTATGTATCGAATTAGACCCTGAAAGATATCATACTCTCCTAATATAGAAGTATCAAAATTAGACAAATTAATCCGTAGACACCTGACATATAATGTTCCCTATAAAAATGATTTCGGAGCATAGAAATTAATTATACTTGATTAGATACTTTCTAACCCAGTATGTCCTCCTGATACAGAATTTGCTTCTAAAAATGGCAGTATCAGAATCACAGAAATTGATAATTTCTCCGTAGACACCTCCGAGCCTATCATTTCCCGTGATGGTGGAAGTAGCGTTTCCTTAAATACTGAAATCAAATTAGAACTATGCTGCAACGGTTAAAGAATAGACCATTTCAGCCAAGGCTGCTCTACGACCACAACCCACTATACGTTTACAAATAATATCCATCATGCTCGAACCCGGATTCGAACCAGGGACCCTTAGCACCACAGCTCAGCTTTTACTGAACTTCGCCACACAGGTCGGGTATGAACCTTCTAACCTATTATGTTCTCCTGATAGAAATTGTTATCGCAAAAAATGATATCGGATGATGGTAAATGATCATGAGCCGTTACGTTCTCTTGGTACAAAATTGTAGAATCAGAATGAAAATACCAAAGAGTCATGTTTAAAGCATCAAAAGTAATGCATCTGGTTTGTAATGTCAGGTTTTGAAGAAAGGTATAGAGAATCAGGTTGTAGTAAAAGGTTTCAGCTATTAGGTTTGAAGAATTTTGAAGGTTCTATGATTATAAATTCAAAGTATTGGGGTGATCCTGTTTCAAACTTCAGGTTTTTAGGAAACGTTTAGGTAATTAGGTTTTAGTATTAGGGTTTCGGATATTAGGTTTGAGGAATCAGATGGTTCTTGAGAATTAAAAATATCGAAGTGTCATATTTGAAGCATCAACACTAATGTATCGGGTTTGAATGATAAGGTTTTGAAGAAAGTTTTATAGAATCAAATTGTGGGAGAAGGTTTGAAGTATCAGAAGATTCTTGGGTCAATAATTGAAGTGTCAAGTTAGAAGCATCAAGTCTAATCTGTACGGTTTGACATATCGGGGTTTTTATGGAAGGTTTAGGTAATTAGGTTGTAGTAGAAAGTTTGGGGTATGTCTGAAGTATCAGAATGTTCTAAGGTTAATAAGTGGAGTGTCAAATTTGGAGCATCAAGTTCCATGTATCGGGTTTGGGGTTTTAAGAATCCGCTTATTAGTATCCGATGTAAATACCAGGTTTTACCACAAGATTCTAAACACCCAAAATATCGAGTTGATGCTTCGCAATTTTGGGCTATGTACTATTTCGGTGCTCTGACTTTGCGGTTCATACTCGATGCTACATTTCGTGTACGTCATCGCAATACTTGGTGATGCTTTTTTACTTGATGCTCCAGATCGGGACCCTTCATCATAGTGATGCATGTTTTGATACTTCACGCATAATGATTAATGTTGATGATTCGTGCTTGATGCAACATTCTTGATGCTATTCTGAGTGCTAATCCATAGTTGTCATTTAATGCTACTTGGCAACTAACGCAGGACACTTAACACCTTTGTTCTCTCTTTCTTGACACTTGATGCTATTTATGATAATCCTTCACACTTGACACTTTACACTTGATGCTGCTTAATACTTGACGCTTGATGCTTGGATGTAAATGATTAACATTCGGCATTAGCCACTTTATACTTGATGCTGCTTGATGCAGGTTGTTTACCTAGCGCATTATCATGCAGCGATGTATCAATGATAAATTCAGGTGGAAATGGTTTGTAGGTGTCGCGTGTAAAGGGCAAAAAAGGCGGGTTTCAGTGACAAAAATCGCAGGTTTGTGGTGAAATTTATCTGCGGAACTTTAAAAGGACAACGTAAAATTGTGCTGCTATTTTTATACACAAGCGTATTAATCTAATCCGCCTACAAGAAAAAAGGGCTGGCAAGAAACGGATTTTTGGAAGGAAAATTATTGTGATGAATATATCAAAGATGTTTTGTGCCCTTACTCCGTTCATCATTTTCAGGTTGCCATCCACGAAGATTCGCCCCGTTTTGACACGCCTTTATTGGCCCTACCGAGCCGGATCGTAAAAGTAGACCCATTCTTTCATCTTTACGACACGAAACTGCCTAATTTCGGTCACGGTTAATTGCGACGCCTTCCTACCGGTTTCGGGCACGTCGACAGTTTGACGCGATATCGATCGATCGGGATGCCACAGAAAGTCATCTCGCATCGAATTATTTGCATAGCTCGCATACATCGCGAAACATCCCGTCCATTCAATACGGTGGGGTATTACAATCGAAAACCTCGAGAAGGCGCGCGGGCGGAGAAAGAGGGGGGGGGGGGGGTTATAAATTCGCAAATTTCACGTTACAAAATGGGCGTAATGAACGATTGTTCTCGGACAAAGCGGGCGAACTTCGGCAAAAATTCACTTCAAATAGGAAATGTGCGTTAATTTACGCCGCCTTAATTCGCCCCATTGTACCAAAGTTTTGTGTAAACAGGAAAGTTTATTTTGGGGTAAAATTGTAAAAATTGGCTGTTTGCATTATTCAAACGGGGGTGTTTGAGCGAGTGCGAAAAGTACTTTAAGCCCCGCACGTATACTTAGATATCGCGAACCACGCCGGCTCGGCTATGCCGAACGATTTAATTAACCGAAAAGCAGTAGATTTCCAAACCAATAACTCAAAAAAAAATTCAAACGAACATAAATTTGCAACAGAATGAATTTCGAAATTTCTCCGTTCTACATTCGCAATGATTGATTGCGCTTTTTTTTCTCTTGCCGTTGTTCACTAAATATTTATACAAAAAACTTCCTCTCGGATTTGTAGCTCAATAAAAGAAAGCTAAAGTTCTCGGTCTCATAAAAAACTTTTATGTCTTTATATTATGTTTACTTTAACATTATTACATTCTTGCTACTTTGTAGATACCGTTCGTCGCGGTTTTAAGAAGGGGGAGGGGGGGAAGGGGCCTGAAAGTAAATATGGCGTGATATAGTGATCTAAAAATGACGAAACTAAGCGATGCCGGGAATTTATGGCCGTATACAGAGAAATTAGTTTGTGTCGGACCCTTGTGTCTTATTCACCTACTTTTTTGCAACCCGTGGAGGACGATTCCCTTCCAATCAGGCTAATAACTCCCTTCTACCCCAATGCCCCTTTCAGTTTGAATCGTTTGGATGAACCGTGACATAGCCGAATTCTGTTGTTACGGCAAACTTATGAGACTCCATTCATAGAGAAGCCCAACCCCCTTCCCTTCGCAACTAAGTTCACAGCCCCATTGACAACCAAAAGCACTCCAACATGCCTATCGTGCATATGCTCAATTTCCCCTTTCTAGATCAGCTGGGAACCTATGAGGACTCCCAAATATTTCACTGACCTGTCTAGACCCAGTTTACGTCTTCGGAAAGAGATCCATTCTCCTTCTATCAGTAAATGGAACAACCACGGTCTTTTCCGGGTTAACGCACATTATATTCTCCTGATACACGATTTCTGAACTAACCTAACTAGCACTCTAACCTAACCTCACTAATATTTTATCCTAACCTTCAATCTCCTCGCACAGCATATTCTCCTGATACAAGATTTCTGACCTAACCTAACTAGCACTCTAACCTAATCTCACTAATATTTTATCCTAACCTTCAATCTCCTCGCACAGCATATTCTCCTGATACAAGATTTCTGACCTACCCTAACTAGCACTCTAACCTAATCTCACTAATATTTTATCCTAACTTTCAATCTCCTCGCACAGCATATTCTCCTGATACAAGATTTCTTACCTAACCTAACTAGCACCCTAACCTAACCTCACTAATATTTTATCCTAACTTCAATCTCCACGCACATTATATTCTCCTGATACAAGATTTCTGACCTAACCTAACTATCACTCTAAATTAACCTCGTTAATATTTTATCCTAACCTTCAATCTCCTTGCACATTATATTCTCCTGATACAAGATTTCTGACTTAACCTAACTAGCACTCTAACGTAACCTCACTAATATTTTATCCTAACCTTCAATCTCTTCGCACATTATGTACTCCTGATACAAGATTTCTGACCTAACCTAACTAGCACTCTAACCTAACCTCACTAATATTTTTTCCTAACCTTCAATCTCTTCGCACATTATGTACTCCTGATACAAGATTTCTGACCTAACCTAACTATCACTCTAAATTAACCTCGCTAATATTTTATCCTAACCTTCAATCTCCTTGCACATTATGTACCCCTGATACAAGATTTCTGACCTAACCTAACTATCACTCTAAATTAACCTCGCTAATATTTTATCCTAACCTTCAATCTCCTTGCACATTATATTCTCCTGATACAAGATTTCTGACTTAACCTAACTAGCACTCTAACCTAACCTCACTATTAGTTTATTCTAATCTTCAATCTCTTCGCACATTATGTACTCCTGATACAAGATTTCTGACCTAACCTAACTAGCACTTTAACCTAACCTCACTATTATTTTATCCTAACCTTCAATCTCTTCGCACATTATGTACTCCTGATACAAGATTTCTGACCTAACCTAACTATCACTCTAACCTAACCTCGCTAATATTTTATCCTAACCTTCAATCTCCTTCGCACATTATGTACTCCTGATACAAGATTTCTGACCTAACCTAACTAGCACTCTAACCTAACCTCACTAATATTTTATCCTAACCTTCAATCTCCTCGCACATTATATTCTCCTGATACAAGATTTCTGACCTAACCTAACTAGCACTCTAACCTAACCTCACTAATATTTTATCCTAACCTTCAATCTCCTTGCACATTATGTACTCCTGATACAAGATTTTTGACCTAACCTAACTAGCACTCTAACCTAACCTCACTAATATTTTATCCTAACCTTCAATCTCTTCGCACATTATATTCTCCTGATACAAGATTTCTGACCTAACCTAACTATCACTCTAACCTAACCTCACTAATATTTTATCCTAACCTTCAATCTCTTCGCACATTATGTACTCCTGATACAAGATTTCTGACCTAACCTAACTATCACTCTAAATTAACCTCGCTAATATTTTATCCTAACCTTCAATCTCCTTGCACATTATATTCTCCTGATACAAGATTTCTGACTTAACCTAACTAGCACTCTAACCTAACCTCACTAATATTTTATCCTAACCTTCAATCTCCTTGCACATTATGTACTCCCTGATACAAGATTTCTGACCTAACCTAACTATCACTCTAAATTAACCTCACTAATATTTTATCCTAACCTTCAATCTCTTGCACATTATATTCTCCTGATACAAGATTTCTGACTTAACCTAACTAGCACTCTAACCTAACCTCACTAATATTTTATCCTAACCTTCAATCTCTTCGCACATTATGTACTCCTGATACAAGATTTCTGACCTAACCTAACTATCACTCTAAATTAACCTCGCTAATATTTTATCCTAACCTTCAATCTCTTCGCACATTATGTACTACTGATACAAGATTTCTGACCTAACCTAACTATCACTCTAAATTAACCTCGCTAATATTTTATCCTAACCTTCAATCTCCTTGCACATTATATTCTCCCGATACAAGATTTCTGACTTAACCTAACTAGCACTCTAACCTAACCTCACTATTATTTTATCCTAACCTTCAATCTCTTCGCACATTATGTACTCCTGATACAAGATTTCTGACCTAACCTAACTATCACTCTAACCTAACCTCACTAATATTTTATCCTAACCTTCAATCTCTTCGCACATTATGTACTCCTGATACAAGATTTCTGACCTAACGTAACTATCACTCTAACCTAACCTCACTATTATTTTTTCCTATCCTTCAATCTCTTCGCACATTATGTACTCCTGATACAAGATTTTTGACCTAACCTAACTAGCACTCTAACCTAACCTCACTAATATTTTTTCCTATCCTTCAATCTCTTCGCACATTATATTCTCCTGATACAAGATTTCTGACCTAACCTAACTATCACTCTAACCTAACCTCACTAATATTTTATCCTAACCTTCAATCTCTTCACACATTATGTACTCCTGATACAAGATTTCTGACCTAACCTAACTATCACTCTAACCTAACCTCACTAATATTTTATCCTAACCTTCAATCTCCTCGCACATTATATTCTCCTGATACAAGATTTCTGACCTAACCTAACTAGCACTCTAACCTAACCTCACTAATATTTTATCCTAACCTTCAATCTCTTCACACATTATGTACTCCTGATACAAGATTTCTGACCTAACCTAACTAGCACTCTAAATTAACCTCGCTAATATTTTATCCTAACCTTCAATCTCCTTGCACATTATATTCTCCTGATACAAGATTTCTGACCTAACCTAACTAGCACTCTAACCTAACCTCACTATTATTTTATCCTATCCTTCAATCTCTTCGCACATTATATTCTCCTGATACAAGATTTTTGACCTAACCTAACTATCACTCTAACCTAACCTCACTAATATTTTATCCTAACCTTCAATCTCTTCGCACATTATGTACTCCTGATACAAGATTTCTGACCTAACCTAACTATCACTCTAAATTAACCTCGCTAATATTTTATCCTAACCTTCAATCTCTTCGCACATTATGTACTCCTGATACAAGATTTCTGACCTAACCTAACTAGCACTCTAACCTAACCTAACTAATATTTTATCCTAACCTTCAATCTCTTCGCACATTATGTACTCCTGATACAAGATTTCTGACCTAACCTAACTATCACTCTAAATTAACCTCGCTAATATTTTATCCTAACCTTAAATCTCCTTGCACATTATATTCTCCTGATACAAGATTTCTGACCTAACCTAACTATCACTCTAACCTAACCTCACTAATATTTTATCATAACCTTCAATCTCTTCGCACATTATGTACTCCTGATACAAGATTTCTGACCTAACCTAACTATCACTCTAAATTAACCTCGCTAATATTTTATCCTAACCTTCAATATCCTTGCACATTATATTCTGCTGATACAAGATTTCTGACCTAACCTAACTAGCACTCTAACCTAACCTCACTAATATTTTTTCCTATCCTTCAATCTCTTCGCACATTATGTACTCCTGATACAAGATTTTTGACCTAACCTAACTAGCACTCTAACCTAACCTCACTAATATTTTATCCTAACCTTCAATCTCTTCGCACATTATATTCTCCTGATACAAGATTTCTGACCTAACCTAACTATCACTCTAACCTAACCTCACTAATATTTTATCCTAACCTTCAATCTCTTCGCACATTATGTACTCCTGATACAAGATTTCTGACCTAACCTAACTATCACTCTAAATTAACCTCGCTAATATTTTATCCTAACCTTCAATCTCTTCGCACATTATATTCTCCTGATACAAGATTTCTGACCTAACCTAACTAGCACTCTAACCTAACCTCACTAATATTTTATCCTAACCTTCAATCTCTTCGCACATTATGTACTCCTGATACAAGATTTCTGACCTAACCTAACTATCACTCTAAATTAACCTCGCTAATATTTTATCCTAACCTTCAATCTCCTTGCACATTATATTCTCCTGATACAAGATTTCTGACCTAACCTAACTAGCACTCTAACCTAACCTCACTATTATTTTATCCTAACCTTCAATCTCTTCGCACATTATGTACTCCTGATACAAGATTTCTGACCTAACCTAACTATCACTCTAAATTAACCTCGCTAATATTTTATCCTAACCTTCAATCTCCTTGCACATTATATTCTCCTGATACAAGATTTCTGACTTAACCTAACTAGCACTCTAACCTAACCTCATTAATATTTTTTCCTATCCTTCAATCTCTTCGCACATTATATTCTCCTGATACATGATTTTTGACCTAACCTAACTTTCACTCTAACCTAACCTCACTAACATTTTATCCTAACCTTCAATCTCTTCGCACATTATGTACTCCTGATACAAGATTTCTGACCTAACCTAACTATCACTCTAACCTAGCCTCGCTCATACTTTATCCTATCTTTTAAAAACCTCCTCTCATATTATGTTTTCCTGATACAAGGTATCTCACCTAACCTAACTAGTATACTCTAACCGAACCTCACTAATAACCAAACCCTGAATCACCTCGTGCGACAACAATCTTTCCCTAAACCTAAAGGTAGTGCAGGACCAGACTGTTTTCCTAGGCTCCTGGTAGCGGTTAAATGGCGCTTGGAGGTGCAGAATTCCTGGGCAAAAGTAGGCAACTGGCAGGGGGTCGTAGGAAGTCCTGGACAAGTAGATAGATTCCCGACGTCAAGAAATGGCACCAGAGAAAGCACGGAGAGCTACACTACTATCTAACACAATTCTTAACAGGACGAGGAAAACGCAGAGTACCTGAAAGAACTCCTCGGCTATTATATTCTCCTGATTCAGAATTGGCAAAAATGTAATCCGAAATAAAGCGTTGAAATAATTCTCATAGTTCTAGAAAAAGACCTCTTCGTTCATCATGTTCTCCTGGTAGCCCGAATAATTGTACAAGGATTTACTAGCAAATGCCACGTTTATTAGCAACAGAAATACCTCCTCATGTATTATATTCTCTTGATACAGAATTGGCAAAAATGTAATCCGGGATAAAGCGTTAAAATAATTCTCGTGTTCTAGAAAAAGACCTCTTCGTTCATCCTGTTCCCCTGGTAGCCAGAAAAATTGTACAAGGGTTTGCCATCAAATGCCACATCTATTAGGAACAGAAGGACCTCCTCGTGTATTATATTCTCCTGATACAGAATGGGCAAATATTTAATTCGGAATAAAGGGTTGAAATAATTCTCATTTTCCAGCCATTGCTCAGCCTGCGCCTCCTCTCTTCTTTGACCACCGCCCATATCTCTTCTGACGGTACTCCTTTATCGATCTTCCTCCCTTACCACGTCCTCTCTATTAATGACCACCTAGCACCTGTGACAGTGTCTTATATCTCGCTTTGTTACAGTGTGTTTCTTACCTCTACTTAGTTCCAGTGCCTCTGGACCAATTCTTCCGCTCCAAGCTGAGTAGTTGCTGTGGTATACCCTTCAGAAATACTTTTCAGAAAAGTAAGATTCTCCTTTCTTTATTTACCCTAGTACTCGCGTGTTAAGTTGCCAGGAAAAGGTAACGTGAACTTAAAATTTAATTTGAAAAACAAATAGCGAAAAGCTTCCATTTTATAATTGCATTTGACACGCCAACAATGCATGATAAAGTTTGACAAACTCGCATAAAGCGGTTTGGGAAATATTTTCACTCTGGCAGGCTTCAATAGCAATTACAATTCCAATCCATCGTTAGTTTGTGGATATTGATTTTCCGAACCAAAACATTGCTAAAAGGGAATAGGCTAAATTATATTTAAGTTTAATGAAGCACTCTCGATCTCGCTAAGTATTCTCATTATTCAGCCACCTATAACTTTAGATAAACTAAAGTTTTAATTAAATTACTAACCTTCCAGTTAAAACTAGGAAAATGTTATTCGCGCCGATTTAATTTATATAAAAGCCGCTGCAAAAAGAGCTTTTCTTCATTCTGTACCTACAGTCCTATTTCAATTGTTTTTTGGAAACGGATCAAAACCGTGCCACTCTTCCTACGAGTATATTGTAACATAACGGCGCCATCGTGGCGCATCAAACGAGAACGAGAGTTTCCTGAGCTACTTACAGCCATGCGATTTCGATTGGACTCCATCAAGGAACAAATGAAATGAAATTCCATTTAAACCAATCGGTGACCTACACAAGAATGTCTGATGAAATAACCAAATTAATTTTGTATCGCGGGCGATTGAGCCACAGAAAATCATTTAAACCCGCATATATATTCATTGGACCCGAATAAGTCGATCTTAAAATCCACATTTTACAGCGAGCACCCTTAATTTACGGTCCAGTTTAGTTATTAATATATTTGTCCCGTTTCGTCCCGAATGCGGGTTTTTCCACGAGCGCCGTATTTACCAAAAACTTTGAATTTTAATTAAAAAGATTCGAGGGGGAAACTATATTCGGAATTAATTTGAATGCGACAACTTTGTTTATTCGCAATCACACCGTGCGGTTAATTTCATTAGTGCGATTAGATTAATTTTTAAAGAGCCATGAAAACTCGCTGAAAGCTCATTTTGTGTTTTAATTTGACTATTTACTCCACTTTTATGAAACGTGACCAATCAAATTTGAGGATTCGACAATGAAATTGAATTTGGTTTTGCGTAACAATAACTGGCTGACCTTTAACATTTTGACAACTGCTTAAAGGCAGGGCTTTTAAAAATGTTTAAGTCACTTACACCCTCTCAGAGCTAAAGTCCTGCAGATTGCTTTAGAATCTTTGACACATTCGTCAATCGTTAGGGACTTATTTTTTAACATGTTTTGTAACCTCTAAGAGGCTTCTAGGAGCTTTTGATGGTCCTTAAGGGACTTTAAGGGCTTGATCTTTTAAGGGTCTAAAAGCCTCTGGTAAAAAACTCTTTAATATTAATTGTCACCGTCCTCCGTGTTTACCGAAAGATTCAACTGGCCTTGATAAGGGGCTGTTTGAATCGCTTGGAAGATTCCTGTTAAGGGATTTTTTGGTGGTATTCAGGAAAATATAATCGAATCTTCGCCTACGTTTACCGTCTACCGGGGTTTGAGGAGTGAACGTTTTGGGGTAAACGTGGAGTCTCGCACAAGAGATGTCAAATAACTTTTCTTTTTCTAAAAAGTTGTACAAAGCTATACAAACTTCGAGTTTGGGTCAACTCGGAGCATCACTTTATATACCAACTTCCTGTATATCTCGATTAATCTTTGATATACTTGTAACAAATTGTAATATTAATTTTACTTCAAGAACATAAGTTGTATATTATAGCGTAAATCGCGCTTATTTCATGTTGTGCTCTTTTTCAGAAAATAAAATTTTTATTGAGAATTGAGTTACCTTTGATATTGACAAAATGATACATAAATAATCTCCAAGAAACATAAAATACAAAACTCGCAAGGCACATAGAAGATCCAATACGCTGAAAGGATCCAATTTGCTGAGTATTTAAGATTATTATACCAAAAACGAAAGTCTCAGATAATTACGTACCTATACAGCGGCGAATCGTCCGGATTAATATTTTACTCTTCAAAAAAAAAAACGCGAATATGAATTTGAGCCTTTCACAAAGGGCCTCGTTAAAATCGTTAAAATGGGACCTTTCCGTCCATGCGACGGCAGTAAGTGGATATAAATATGCAACGAGATGCTTGTTACAAATTGAGTGGTATGGTAATGAGAGCCATCTTAGGCGTCGACGATTATTGTTTTCAGAAATCAGTTGTCACTGTAATGCTTATTTATTTAAATCGCATCTTGCATCGAAACAGTAAAGAGGAAAATCAATGCTGAATAATTTCCTTTACGTCTATTCAGAAAATGATAAAGGGAGACTCTTTTCGTAGATTTCATAGTGTCTGGTTTTGCTTTGTTTATTGTTAACTAATTTTTTGGCACCACTCCTTCACATCTTGTTTTTTACTCTGCAACTCCGAACTCGCGCACAAACCTCGGAACCGAAGAGATGAAGCAACCCCTGCAAAACGATTAACTAGGTCCGGTCCATAACTTTTGATTGAGAATCGAAAAGTACGAATTGTTTTGGATTCTACGCACCCAAATTAATAAGAAAAAGTGTTTTCCCGAGAAATTTTGGTGTAGTCGATTTTTGGTAAAAAAAGGAAGGTTATACAGGGTGTTTTTTTGGGAGCTTTAGTTAAAAGTTTCTGGGAAAGTAAAATAGGTAGGTTTTTGAAAATTTGTACTTAGGAGTTACTCTGAAGGCCGAATCGATGTAAAATATTTTCAAAATGGCCGCGCTTCCGGAAACACGGGAAGTAGATAGTAACTTCGTTATTTTAAATGGCAACCCCTATTTTTTTATTGCTTTTTTGGATTCTACGTGAAATTTCACTTCTTTTGATACCCATATGTCGATATCTACCATTTATGGTTTTTAAGTTATTTTGACTTTTAAGAAAAAAAATGGCGGATGCAGATGGTACCTTGATAATTGATTACTTGAAAACGGTTGCAGTCATGGCAACCTATTTTTATCAGTGCATAGAGAATGAATAGGGCTTTCTTTTAGTGCACTTAAAAAAAAGTTAAGTTGCATACGACCGCCCCTATGGATATCCAAATTTATGAAACTTCAAAGACTAAAAACTCAGTTTTTTTTAATGGAATGACCATGTTCTTACTATTCCATGAGATAGAGAATCGAAATGGGCATATTTTGACAATACATGTTCCTATAGCTATCTTTAACAGTTTCTGACTTATTCCCATTTTATTGAATTGACACTATTTTTTTAGGATTTTCTTTTTGAGTAGTCGGCCATGATTCTATAACAATTGAATTTTAAACAAATCTAGTGACACTAATCCATCACCCACTGTTATAGGTTAACATAAGTTTTTGAAAAATCGAAAAATGACTCGCAGTGGTTTCACCTATTTTGGAATTTAATTGTTATTTATGGTGAAATGGGCAGAATCGCGGCGCGTGCTTTCCGTACATTCATTCGAAAACTAGAACGAAATTGTATGAATTTTTGAAATTTTGTACCCCTAATGCACTACAAACCGTTGAAGCACAAGTTATACAAAGTTCTACAAGAGAATATTTAAGAAAATGAATTGAATTGCAAATGCAAGATTAACAAAATAAATTCAATGCAAAATATAAAAAATTTTGTTGAAACATTTTTGGTATGGAATTGTTGCTAGAACAGATATCGCATTACCTCTCTTAATTTCCAGACTTATACGTTGTTTAAAAAATTCAGTTGAACGACTCTGTTTAGATTTTTCAAAAATTTTCTGTCCTATATCCTTATTAAATGAGTTATTTATTAATGAATTATTTAGACTAGAACTAGAATCAATGGTATTAAAGAATCCATTCCTTGATTTGTTTAAAATTCGATTGTTATAAAATCATGGCCAACTACTAAAAAAAAATGCGAAAAAAAATGGCATCAATTCCGAGATCAATTCAATGAAATGGGAATAAATCAGAAACTGTTAAAGATAGCTATAGGAACATGTAATATCAAAATATGCCAATTTCGATTCTCTATCTCATGCAATATTTAGAACATGGTCATTCCATTGAAAAAAACTGAGTTTATAGACTTTGAAGTTTCTTAAATTTGGATCTCCATAGGTGCGGTTGTACGCAACTTAACTTTGTTTTAAGTACAGTAAAAGAAAGCCCTATTCATTCTCTATGCACTGATAAAAATGGGTTGCCATGACTATAACCTTTTTCAAGAAATCAATTATCAAGGTACCATCTGCATCCGCCATTTTTTTTTCTTAAAGTCAAAATAACTTAAAAACCATAAATGGCAGATATGACATATGGGTATCAAAAGAACTGAAATTTCACGCAGAATCCAAAAATGCAATAAAAAATAGGGGTTGCCATTTAAAATAACGAAGTTACTATCTACTTCCGGTGTTTCCGGAAGTGCGGCCATTTTGAAAATATTATACATCGATTCGGCCTTCAGAGTAACACCTAAGTACAAATTTTCAAAATCCTACCTATTTTACTTTCCCAGAAACTTTTAACTAAAGCTCCCAAAAAAACACCCTGTATACTGCCTTTTTTTGAGCCCCGAAAAAAAAATTGTCTCAGATCGGCCCGGAAAAAAAATTTTCTTATAGAATGTGGCCTGTAGAATCCATAATTTCAAACAGTTCCAAGATTGGGCTACTAGTTCAAAAGTTACAGCCCTTTGAATTTTATTTCGAAATTGGTTTCTAGTCTATAACTTTTGATTGAGAAGTCTGATCGAAAAAGTACGAATTGATTTGGATTCTACGCACTCAAATTAATAAGAAAAAGTGTTTTCCCGAGAAATTTTGGTGTAGTCGATTTTTGGTAAAAAAGGAAGGTTATACACTACCTTTTTTTGAGCCCCGAAAAAAAAATTGTCTCAGATCGACCCGGAAAAAAATTTTCTTATAGAATGTGGCCTGTAGAATCAATAATTTCAAACAGTTCCAAGATTGGGCTACTAGTTCAAAAGTTACAGCCCTTTGAATTTTTTTTCGAAATTGGTTTCTAGTCTATAATTTTTGATTGAGAAGTCTGATCAAAAAAGTACGAATTGATTTGGATTCTACGCACCCAAATTAATAAGAAAAAGTGTTTTCCCGAGAAATTTTGGTGTATTCGATTTTTGGTAAAAAAGGAAGGTTATACACTGCCTTTTTTTGAGCCCCGAAAAAAAATTGTCTCAGATCGACCGGGAAAAAAGTTTTTCTTATAGAATGTGGCCTGTAGAATCCCTAATTTCAAACAGTTCCAAGATTGGGCTACTAGTTCAAATCGTTTTTGTTATACGTCGCCTGTAATCCATCTTTCTTGTAATACTATGGTATTATGGTACGGTGAGATCAAAGAGCTGCTAAAGTATGGAGAAAGTTTACAAAGAAAATGTTGAATTCGCCCGATATCTTCTCAGTTTCTATTTTATAGAGGAAGTTTTAATTGAAGCAAGGCACCAAAAATAGTATTCGTTACGACACTACCTACTACATTAGAGATATTTAGGTATAGTAACCCCTAAACGTAAACACCAATTTTGAGCTTTTATTCGAGTTGCTTCGTTTTATTTTTATGACCAGCACTCTGTATGGGCGTTCTCGTTATTGGTTTACTTTTTCGTGCAATCATAACACCGAACGGCCGTCGAAATTCAAAACACTCGCATCCATCTACATAAATGCAGCCAAATAAACATTCTAAAAAAGAAAATTTATGAAATATAAAATGCGGCATTTATATAGATCCCCAGAGTTCATTCGGCGAATAACGTAAATGGGCTTAGTTTCGACAGCTTTTAGTAAGGATCCGTTTCATGATCACATTTTCTCATTCCGGCGACATTTTCTTTTTATACTTATCCTTTTAAAGGTGAAAGGTTACAAACTTCTACCATTACCTACGTCTTTTGTTCATGGTTGTGGAACCTTGGGAAAATTGAAAATGAATTTGAAATTAATCATACGAACGGTTTTCTCGCCTGGGGGTTTTTAAAGCTACTTTCTCGATCTTTGATATGTATCTGTCGTCAAGAATCGAATGAGCGACATTATTTGTGAACAATCATTCCGTAATTTCGTTTTATTCGAATGAATTACTGATCAAAATGACCGAGATCTACAAGACAGTTTCAGAAATTACCGACGAACATCTGTGTATAAATATGTTCTTAATTAGCAACTTTAATCCATTTCCGATGTAAGTTACTATATAATGGTAGGTAGTTAGCTATTAACTAACGTACGAGAAACTCAAATGGGAACCAATTATCTCTATATAACGTCTTGAATTGGCAAAGGTTGTGAAATATGTATTCATGAATCTATTATGTAATATGCTGCAGTAGTTAGTGTAACGTTAATAAAGCTGTGATTCGCTGGAAGCCTTTCAACATTACCGACATTTAGAAATTCATCAACGGAATAATAAATGAACGTAAACACGCAACCGGAAATTAGTCTGTTTTTGTCTGAGGAATAGGAACCCTTAGGTTTTATACCAACAACGCGTTCTTGTATGCAAATATGAGTTATCTTATTTTGTTGATTTTGATCAATTTACTTTAACAATCGGCTACTTCAACTGTATTTTGTTAAACTAAGCTGCTCAAGACTATAGGAACCATGACTAACACTCGAAATTACAAATGAAAAGAGTATTTTGACCTATAAAAACCGAAAACTTCTACAGCCCTTCTATGCTTTTATAATCCGATATTTCACAAATTTCTGATACATCTCCAACGGCAAAGGAACAACCTTCCTTGACATCATTTGAGTTTTTACTTCTTCAGCAAGAGTTCTAGTTACAAGATGTGTATAAATTTATTGCATTCTGTGACTTTTAATCGCAACAATAAATCATCAGTTAAATTTCACAAAGAGAAGAACATAACAATATCTGCTAAATAAGTGCTTTCATATCTTTTCGCGAGATGTGACTGAATTGTAAAATGAGAGGGTTGAACAATGCATCTAAATTAATCAATATTCAAGCCCTCAACTGGTAACATTGATTACGAGTTTATTTCTCTCTTCTATAACGCTTTTCTACTCATCTTGTTAATAACAATTACGGAAACTTAAAAAGTGACGGTAATTACTTGACGTAGTAGAATATCAGTAAATTTCGGAGCGTTACTGAGCAAAGAGAAGCTGTCGAGTGGAAAATGTAGAATAAATGGAATAGTGAAATGGCCTGTTAACTTTATATACTGGTTCTACGTTCATCGATCGTTTTGTTACTCAATTATAAACTTCTTGCGCGAAAGCGCAAATTACGCCGTCCGCATTTTGCAGTGGTGGAAAAGTAAGTTATGCGGGCAGCACGTCCGCTGCAAACGTGCCTAATCGTGTCAAAACAAACAAAATATGATTAGAATAGTCGAGTGGTGCGGGAGAAAAATTTCGAAGTAAATTTTTTATGAAATTTAGAAAGCGTCATTTGTATAGATCCCAGGAGTTCATTCGGCGAAGAAGGTAGCGCTTAGTTTCGATAGCTTTTAGTAAGGATCCGTTTCATGATAGCATTTCCTTAGACTTGCGACGTTTTCGTTTTATTCATCCTTGCAGAAGTCGAATGTGTGTAAAGTTTACCATTAGTCTACATGTTATTGATACGTTACCTGTATACGATGAGATATAATTAAATTTAAAATAGAAACAATTACCTACCTACCTACTCTTTCACTTTCCAGCCTCTGACCATTGGGAAAACGACCAAATTATGGTTAACTGCTGATTCCCATTGGACCAACAAATATGTTCCTTATTATCACTGAAAAAATTCGACCAACTTTTTGGCAGTGACATTTCAAGAGAAACCTGTTGCCAGACACCCTGCCTTCGTTTACCGCGAGTGTGGTTCTTCAGATTATGGGGAAGATACCTACCCCCCTCACGACATCAATGCGTTGTATGTCATTAGTGCATTTTAAGGCTCGAGTTAAGTGTTACAGCAAACCGTAATTAATCGCTTGATCCCCCCACCCCTTCCCCAAGATATAAAATCAGTTGCACAGTAAATAAGAGATCGTTAACAAGCCAGAAACTGAACCGTAATTAGCTGCAGTCAACCATAATTTGTCCGGATAGTCCAGTCATATGAACCCTAAATGACGTAGATGCTTAGCAGCACCCGAAGGGGTAGACAACCCGCACATAAAAGGCTCAGATTACCATAAAAACTTTATGTGACTTAGTAACTTACCTTTGTAGCTAATTATGCAAGTTTAGAGCTAAAACGCTGAAAAAAATCAAAGAAAACCAAATAAATATTGAAATCGGATGGTTAACCCCTAAGTGGGTAGGCAACCCCTACTCAAATGAGCTTACCTGTGCCCCAGTGATTGACCCCAAATATTCTAAATGTCTTTTTGCAACTATGGAGCGTAGTAGAGATAACTTGCATATACGTCACAAATAGAATGCGAAAGTCTTCTTGATACAATTTTTTTGATTGAATTTTTCATTCTGTGACAATACGCCCCAGTACTGAAGAAATCCATGACTTTTTCCTGAAAGCTACAACAAAAGTGTGTTAGTTAAATTGCTTAATAAAAGGCCACCGAATTTCGCCTCACGGACTTGTGGAATATGGAAAGTTCTCCGTTTTTTTTTGTTCCCAAAACCTATAACAATGAGGACGACTGAACGTTTTGGGTTATAAGGAATAAGCTCCCCCTTCCCTCTCTTCGGGACACTACACACAGACACTCGGATGACCAAATTGTCTTGGACCCACTAACTTATAAATTAAAATGGACTGCTGATCAAACAGTTGCATAGAGGTAAAAATGGCCCTAGCATGGGTGCGGCCATGATGTGCACGTTTTAGTTATTTTCTAGGGGAATTTTACTGTTGCAGCCTTGGAAAATGACATGTGTCACAGTAATTTATTTAGAAAACGTGAGGTTAATGCTTGTTTATTAGTAGATTAGTAGATTTGAATTTCGCGCCAAGTGAATGCACATCATGGCTGCCCCCATGTGAGTGTCATTTGTCAATTCAGCATTAGCAGTCCATCTTAATTATAAAAAAGTTCGTGCTTTGACCCCAATAGCAAAAGGACAGAGAAGACAACGCTCCTTCCCCTATCGTGCAACGCTTTAAAGAGGAGAGGCTGGAGGCATACCCAAAATGAGGCAGTTCCAAGGAAACGAAAGCTGGGTCAAAGGTAAAATGACCGCTTAACACCCAAAGTCAGTCTGGTAAAGGAGCGAAAGCACCTAATCAGAGACTCCCTGGCAAACCGCCGCCGTTGCGGCAGAAAATGGCGCCTCATGCGGGAAAGAAAGTTTCAAGGTTCATTACAGATATTATACGATTTTGGGGGGGGGGGGGGGGCACGCAATACCCCACAAGACTACGTTATGACAGAATGTATGGTAAAGGGGGAGATTTTCCACACGTGGAAGTGTGTGGACGTCGTGGAGGGGCACATTTCGGGAGGATCTGGGAGATATGGCCCCCCCCCCCACCACAGTAAGGATACCCCCAGTTGCTTTTGTCGTAAGCAAATGTTGCATTGATAGTCCGGTAGTCTGGGGAGTGTGTGGAATACCTTCCAGCACTCAAGAAGCATCGATTACCTTTCTTTAGAGTGCTGGGGGTATTTGCTGCTGGGGGGGGGGGGGGTTCCATATCGTCCAGATCCCTAGGACTCACGTTCGATGGCTCCTTTGTATCAAAATGACGGTGAAACTGTACGTATTTTGGGGAAGCATGTTGAAAAGGGGGGGGCCTCTGGGGGTATGGTGAAATCGATTAACTTTTCCTGAAAACTAGTACAAAAGTGCTAGAAGATAGTTATTGATTCTTCCTTTGTTAGACAGTATTTTTGGGGGTATTCCATACCCCTCCCTCTCTCCCCCCAGACCCGCCGGTGCTACGATCGCCCACGTAACGTTTACGCTTGGCTCACATTCGATGGTTCCTTTCTAAACAGTATGCTGTAAGTGCTAAAGGCGCTAAATATTTTGGGGGAGCATGTAGAACCGGGGAGGGGTCTGGGGGGGTCACATCACTCCATTATACGAAAATCTTGATACTAAGAAAAGAATGATGGATATTTGTTTCCTGGGGGGAAAATGTAGAACCGGGGGGCCTAGGAAACCATACCCCCCAGCCATTCCCTCTAGCACATTTGTGATCTTATGATAGCTGTAGGAAAAGGAACGTCAAATCTTTTCTTTTCCCTGGGAGTATTCCATACGCCCCCCCCCCCCAAGACCCCTCGGTGCTACGATCTCTCTTAAAACGTTCAACATCGAGGACTCGCATTCGATGGCCCCGTTCTATCAAAATGACGGTCTGTTAAAAGCAGTACGTATTTTGGGGAAGTATGTTGAATCGGCGGTCTAGGGGGGGAGGGGGTATGGCGAAATCGATTAGCTGAAAAGTACGACAAGAGTGCTAGAAAAGAGCTATTGATTCTTAAAAAAGTATTTTTGAGGAGTATTCCATACCCCTCCCCCTCTCGGTGCTAATTTCTTTTCCAAAAATTAGCTCTAGCATAGTTGTCCCAGACCAGACTCCCCGATGTTACGGTCTCCCACATTACGTTTACCACGGCTCATAATCGATGGTCCCTTTCTAAAAATTATCCTGTAAGTGTCATAAATGCTAAATATTTTTGGGGAGCATGTAGAACCGGGTTGGGGGGGGGGGGTTAGTATTTTCCTAGCACATTTGTGATCTTATGATGTTTGTAGGAAATGAAACATGGAATCCTGTTTGTTTCCTGGGGAGTCCATACCCCCCATACCCCACGGTGCTACGGTTTTCCTCAAAACGTTCAACCTTAAGGACTTACGTTAGATGACCCCAAAATGACGGTAAAAGTGCTAAAACCAGTACATAATTTGGAAAAGAACATAGAGCCGGGAGTCTGGGAGTAAAGAATACCCCCCCCCCCCCAAGCCATTCCTTCTAGCACATTATTTATGATCTTATCATACACTTGTAGAGAAAGGAACATCGAATCTTTTCTTTTTCCTGGGCGATATTCCATACCCCTCAGACCTCTCAAAACGTTCAGGCCTAAGGGCTCACGTTGGATGGCCCCTTTCTTTAAAAATGACGGTGAAAGTGTTAAAAACAGAACATATTTTGGGGAGGAACGTAGAACCGGTGATCTGGGGATGACGGAATCGTTGGCTTTTCCTGAAAACTACTACAGGAGTGCTAGGAGAGAGTCACTGATGCTTCCTTTGTTAGAAAGTATTTTTGTGGAGTATCTATATCCCCCCCCCCTTTTTAAAATAAATTGAATAGTTCCTCCTCACGGTAATTTCTTTCCCAAAAATTTGATGGGGATAATGGTGATGGCAGGGAAGATCATTAAATTCTTATTTACCCCACGGTTCTCTCTTTTTATCAAAAATTGCCTTTATTGCCTTCTTGATACCTTTTGGGAAGTGACAATTGAACGTAGCACCAGCGACATGTGGGATATGGGAATAAATCAAAATTGGACGGTACTTTTTGGAAAGTACCACGAGAGACTAAAGTATTGAGAGGGAGAGATGGAATACCTCCCGACAGAGACAAAAGGAGTAATCGAGAGCGAGATTTCCAAAAGTATACGGTCACAAAGTGTAGTTTGTCTCTTTTTGCAATTAATTTTTCAATTCGATTGCTTTGGCCGCGAAACTGCCGATGGGCTAAAGGCACCGCGAAATTTCCTCTCTGAATGCGAAAAGAAGGAAAAAAAGTGATTTAAAACAAAAGCTCCGGCCGGATAAACTTTAAATCATATGCACGCAACCTGTAGATAGGAAAATACGCAAGCGTGTAGAGTTGCTCCACAAATTTTACATTTCCACTCCGGGAATGTCGACCTGTATCCGCAGTTTCAATTTCAAAGCTGGTCGTCGCGTCGGTGTAATGGGCGTCGTGACGCCTGCCGTGTTGGTAAAGTTGCGTGCAGTTAATATTATACAATTGCAATATTTTGACCAGAAGGAAACCTTTATATTAAACTAGGTAAGATTTTTCTTGCTTCACGAAAACTCTTCCACAAAATGGCATTTATTTGATTAACATTTCCATACGCGTAATTATATTCCACATTTTCCAAAAGCTCGCGAACGAAATCGAGAACCAATTGGACGTGCAACTTACGTATTGATTTCAGTAGCAACATTTTTTATTGCTTCAATTAATTGAAGCTTACAATAACATTAGAGGAGTCTTCGACGCCTGTTACCGCGCCGTTAGCGATATGATATGAGCCGATCTCCATGAGAATGGTTTTACAACGTATTATTCATATTAGCATTGTATATTTACATGTTTTGCTTTGGTATAAATTTCAAATTACTCCCACTTCCACTCATTTGATGTAATTGCTTCGAGGGTTAATTTAGTGTAGCTTGTTTAGTACCTACAAAATTGCCGAACAATAGCTTATTTGTGTATACCAAGAGAGCAAAGATGGGCGTTTGACAAAGAAACTTTATGCGACTATCTTTTGAAAGGGAAGCATCCGTGCACATAAAGAGCCTAATTGTGACAATAGGAGAATACCTTTAACTTATAATGAAAATTGATTTTGTTTTCAAATCGCCCAAGAATCACAACGTGGGAATCAATTTAATTTTAATTAATTTTACGACTTATAAGGCTACGGCCGCTGTTTCGTGACATCGAGAGCATAAAGACAAAGTCATAATTTACATACTCCATTTTTGAAATGGCCATGATACGAAGGTGATTTAGGGGGTACAATTTTCGACGTTTTTCTCGGCTTTATACTTCTTTGCCTGCTACAGACAATAAAAAATAAGCGCAGTCGTAAAATTACTTAAAAATCGAGGATGGATAATAAATAAACATCTTGTGGTGTACTTGATTATTAAATACGAGCGTCGCATAGACACTTTTATGTCACTTTTTGTTAAAGTAGGCAATATTTTTTATCTTTTAAGGCTTTATTACCCCGGAGCATTCATAAATATTGTAAACGAAATTTATATTTATGATTGCTAGGGGACAAGAGAAACTTCGTGCAACTACCAATTCCCTTTTATTCCTTACAGGCTGACGCAATAAAATCCCGTAATTTTACAAATAATGTCACTGTCACTATATATAATTATATTGATATTTGTTTGGAGGAAATGAAGCTTGACTAATTTAACCTCTCCAAGATTATGAAACGTGGGAGAATCCCCAAGTATACGAATGCATTTTTTCAAACACTACCATCAAAATGCTAGAAGTAATAGCGATGAGTTATCGAGTATTTCGTTTCGGGAGTGGGGGTGTTTCTATACCCCACAAATATCCCGTTCCCGTTCTTCTCTACAAACGTATGTTGACACTCGCACGAATTTTGGAGAAAAGGCCATCGAACGTAAAACCACCAAGCCGGTGAGGTTCCTCTGTTCTTTCTAAGTAGCAGAGAGTCTTAAAGGCTGAAAACGAAGTACTGAGAGACCCCCCCCCCCCCCGCCTGCATACCTCTTGCACAATCATGAAAGAAATCGAACAGCAAGCCTTCTAGATCCCTCAATTGATCTAGGTGTACGCCGAGGCAAAGCAATTTTCGGCGATTTCCCAAATGGAAAACGCAAAAGTTTTCATCGAGAAAACGCCGACAAAGTTTCAAATAAACTCATATTTTTTGCAGAAAAAAATAGAAAACACGCGGATACCGATTTGGGCTTTGCCTCTCCCAAACTGAAATTTGTCACCGTCCCTCTTCCGATGAAAATTATCTGCCATCTTCCTTTTGGATTTTCGCTATGTGCCCGTTGCAATTGCTTCAAAGTAGAATATATAGGAAAACAATTACAGAAATTTATCGTACGGTATATATCTGCCTCGCCCAACGTGTTCCAATAATGAATCTGCCCCTGCCGTGCGTGTAGAATAATAAAGAATAAAGTTACGGTGGTAAATTATACGCGATTTATAGTTGATTGAATGGGAAGGGCTATTTTGTACATTAAATGTACTACCTACCTACCTATCCGCACAAACTTTCACGTAGGGTCGAAATGTTTATTATTCGAACATCTACCCCGAATATCGATCGATAACAAGTAAATTTTGATTTGTTTTCAGTCATGAAGTTTACCCTGATTGATAAATATTTAATCATTTCCGTGCTAGTACATCGTTTGACGTGATTGTTACCGTAAAAATTACAGCTCATCGTCCAACTTGTCATGGGTACTTTACCTGTACATTTTAATATATTCGGATCCATGCCGGCGTTAATTATTTACGTTTAATCAATGTGGAGGGTGTCCCATTTTCGACACTTTTATAAAGTGCATGTCAGTAGTCATGTTCTCTTTTTGGGTCAAATTTAAAATGGTAAAAAAAATTTGAAAATATTCGCTCGCTTGCAAGATATAGGGAGAAATAAAAAAAATATGGTTTACAAAATAAATATACGGGGGGTCCGTTAACTTGGCCCCCCCACTGAGAGATTTCATAGTCGTATTATTTTGAAATGAATGCGCTCGTTATGCGCCACCGATAATAACTCTTGCGCCATTATCGTTTTTTAGAAATCCTAAAAAACATTTGGGGGGGGGGGGCCAAGTGAACGTAGCCCCCCCAGTACGTATTTTGTCCCTTGTAACTAGGTCACCTGATACATTTGGTTATGCGCTCAATTGCGCCACTTGAATTAGAGCTAGCGCCATTACGGTTAAGCCGTGACAAATTTTCATAAAGTGGGGGGGCCAACTTAACGTTTTTAAAAGTTACTTTTTTTTAACATCTTTTCATACGAAATTGTACTCTCAGGTATGCGCTGAAATGCGCCGTAAAAAGATATCTTTGCGCCATTATTGTTTTTTGGTTATCCTTAAATATATTTGGGGGGGGGGGCCAAGTGAACGGAATCCCCCATAACGCATTTTGCTACCGGTATTTGTGCCACTTGATACATCTGGTTATGAGCTCAATTGCGCCACTTGAATTAAAGCTAGCGCCATTACGGTTAAGCCATAAAAAATTTTTAAAAAGTGGGGGGGGGCTAACTTAACGTTTTCAAAAGTTACGTTTTTTAACATGTTTTTTCTACTACATCGTACCTTTCATCATGCGCTAAAATGCGCCGTAAACAAAAATCTTGGCGCCATTATAGTGTTTCAGAAACACTATACAGGGTGTTTTTTTGTGAGCTTTAGTTAAACGATTATGGGAAAGTAAAATAGGTAGGATTTTAAAAATTTGCATTCAGGAGTTACTCCGAAGGCCGAATCGATGTAAAATATTTTCAAAATGGACGCACTTCCGGAAATAACTTTTGAAAACGCTAAGTTAGACCCTCCACTTTTTAAAAATTTTTTATGGCTTAACCGTAATGGCGCTAGCTTTAATTCAAGTGGCGCAATTGAGCGCATAACCAAATGTATCAGGTGACCTAGTTACAAGGGACAAAATACGTACGGGGGGGGGGCTACGTTCACTTGCCCCCCCCCCAATGTTTTTTCGGATTTCTAAAAAACGATAATGGCGCAAGAGTTATTATCGGTGGCGCATATGAGCGCATAACGAGCGCATTCATTTCAAAATAATACGACTATGAAATCTCTCAGTGGGGGGGCCAAGTTAACGGACCCATATACGGGGTCGGGTGAAAAAAGTTATTGGACCTAAAATAAAATAAGGTTTGGTCCAATAAAGTCTAAAATGATAGCATATTAAATTCACTTTTAAAAAATTAATTAATTTTGATTAAAAATGCTTTTAAAAAAATTCAAATTTTAAAATTCACATTTTTTTAAGAATTGAAAAAATGTGCTCCGGACCCACTTCTGTCGTGTTGAACTACTTTTAGGGGAATTGTCATAAAGCCCCGGAATTTATTGCAATAGGTACCTTATACTTTGAAGGTGTGCCAGACGTGCATCAAATATCGCTGTCTTAACCCCCCCCCCCCCCCCCCCCATAAATCATTTCCTGAGATGCTGTTTTTGAAAGTAAAACTTACATGCGATAACCAATTCGTTCCAGATTTTGCAACTCCTTTTCGAGATCAGTGTCTGGAGGGGATGGGATTTCTACCAACCATAGTCCTCCTCTTCGACCCCTTATCCTAATCCGTCCTTATATCTCAAGGGCGGATTATCGAAGGAGGGTACTTACAAAGAGCGATTGGGACGTATGGCAGAAATATACTACTAGATCACAGGTTCGGCTTTTCACATCGGGTCCCCCGTACTAATTAATTTGGACGGTGCCTCTCCACCGCCCTGATGACCACCTTGCATTCTGGGTTGGCTATTGTCCACGGGGCATGCCCCCCCCCCTACCCCCCGGTGGGGTGTCAATCGCGACAGCTCGATTCCCTTATCCCAATTCCGTTTACAGGTTTCTGCTTCCGCTAGCTAAGTAGGAATAATTTGCTCCCTTCTGTAATCTGTTATCTGTAGATAGGGCCACTCCATCCGCTCCGGGAAAGTGCGGATTACACTTGTAAGTTGTTGTCCAGTTTATTGTCAATTTTGGTTAAGACTTAAAATTCAATAAAAGTTTTTACCCAAAATCGTCCTGAAACCTTAATTTTCATACCTCCTTTCTATCAGGAAATTATGACAGAGGCAGAGCAGACTAGGTTTCCTGCCGCTTGTCACTTTACCGGCCGCACCGTCACTTTACCGGCCGCATTTGTGACATTTCCAAATGTCTATAATGAGTCCTGTCATCACTGACAGATTGACATTAATCAAAAGTTCTATACAAAAATTGAAATTTTATATTTAAATACGATTTCGGGTAAAATTTAATACAAAACTCGCCAGTAAAATTCCATTATCTGACTCGGCCCCAAAGAGGCCTCGCACTTCAATATTTCCTCGCCAGTAATGTATCCTTTTCGTGACATTTATGTAAATAAGTATTTTTTCGCGGTTCTCACAACTTTGTTCGTGATTTTACCACGGTTCACACTACAAATTTTAAAAAGACAAAGGTTAAAAAGACAACGCTCTGAAACACGTCTGTCAGCACCTCATAAAAAAGGACACACTTATTTCCTGATACCTACTGTCAATGTTTTTTTTTGTAAATATCTTTCTAGGGTTACGAATCCTTGTATATGCATTCGCGGTGCAGTAACTTAATACGAAAGTTTTTAATACCTTCATTCGCGATAACGGCAAAGCATATCTCGGCGCGTTTAAACCATCACGTCCATGGTCTAAAGCTAAACTGCGTTGTTTTTTTTCTTGTCGATGGCCTATATTTATTCCTTATATTGCACCATAGTTCGTTGCTGTAGCGTCGTAAAGGAACGCTTTCACGCAACCCACTGGGTGCTGTGTTCTCACACCCGAAAAAATTCCGTACCTTATTATTCAGGGTTACTGTTCCGGGCCACTCTAGAACCACGTAATTAAAAACAATTTCGCCTACTTTAGCCCGGAATAGACGACGCCCACGTTTTCACGTAATAACCAAACGTTTCACCCTGAACAGTTCAAGTTCTTTATTTGAATTGAATTCAAAAGTCTCCGAAAACGCACCTTTGACCCGGGGACACCTTTCAAAAATTTCATTCTGTAAGAAATATTTTTAGCGCATTTTTGAAGAATAAGAAATGTCCTATTGTTTTTTTGTCAATCCGTCCCACCTCTGCGATTTTGTACTACTTGCCAGACGGCCATCAAATTTTGCCGTCTGAAGCCCCCCCCCCCCCCCCCCCCCATGAATTATTTCCTGAGATGCTGTTTTTGAATGTAAAACGTGCATGTAAAGCACTCTTATATTGCGGGGGTTCTTACTTTATGTAGTACACCGAACATTTTTGTTTCTTTGATAGATTATGTTTAAATAATCTCTAACCAACCCCTAAACAACCCTTTAATAATAAATTTCCGCCTGCTTCAAGTTAACGGAATTTTTTAAGTCATTCATACCTGTATGTAAAGCACCCTTATATTGAGGGGGTTGTTCCTTTACGTAGTACACCGAACATGTTTGTTTTTCTGATAGATTATGTTTAAAATCTGTAACCAACCCTTAAACAATTTTACATGCGACAACCAACTGGTCTCAAAATTTGCATACGGACGCCTTTATAAATGCCAAGTATTATTTTTTTAAGGGGGGGGGAGGGAGAATAAGCACACGTTCTACTCTTCATGGTATTCTAATGAAAGGTCTCACCGAAATGAATTGGTTTGTACTAGACCTGCGCGTCTCCTTTCCGAGATCGGTAGGTGGCCGGAGGGGATGAGGGAGGGAGTGGAAATTAATTTTATCTGGTATTCCAATTGAAGGTCGCAACAAAAGGAAGTGTTTTCAACCAACTACGCTCTACTTTCTGACTTTTTATCAAAATTAGGGATTTGGGGATTTATAACGCAACCAGTATCTATCTATCTATCTATCATTTCGGTTTAAGAAAATGCTCTTTATCTGCACTTGTTTATTGCTTTCCTGGCTGAAGTGCTCAAAAGCGAGCGTATGTCGGTGGTTGCACGTTTCTCAACTGTTTTTGAGGGGGCATGGAATACCCTTTAGGAAGGAAAAGCTTGATGATACTTTCTGGGCACTGCAAACTAAACAAACACATGCAACGCATGGGGTTGGTAGAATCACCACCTTGCAGATGATGTTACACCGACGAAGAGACGGCACAGCACTTACCTTGTGAATGTTCCGCTCTAGACGAACTGACACGATCCATGGTGAAGGTACCCTGGACGGACATGGCTGCGTTTAGGGCTTCCCCCATCCTTAGGTTCATCTCACGCCTGGGGGTGGAATAGCTTCAGTGACGTTGAGGGGTCGGACGACTCTCTCTAGTCCGGAAGGTACTACAAATGGTCCGATTTGAGGTGAACCCCGTCCACCCTCCTCTCCAAATCCAGAATTCAGACCATGCGTCTTCCTACAACAACTTTCAGCCATTAAGACTCTGATTTTTGGGAAGTTATATCTGTCTAGGGGTATGAAATTCCCCTCCGTATACGAATATTCAGTTACCTTTTACCGAAAACTACTCTGAGGATGCTAGAGGTATTAAAGAATGGTTATCAAATATTCCTTTGTTGAGGAATATTTTTCTGGGGGATATTCCATACCCCCTCTCGGCATTCACACGATATTTTACGATAAAGGTCTACTAAATGTGAGAGTACGGCTGGGGTATGGAATCCTCCTTAGGATCACTCCACATTTCCCTTTGTGTTTGTTCGACATTAAAACTATAGGAGGTAGTAAACATAAATCATACAAAACAAATTCATTTGTATTCTAATAAATCTTTAACAGACTGCCTGGCTTTGTACAAAAACTCGCGCACTGCAAGTAAATTAATAGCGAGGGATTTTCGTATTACAAAGCTTAATTAAAACGTTGATTGTTGGAAGGTACGCGCGCAATAACCACGTTCCATAATCTGGTTTATATGACGCTATTGTTTCCGTTGTACAAGTAGACACTCGAAGCAATTTTTTTTAGCTAATCTAATTTTCCAAATTTTCATATCCATTGACGGACGTGCCCCACGCTATCAGACGCTTAACGGCAAAAGTCGGACTCCCTGCATGATTTATTTTCCTTGCTGCGGGTGTGATTTCGAGCTTTTATGTTTCGACAATTCCCACCGGGGTCATTAAGGAGGTATCTCGCATTAAGAGGCAAAGAACTTGCTATATAAGTTAAATTCGGTTAAAAAGAGACGTTTTCGTGCATAAATGCGAATTTCCAAGTCCGTTAAAATGAAGCTTTGATCCGCACTGCATTTCTGTAATCGAGTTGAATGTATAAAATTACTACAGATGGAAAGTTGAAACGTTTTCTTTGCGTTACAGGATACTCCATTCAGGATATATGGATTTTAATTGCAAGTCCACCACCAAGGGGAAACTTAACGTGCGGATCGCCATTCCACGTCTTAAAATGTGCTTCAGTGCACATCTTCGAGATTCCTGTGTAAGCAGCCCTGAATGCGTGTAGCAGAAAAGCTTCATTTTACAAGAGAAAATGAGAATTTTTCTGGTGCCGCTGTTCTACTACGCGCTGGTTACCGATTTAATTCAAGGTAAGTCTATAAGTAAATTTATGGTCAGCAACTCTGATTTTTAATCTCTAAGGATGGTGCACTGGTGCAGGACGCCCTAATCGTGCGAGATTACACGTTTTCCGATAGGGCGTTGTAGGCGGGTGCACCATCCTGTTGAAACCAACAGTTTCCGAGTTTTGTTTTTGTTTGTGTGCCCTATTACATACTTTGTTGTATTCATAATAAAATTCTACTTAATACAGTGTATAGTTCTTTTACGGACCATATAAAAATAAACTTGATGATGATTTCTGCGGAACGAAACGTTGTTCAAATAACATTATTCTGACGTCTTCGTATATTCTATGGTTTCGGAGATCCTCACAATATAATTATTGTATGAGGTTTTGATGAAGAAAGTAGTAATATCTGAGTGACATGGCTTGATGTGTCTTTCGAGCACCCTTTTCAGAAGCACATAGCACATTTCATCAATATTTATAAGCCGATTCCTACATTAAACTACCTTTCATTCATCGTAAAATTTAATTGAAAGCTTAACCTAAATTTATCGGATGGGGAGCCGTAAATCCGACAAGTCTAATCGCGTAAATTGTGAAGCCCATACAGATCGATCTGACCAAACTGATAAATTTCTTTTTATTTTCAGCATCTGGTTTAAAGTGGGTGAGGGTGAACGTCCCCCAGTACCGTTCTCCCGGCGAATCCGCTCAGTTACTTTGCGATTACGATTTAGGCAACGACACGCTGTACTCGATCAAGTGGTATAAGGACCACGAAGAGTTCTACAGATTTGTGCCGATGGCGCGACCGCAGGCGACGAGTTATAAAATGGAAGGCGTCCTCGTGGACGTAAGTAAATTTACACTTGTGAATATGGTCACGTTTTTCTGTCACTCTGTAATTTGTGTTGAAATGTACAAGCATCTCAATATTACTGCACGATTTGCATTTTGTGTTTCCATAAATTGGTTCAATATATCAGAAATGCGAACGCGGCCGTTGAATTTTAAGCAAAGTGTTGCTGCAGGGTTTTCCGTTTTCCTTTATTAAGTAGAAATACGGTTGCCAAAAATTATAGGGGGATATCAGGGGGAAAATACGATCAACTACAGTTTGAGGATTTATGAAAAAATTTGTTTTGCGCTCTCGTGAACGAAAGAGATACAATATTATAACGTAAATTAATTTATAACAGTTGTTATTATTTATCACTTACAAGTACATCGAAGTTGGAACATCCTCCTTCGTTCTCAATCGCCGATGACTAATCCTTCATGGCGCCTCGATGTCTATCGAGATTTCTGGAATGTTCGCTACAATTTGCAGAAACGAATTTTAGTGCAACGCGATCTGGGGGGGGGGGTCCTTATTACCACTGGCATTCTAATGATAGCTTTCAGAAGGAGGTTATGGAATACGTTCCTGTAATACACCCCCTTCCCAAGCAAATTAGGGCGCAATTACTTTTTTCCCTATTACGCATTGTGACGTGCCAACATTGAGCATGTTTTTCGAATGAAATTGGTGCATAAGGCATGAGTTAGCATGTAACCGGTCCTCTTGCTATGATTGTTCATTTATTGTTACAGATGGCCTTATCCGATAGAAAAAAGGTCGTGCTGCGAACTGTAAATTTGAAAACTAGCGGAGTGTTCCGATGTGAAGTGTCCGCGGAGGCGCCGTCGTTCTCATCGGCTCAAAGTGAGGCGCGAATGGAAGTCGTATGTAAGTTTTTCGCACTACGTTCAATTTTCGTATCGATCCAATGGGTAATGTTCTGTTACGGCTAACAGAAATGGATAAAATCGGAAAATTCAGTTCATTTCCTTCTTCCACTACTAAATAATGCGTTTATTGCCGAGCTGAATTGCGAGGACAGTAATTGTGCAACACAATTTTCCTCAAATATGTGTTTTACGGTCTATCTTGCGTTTAAAAATGTTTACGGTAGCTTTGGGAGTAAACCCTGCGCCTTAGGCTGTCAACAACTCCGAAATGTAACCAGAAATTTGGTGAAATTACTCTCCGGCAATAAAATTAGGGAGTGCGCGCAGAAGAAAACTTACTAAACAAAATTGTATTATTTTAGAGGTAGCTAAAGTTCGAGGAATGGAAAGCTTTCGCTTTTTAAATTTCAAGGGTGGAAAATGAGCATTTATTGCTTATTTTAACAAACATTTCTAGTAGTCATCACCTTTATACGAGGGTTGCTGGTAATGTTTTTCTACTGCCATGTCACTTTTGAATTTCACAAAACCCAATATCATTGTAACGGGGAAACTTTCTTCGATTAATTCTGAACGCGAAATAACTCTCTAGACAAATTCCTTTCAAATAAATGGAATTTTTGTGGGGTGTATGACAAAACGGCTTTAATTAGATGTCCATGAACCTAGCAGAGCAAGGTCAGCAGAACACAATCAAACATATTGCATAATTAGGTGCTAATTAAGTGCCCTATCCCCGAGTTAAATGCTCCTTTTTTTAAATTATTACATGTTCTGCCAGGTTCATATGAACTCAGCAGAACACTACATCAAAAAACCAAGAAAATGAAAAGTGAACTAACTATAATTAAGTGCTAATTAGGTGCTAATTAAGTGCCCTATCCTCGAATTAAGTGCCCTATCCCCGAGTTAAATGCTCCTTTTTTTTTAAATTATTACATGTTCTGCCAGGTTCATATGAACTCAGAACACCATCAAAAAACCAAGAAAATGAAAAGTGAACTAACTATAATTAAGTGCTAATTAGGTGCTAATTAAGTGCCCTATCCTCGAATTAAGTGCCCCACCCCCGAGTTAAATGCTCCTTTTTTTAAATTATTACATGTTCTGCCAGGTTCATATGAACTCAGCAGAACACTACATCAAAAAACCAAGAAAATGAAAAGTGAACTAACTATAATTAGGTGTTAATTAGGTGCTAATTAGGTGCTAATTAGGTGCTAATTAAGTGCCCTATCCTCGAATTAAGTGCCCTATCCCCGAGTTAAATGCTCCTTTTCATTTAAATTATTACATGTTCTGCCAGGTTCACATGAACTCAGCAGAACACTACCTCAAAAAACCAAGAAAATGATAAGTGAACTACCTATAATTAGGTAAAGCTCGAAAGCTCTGTAGTTGTCGCGTCCCACACAAATGGACGACTTAATATAACCGTGTGCTTATTTCTTTCGATCATCTTCAGAAACTTTTCCAGAAATCTGCTCATAATTTACAGATCATTTCTAATAGCTAGTCACAAGTAAAATAATGCACTTTATGAGTGTTAGTAAACTAAAAGCCATGTCTAATAGATACCTAACGGTGTTTAGCCCCTCTCCCATCTTATCGCATCCATTTTCCGGTAACTAGATTTTCAGAAGTGTACCATTTTCATTGATCTATTGCCGGGAAGGCAACGTGAAGGAAACCTTTCAGTGTATTCATTGAAATAGCTTTCACAAGCAGAAGAGTAGGTATTCATCATAATTCCGATTATAAACGAGTCGCTAAACATAAAACCGACTCTTCTAAAACACGAGTATGAAAGGGATCTCTCTCAAGCCGGTATAGAAGTCAAAAAGCTAAAAGTATACACTTCAAAGTGGTCTTAACGTGAACGTTTGTTACAAATAACTTTCGGAAAAATGATTTTGAAAGTAAAAAGGAAAATAAATAGAATGATGTCGGTATTACGCGACCCTTTTTAGAACAATTTAGGTGTGGAAGACTAACGACGTTTAAAATTCCATTATCTGAAAATTGAGAGACGCTCGTAATTTCCTTGATGTATCGTCAAGGAAACAGTACTCTCGCCTTTTCATTTTTTTGTTTCGACGCGTTTAAAAAATATCGCCGCGAATTTGTTATGGTAGAGTAAGTACAAAAAGGTACGATCTCTTAGAAACTTTTAAAACAAACACTCAATGCTCTCCTCCATCATAAATTCAAACAGATACTTGAATTGGGAAATTGGAAAAGTTTCGAAGAACGCATTTTCCAATTCGCTGCTTTATCAATTTGACGTTATTTACTCAATGACTACTAGAGATTTTTAAATTAATCGTTAACCGCGTTTTATAAACGTTATGCACATTTTTGCAATTACCAAACTTGTCTGAGCGGTTAGATTGACGTTAGATCTCGTGGCAAACACAAAACTGTCAGAAAAAAACGCACCAGATTTCCATGCCCTTAGAATCCTGGCTTGACGTCTTGTTATGCGTTTCTTTCTACCGCTGATACGGCAGTCAATGTAGAACTTGGTACGTCAAAAAAAAAGATTGTCGAGTATAAACTCACCGTTTCAAGATAATAACAATAATTTTCACCTAGCCCTTATAATTCATGAAACTTTGCAAATGACAAAGGCTTTGATCAATCAAATTATTGTTGTTATAAAATTCCATTAGACTTCTTTCGGATTACTGAAGGGTGTAGTCTCTTCCATGGCGTGAACTGTAAGTGGAAAAGAGTGTTAATTAAGAAATAAACCTAATTAACTCCGATCATATCTTTAATTTACCTTATCTATCTGCTAGTTCAAATAAAAGAACTAGTAGTGTTACAAATTTTCCTACTTCTTCTGGTTAATTAAATTGCGGGTAGTTCTTGTTATGCAGTTATATTGATATGCCTCGGCTGCTCGTCGGTTAACAACCCTCTTTTGGCTTCAAGGATACGAGTAAAGCTATAAATAATAACTCAATAATCTCGATTATAGTTTAAATTTGTTCTTTCTTTGTTGTAAGATAACAAGTATTAGCAGTTGGAGTTAAGGGGGAACAATCCTGTTAAACCACATTCATTTTCAAAAACTTTTATCGTTCAATTAAAATGGCAAGATTATTACGCAGGTAATTGTTTATAAATATCTTGATTGTTTACGCACTAGGAGTTTCGTCTTGGGTCGCTTTTCCGGTGTGTAATGATCTGGTTCTGCCCCCAGGACTTTGATGTAGAAATCTAATTATCCTCCCAGGTGTGTTTTGCACGGACCGGTCACAGAATCGACGCGCTACGTTCTGTCGCGGAAATTCTTAAGTATTTCGTCGTATTCTCGAACGTGCTGCCCAAAATCTTCTTCAGCGGTACGGTAGATGCTAGGTGGCGTAATTTCGTTCTTCTAGGTATCGCCTCGAAGAAGATTGGAAGTGGTGGTGTAGTCGGCGAACTGTACGTGCCGAGCGTTGAAGTCGCCCACGGCATTGGGTAAGGTGGATACAAATTTCAGCAGTTCGACGGGGATGGGGTTGTAATAACAGAAAAAGGTAACTTCAGATCTACATAGAAAAGTGAACAGTAGGCCACGCATTCGAGATGTTGGAGACGCGGTGGTAGTAAGAAGAGGGTTAAGTTGAGTTGGTGGACTAGAACTCCGGACTGGGTCGAGAGGGCTGTTTCGAGTAAAGGGGTTTTAATTTGCAGCGGCTAAGGTGTCACGAGGGGGAAATTTAGTTTCTTTTATTGTAAGGGTATGGATATTGTCGGAAAGGAGCAGGACATTGATCAAGGGGCGTTGAGGAGGACATCGCGAGCTCCATTGCATGTAGGGCGAGGAGGTTAAGTGTCGAGATTACGTATAATCCCCACTTATTTCTCGAGATTAAGTATAATCCCGATTACATCATTTGAGCTACCTTGTCCGTTCTACGCTTTCCTAATGTAAATGTTTATATGAATTTACGAGTATAAGGGAGAATCACCGAATTTTTCTTACCAGACTCCCAAACCCCCCGCGATACGTCCAGTCACAAAATGTTTACTGCACTCAATGATCTGATAATTGTTGATGGTAAGCCATTGCATTCTCTTATCCTACTTTAAAAATTGTCACGAAAGTGTTGAGGAGTATAGGAGGGTGTCCTTAGTTAAAAGAAGTATCCAATTCATGAAAATTATAATGAGAGAGCTGGAGGTGAACGCAGAGGAGGTCTGAAAAGAATAATCCCCTTTCAGGAAAATCCCTAGATAAGTTTGCGTAACGTACACTACACTGAGAAATTGGCAATCGACAACAGCATTCTTTATTAATGCTACACGAGGAACTACTTCGGAAGCTGTTAAAGGAGAGAAGTACAATAAAAGCTTAAAAGGCTGAAACACAATTACGGTTTTCCGATATTTTACATAATTTATGATCTGTGATTGTGACCCGCTTCACGTTTAACTTGAGCAATCAATCTGCCATATAGAATGCCTGATTTTGGTAACGTAAAGCTACTAGTTTGACATAATAATCGGGGATTGGAAACATTTCAAAACTAAACGCGTAAGAGAGCGACGCATAGGATTTACAAGCGCAGGAATTGCCGAAAAAGCGCTTTATCAGCATTTCTGTTGACGGTTCTTTCATATTCTACTTTTAGGCTAAAGTATGATTTGTTAAGACTGTCAAGAGAAACGCTGTAAAAATATAAAACACAGACGACTTCAGCTTCAACTGAATGACTTTTTACTACAGCAAAAGTAATGCGATTAGTTGATATTTTCATTTTACCTAAAAGGAACGAAGTGCTGAACGTTTCCGGAACGTTTTTACCATTCTTGGATCGATGCGGGATTTCAATGTTGTGCTATTTCTGCTTCCAGATTTGCCGAAGGAGGATCCCATCATAACTGGCGTAGAACTGCAGTACCAAATTGGAGATGAAATTAATCTCAATTGCACATCGGGAAAAAGCCACCCCGCGCCCGTTCTGCATTGGTACATCAACGAACAGCAGGTATCATCAACTACATTCTTTCTATTCCATACACCCCGGTTCGATTTTTCTACCCCTTTCATGTTTCATGTGCCCTTTACTATTCACCCAATACATTGAACGTATTTTACCTATAACTATTGACGTACATCCTTTAGATTTTGACCTTTTTTTATAGAGGTTTGGGAAACGGCTACTCTTTTCAAACATTGTGGTGTACGCACTAACGCTCTAAACGCCCCCCCCCCCCGCCCCAATAAATAGACATAGAATCTTGACGGAAGATTTTAGAATTGGAGGTGTGGGGTTATGGAAACCCCCACAGGATCGCCAAATCCAATGGTACGCCACATATCTTTCTCCCCCAGGATCTGAAACCAGAATCAGATTGTGCAATCCTCCTAGGAAAAAGAGAAATGTGACTGTTGTCCTACAGAAATGATGAATGATTAACGTAATACGTTTGGGGAGGAAGGGAGGGGGGGGGGGGATGAAACATTCTACGGGATCGAAAATTCCAATAGTACCCCACATACCTCTCGATAAAGTTCTCTCCCAGAACCCGAAACCTCTCTCCCTATTCCATACCCCCCAGACCCCCTGACTCCGCTGTCCCTCAAAACGTTCAGCTATAAACACTCTTTCCAAAAATGATGGTGTCAATACTAGGGGCTCGAAACGCTTTGGGGAAGAACGTTGTTCCCGGGTTTGGGTGGAAAGAGGCCTAGCATCTTTACGGAAGTGTGCAAAACCAGGGGATCTGGGGTTATGAAATCCCCCTAGGAAAATAAAAAACGCGACTGTCTTCCTTCAGAAATCATGAAAGAAAAACGTAATACGTGGGGAAGGTGGTGAATGGAACTTCCTGCAGAACCGGAAAATCCAATGATACTCCACATACCCCTCGATAAGATTCTCCCCCAGAACCTGAAATCTCTCTCCCTTTTTTCCTGAGGGTATTCCATCCCTCACAGACCCGCTCTTTCTCAAAACTTTCAGTTATAGACTCTTTCCAAAAATTATGGTGTAAATACTATGAACTCTAAATGTTTTGGGGAAGAACGCAGAACCGGGGGTCTGGAATACCTCCTAGGAAAGAGACATAGATCTTTACGGGAGAATACAGAACCAGGGGGCCTGGGGGTTATGGAATCACCCCAGGAAAAAATGCGACTGTCTTCAGAAATTATGAAAGTACAACGCAATACGTGGGGTGGGGGGGTAATTGAATATCCTACAAAATCGAAAAATCCAATGGTACCCCACATACCTCTCGATGAAGTTCTTCTCCAGAACCTTAAACCTCTCTCCTTTTCTTTCCACGCCCCCCATACTCCTTGCTCGCCTACGCTCTCCCTTATTACGTTTAACTATACTGACTCTTTCCAAAAAATCATGGGTTCTAACGATTTGGAGCACCGCCTCCTCCGCCCTAGGGGCTCATCTCTGGAATAATCTCTTTCTCCGTCATTTTCTTCACCTCCGGCCATCGGAAGGTATGTAATACTCGCAAAGAAAGCAAAATTCGATTATCGTTTTTGAAATTGCCACGGGCGACTTCAGGGCTCAGCGCTTAGGGAGAGAACGTAGCACAGGGAGGTCTGGTGGGAGTGGAATTCCCCCCCCCCCCTCCTCCCCGTATATGTACATTTCATTCGTATAAAGTATACCTACGGGTGATTTCATGGTGATTGATGGGAAAAGGTCATAACAATGTCTTTTACTAGGGGGGTACCACATATTCCAATTTAGCGTATACAAATTTTAACGCTAAGACAAGAAATGATTGCCGCCTGCCTTTTAAAAAAAAACATCCCCCTCTAATCCATAATTCACGTCCCCGAGCAATTTAGTGCATCACAAAACGGGCAGAAATTAACGTGTTAAGGGCTTGTCGGTTCTTGAGGCCAGGTGCACGTAAATTTCTGTACTTACCCAGAAAAAAATAAAAGTCACATCCTAAACTGTACACCTTTTCTCAACTCAGTAAAACCTGAACATGCGAGTTTCTAAATCAACCAAGTTTTAATAAAGCTCGATTAATTAATTTCAGGTTGTAAGCCCCGAGGTTTTAATTTACTACCCTCAGGTACAACACCGGCACGGCTTGATGTCTGTTACTCTCGGCTTGAGGTTTTCACTCAGCAGTCGTCACTTCCTGGGGGGCTCCATGAAGGTGAAATGCGTAGCGTCCGTTTCGCCGGTCTTATGGAAGGACGGTAGAGACAGCGTAGTTCAAAGTCTGCCCGTAAAGGACATGAGAGAGGCCCTGCTGCTTGGTGAGTACAATTAATACTTGCTTATCGTCATTTAAAGAACGAAGATGCGTCGCGTAATTAGATCGCGGTTTTTTTCGACGTTGAATAGCGCCATTTTATTCCATCTACAAAGCAAACTGCGCGAAAAGCATATAATGCTAATGTTTCTGTTGAAGGGGCATTACGTCTCTTGCAAGGGCGGGTGTGGGGAACGATCATTAGCATTGTCTCCATGCACAGCTTGTATAAAATTGCTTTTTAAATGTAGCGCGAAACTTCACATTTTTTCCTGTTTGTAACAAAATTGGCATTCTAAGCGAATATATTAAGATTTTCTCTCCCACAGTTTTTGGAATTACGAGGGATTCCACTAAATCCTCCATGAAAAGGTCATTAGGAAATTAATTCTTTCTTGTAGCCCGTTTTAACATTGAAGTTCAATACTTAAAGTTTGAATTTGCGCCTGAAGTATGAATTCAGAGCCTTGGAAAGTGTTAAAAGGTTTTCACTAGTTGGGATAAGTCTCCTAAAGACCCTCATAACTTTCTCTCAGGTTTTAAAACATCCGCGTTTAATACACTTTAAGACTGCCCATGACATCTATGAAATATACATCCCAGGAAGGAAGGTCAAGATCCAAACTTTCCTTTCCCGAAAACTATCCTAAGAAAGAGTGTTAAGGGCTTTGAATGTACTGGTAGAGGATATTGCACACTCCCTAGAATTGGGGTTTGCTACATGAGCAAATCAAATTGCGTTTCAGGACAGTTCCAACTTCGATGCGCTTGTGTTATGTTATAAATAATAATTATACCATTTTAGATTGTTGTAAATTTGTTGTTAATTGGTTATAATAAAAAAAATCACGTAATTAAATTTACGTTACACTATTTTAAGAGCGTATTCATTTCTTAAAAATTTCCTTGGCAAAGGTAAGGGGTACCGGGTATAAAATACCCCTCAACAAGGAAGAATCGATAACTATTCCCTATTTCCGCTAGAATTCTCATTGTGGTCTTCGAGAAGAGGTAATCTTATCCTCGTATATTGCAAGGAGGGGAGTCTTTCTCTCCCGGGGGGTATCTCATACTCAATCGGACCCGAACACTACTTTAAAGACGTAATGAGTATTTTTTTAAATTGTTTTGACATTGATCGGGCTTTTAAATCTTGTCACTTAGCACCGGAGGTCTGATGGGGCTCACTCAATGCATTTTTAAAGACATTCAGTTCTCATGTTTCACGTTTAAGTATTTTAGCAGCCGTTAATTACCTTTACTTGGTGTATAAATTCCACGAGCTGCAGCTGTTGCATTAAGGAGAAGTTTCGTGCAAGCAATCGATATTAACCCATTTTTCCTTTGTTGCAGTGAGAAGCATGGGATATAAAGTAGAGACATCGCCTGCAGTCTTACTAATAATCACATCGGCATTACTTCTTTGTGCCAGATCTAATTAAAAGTGAGATTTTACTAGCTAAAATAAGAAATTCATAAAATATGGTGATGCGGTTTCCAGACCTAGTTATAAGACCGACAAGGCAGTAATGTGGTTTAATGACTTTGTGGAGAAAATCGTTTAAATGACGACCTAATAATGCGTGATCATTATCTGTAATCGTAAATGTAGTGTGATAAACGTTTATAGTGCCCTTAACAAAGAACGTGTTTATTATGGATACTGAACTTTCAGTTACGAACCAAATGTGGCTTTTTATTTTCACAAAAAAAAACCTTTTCCAATTAAGTCTAATGGAAACATTTTAGAGCAGTTATCCAATTTTCATTGCACTGTAAGTGATAAACTACAACAAATTTGGGTATTACGATAATGTATAAATATTTTCCTCTTATGTATATAATTAGTAATTTTCCAAAGAGATTTATTTTTATAAACTGCCATCAAATTTAATCGACTGAAGGCACTGAGGCCCTCTGAAAACCTTTCGTGTGATGTTCGTGAAAAATTTTTTGACGGAATCAGTGCACGATAGTCGCGTTTGTAAGAAAATCGTTCTACACGAAAGCAGTATATTTACTTCCCTTAAATTTATTCAAATTAAAGTTTAAGCTCAATTTAGAAATTTATGCGTTACGTTGACCTGGAAGAAAAACATTTAGAACTTCAAATAAAATCAGTTTTTCGCGAGTAAAATTCTGCTCGTATTGTACGATTTTCGATTGTATATTGTACTGATAAGTTGTAAGTATTTTGTTGTTGCTTGAAAATGTAGCCAAAACGTGCAGGAGAGGACAAGTGTTATTTTCTGTCAGGTATCGGCAAGGAGCTTATAGCACATTTGTATTGTACGTACATGTAGCAAAACGGTTCCATTTCTACTGAATCAACTGTAATTTAGATCTAACGCTATACATATCCCTATATTTTCAATGACCATTGTAACATGTTTTAGGTTCTTCTATGTAATACCGATCTAATAATTTGTTTTGTAAATAAATAGGTATCTCAATAAATCAAACTTGTGATCTTTCAATTTCTAATTGCTCCAATTAAAATTGGAATGATCGAATATTCAAATACACTTGGCAAAAAAGTTTGAATCAGTTTACAGACTTACAAAGTGTTAACACAATGTCCCTTAATCGAAAAAGAAACATGTGGTATGGAAAAGGAACACAATACTATTGCTTTGTGGTATTTTTGCTGATGCGAGTTCTCTGGTGTAAACGCAACCGAAACAAAAAAAGGTCATGACCCTGGAATTTCCCAAGTCATGTCCTTGGGATTTCCCTATGTGGTTGAGAGATTTAATAGAACGCTGAAAACACGAATGTGCAAAACTTTACTTATTCTAATTCACATCGATGCATCGATGTATTGCAGGATTTTCAATTAGCCTATACACTTTAGGAAGAGGAAATACAGCCGGCTACTACACTACGCCCAATTTACCCAAGCGTATAAGATTTACAGCTCTCAAAAATGTGTGCATTATTGTAGGTTGTATATACAGGGTGGAACGTTTCAGAATGTTGAATTTTTAATAACATCTGTCACCGGGGGTGGTTTCGCATTAACTGAATGCCGAATCTGTTGAATCCTTTAACTGATATGTAATAGTGGCGAACAAGTTCCAGTAAGAGATTGTTTGGTAAAATATAAAATAAAAAATTAATTGCGAATCCCTGTATACGCTCAATTTTCCTTGTTTCCACTCGAAAGACATCTAAGATACTTAGTACAGTAAGACCTTTATGTGAATAAAAACGATTCTCTTTGTTTATACAACACCGTGACGGCGATTATTCTAGGGATTATTTCAATTTTTCTTCGGGCTATTTTCGGAGACTTAATTCGCGTCGCGAGTGAGTGTCTTCCATAAAAGACACAAAAAGTTAACGCCTTCTGGCATTAGTTACCCTTAATTCCGCCCCGTCGAGATGCTATTATTGTTATGCAAAAAGAATGCTCTGCTCTCTCGTAAAAATAATCTAATTATCGTCTCATCTTCCGTTATTAGCGAAATCCTCTTTTGCACTAAGCTTTTCCAAATCCGACATAATAATTAGAACAACCGATGACTAACTACGTATGGTAAACCCCGTGCTTTGTAGGTAATTAGCGCCGACATTTGTGAGACGTCTACATGGGGAGATTACTTGGAGGGTAGAATATATCCGAAAGGGAACGACGTAAGCCTCGCTGTCGATAGCTGTGTCGCTCTTACCTGACGGTTGAATGTGTATCGTGTTTGTGATATTGATCCATGTTAATCTTCCGGAAAGGCATTATCATTGCGATCAGCAATTGAAACACTACGGAAATTATAGTTCCATAATACGTTTATGTGTGTTTAGGTCAATAATGCTTAGTGGAAGTCCGCCAAAAACACTGAATGTACAAAAATATCGAGCCTCTACCGCTAATTGCAAACATCAAACTTGAAAGTTAACGAATAATCCGAAATTAATTGGAACTTCGAACTTAGGATCGTTATACTGCAAATAGCCATTAACAAGCCTCTTTGAAAGCAATTTTGATGCTGCATTAATTTCGTGTTCCCAATTTTGTATGATAAATTTGTAATACGAAAGACTATGGTAGATGGTTATGCTGTATTGTAACATAAGCATAACACACCGTGAAGTATAAAGAATTATCGTAAAATTTGGAATTCTTAGAGTTAATCCGCTATTAGTCTACAGATATTTATCTCAGGGCAGAGATTGAAAAAAGATATTGACGTAGACGTCATCTAGATGTAAACTTTACAATTTTGTAAATTGCAAATTAGTGTTTTCCGTCGTAGTAAAACCGTTTCAGATGAAAAAATCTTTTCAAAGACTACTTCAGTTAATTAGTTAAAGGATCGCCGCTAAAGCCATTGCGGCAAAAATTAAGGACTGCTAATTATTAAGTTTGAGACCAAGCGTATCGTAATTGTTGATTGCAAATAAAATTCTAAGCGGTGCAGAGTGGCTGCACTTATTTAACCTTTCGTCTTTCTAAATAAATCATTTTGGTGCGAGAGCTTTTATGTTGCACTAAAACGGCGTAATTTCTTGTTGAGCGCACAACACCAGCAACCAACATATATTTCGGGCAGTTTAGGGTAATTTTTTAAATAAATTTCCCTTTTGTGATAGTTTTGTCTGTCTGTTTGTCGGTCTGTTCCTCGTCTAGCTCGAGAACGGAAACAGACAACGATTTCAAAGTTTCACCAATCGATTTCTACGGCTATTGAATTATAATGATATCTATTGAATATATTGAAAGAATCAAAAATATAAACTAGACCAAATGGATTCGAAGCATCCAAAGAACTCAAGCACTATAACTATAATGTAATAGACTTATCCTTCCTGGGGGGGTACTCCATACCCCCAGACCCCCCTGAGCTGTTCATCCCCAAAATGTTTGCAACAATCGGAATGCATATGAGTACTCAAATTTTCTATAAAGTATTCCTTTTCTCAGAGATATTCATACGCCACAGTCTTAGAGATGAACCACCGGGGGGTCTGGGGAGTACACCTCTCAGCACTAAAAAAATCGCTTACTTCTTCCAGAAAATTTTAAGAATCCGAAGGAACTTATAGATTTGTACTGAAGAGCCAGTATCTAGTACCACGGTTCAATAAATTCCCGCCCCCCTACTTTACGCTAAGAAAAAACACCGCTACCTCAAAATGGAAAGCAATAGTTTCAGCGGTTATGCACACGTTTAAGGCTAGACTTTAATGGTAGACAAATGAAACTGGCTGCAATTTACGAAGAAAAATTCCAGTGATATGTAAAGTAGTTTCGTTTGTGTTGCGATGAATAGGTGCACATAAATAAACAAGCACTCCCACAGGCAATTACGTTACTCTAAAATGCATACACACAACTTCTGATTTATGTTCCCTAAGCAAATAAATGCATGAGGGATGAAATTAAATTCTTATTTATTGTTTATATTAGCCTGATCTGTAAATTACATATGTAAGTGATATTCAATAACAAAATAATACCGATTGGGCTGCTCTACAGACGTTCCTAGGTTGAAAATGTATACTGTAGCGAATATTGGATTGGAAGTCTCCGGGAAAACTGCTTGAGAGTCATGGAACCCAATTATACCAATATGAATCGAAGAAGTTTTGATTGGCAAGGTGCTAGTGAGTGCTAAACAACTAACGCCTGTTCGGATAGTGAATTTTAACTCTCCAGTGACCCCAGTAGCTATATAGTCACGCGTTGTTAGAGTGATGACACTTTAAAGTGCCCAGAAAGGTTTTAAGCGATGATCACAGTCTTTTTAGCCAAGGTAATAGGTTAATTTTCACCTACCAAGACGTGTTTGCATCAGGTTACCATGGGTTAAAGCGGCGAAGCTGAGAAGATAATCGGCGACATGGCTAGTCAAGGATTAATTGAACCATTCAAAAGCCCTTGGACTTTACCTGTGGTGCTAGTAAAAAAGAAAGGTGGCAGCACGAGGTTTCGCACAGATGAAATGTTTTTTCCCGGTCGATCTCAGCAATTTTTTTTCTGACCTCAAAAAAAGCAAGTGTATAACCTTCCTTTTTTTACCAAAAATCGACTACTCCAAAATTTCTCGGGAAAACACTTTTTACTTTTTTTTTGATGCGTAGAATCCAAAACGATTCGTACTTTTTCTATTAGACCTCTCAATTAAAAGTTATGGACAAAAAACCAATTTCGAAAAAAATTCAAAGGGCTGTAACTTTTGATCTAATAGCCCAATCTTCAAACCGTGTGAAATTATGGATTCTACGGGCCAAATTTTACAAGAAAATGTTTTTTTCGCGGTCGATCTCAGACAATTTTTTTTCCGGCCTCAAAAAAAGGTAGTGTATAACCTTCCTTTTTTTACCAAAAATCGACTACTCCAAAATTTCTCGGGAAAACACTTTTTCTTATTAATTTGGGTGCGTAGAATCCAAAACGATCCGTACTTTTTCGATTAGACCTCTCAATTTAAAGTTATGGACAAAAAAACCAATTTCGAAAAAAAATTCAAAGGGCTGTAACTTTTGATCTAGTGGCCCAATCTTCAAACTGTTTGAAATTATGGATTCTACGGGCCAAATTCTATAAGAAAATGTTTTTTCAATGTTCTTTCAAACCGTTCCTGGGGTTTGTAGGCTCATGTACCTAACAAAGTAGGTAGGTACCTATAATCTCCTCGGAAGGTCTCCAAGAGACTGATGGAGTTTGTGATAAGCCTCTAAACGCGTTCCAGAGACATTGAAGACGTCTCTGGAAAGGGCATACAAGGTGCTTATTCCAAAAAGGTAATTTGAGTAAAGGAAGTTAAAAACGGAGTTACAATAAATTATGTAATTTGCTAGGGTGAATATTTGATAGTTATAAATTAATGAGTGAATCGTTACACTGAAACAAATTTCACGAAGCAATTAATTATTCTATGTCGGAGGTAGGTTAAAAGGGAATGAAATTGTACGTTGCAAATTGTATCTCTGGTGGTCCCTAGCGATAATTACATCATTATTTGTTACTAATCCTAGTTTAATCTTAATTGCATTAAACATGCACTGCAACAGACCGTTAGTGTATTTTACAACATTTTACTCCCACACCGACGACGAATAATCTATTGTAGAAAATTATCCGGCCACATATACCTCTCGAATTAAAATGCCGTTTTTAAAAACACCCCGTGGATATCGAGGCGTTGTTGATTGTAAACTCACTTCCTTTGCGTTCGATAGCCAGCAAGTTGCAACCAACAAATATCTTTATATTGCTGCCCCCCTCCGCAGTTAGCTATGTTTAAGGGGGGGGGGGGGATTTTTGGTTCACTAAAAGTTCTTGTACATTTTTGAGGAATTGCATATTTTAATTGGGAACTCACGTTATCGTTCTTTTGTTTAAGTATACCCTCGCAGAAAACGATAAAGTCGACAGATAAGTGCCAAAAATTCATATGCGTTTAGTTTCAATGGGCAAACGCCTGTCTGACACGCCACATCGGTAATACTGTAATTGGTCACCGCGTCAAAAAGTGCGGCTATCAGAAACGCAATTTACATAAATTGCCGAAATGCGTGTGCGTTGAATTTAATATAATCCAATTTGGTAACATGATAAACGTGAGAATATCGACTTTTGCCTTTCTGAACAATGAGTGTACTTCATTTTACGTACGAAATCTTTACAAGAATAAACAGATCAAATTGATACTGACCCCGCGTTGAATTAATAGCGATAGCCATCCTGTCCCACTCGGCGAATGGTAGAGCTTTTAACGCTCATTACCTAAAATTATCCTCGAATCGAGGTAGATAATTACCAACTTCATGTCATGAATACGGTTTTTTTACTTTTTACTAAGGGAGAATTGCCTTAAAGCTAACAGGCGACCCTAAAACGCGTTTCGGTCCGGCAATTGTATCGTTCTTAATCCCGTTTTATTGTCACGACATTGTATATACAATTTCGATTATTCTAGGGATATACGATCAATTACAGCTTAATTACTCAGGGATTGGCGAATTTCCAACGCATAGCCCTATACATATATCATCAGCACAGTGTTAATATGATCGAAGCAATTTAAGGAGGTAGAGAGACTTCCACAGCATAATCAGTGCGTGGTATAGGTATGGAAGATATCAAATAGGTACAATTCGAGAGACGTTCTATAACAAAACTTTAAACGGGAACGTTCATCAATTAACTACCCCGTGTGCTATTCATCTGCGATTTCAATCCCTTTTTGCTCCATTTGTTCGACGTTCATGGCTCACTGGCCAGATCTGTTAGGCAACATGTTAAAGCGGGGGCGTCTTCCTACGTCACCTATTGGAATTCATTAGTGCCTGTTCAGGATGTCTAATGTATGTGTAAAAGGAACTTGCTCGGTTTTCGAATGGCGTATAAGTTGACAACGTTGTTATCAGTAAGGGATCTCGGGGAATATATGTTCAAATTCGCGAAGCGAGCATTACCGCTTTGACAACTTGTTTATCTCAACTTGTATTATCAAATCCATGTTTGTTTTGGAAGGCATTATTATTCAAATGTTGACACGCGTTGCGAAAACGAAAGAAAAATTACGCAAACAATAAATACAATTTGGTGTAAAGTAAGCAAAGCTGTAATCCAATTTAAACTGAACCCTTTTGTTTTTGATAGATTGTAGATTCAGCTTCACTTTGAAAACAATATTATTCGTACATTATAATAACATGTACCTACATACCTCATATAATACACCGACCCGCAATATTACTTTCGCTCCGTTTCACGTTTATATTAACCACCATCGTTGAAAGGGTAAGAGGTAATCCATTACACTTATAAACCATCTTTCACGCATTTGATTTGTGCCTTCTACGCCTGATTCCTCCACAACTTCACTTCTTGACAAAACTTAAGTAGTTCCCAAATCTATCGGTTTTTTTGAGTGCTTTTGTTTAAATAGTCTACAAACAACCCTCCAAGTGCTCATACAAAAGTCACCCCTTGCTATTTTCAAATTAAGAATTTTTTTTAGAAATTCAGTCTTACTGATTAACCCCGTTTGTATTTAGAAAGGTGTAACTTGTGTAGTGCCCCAAATCTATCGGGTTTTTTTAGTGATTTTGTTTAAATAGTCTACAAACAACCCTCCAAGTGCTCATACAAAATTCACCCCTTGCTATTTTCAAATTAAGAATTTTTTTTAGAAATTCAGTCTTACTGATTAACCCCGTTTGTATTTAGAAGGGTGTAACTTGTGTAGTGTCCCAAATCTATCGGGTTTTTTTAGTGATTTTGTTTAAATAGTCTACAAAGAACCCTCCAAGTGCTCATACAAAAGTCACCCCTTGCTATTTACAAATTAAGATTTTTTTTTGGAAATTCGGTCTTACTGATTAACCCTGTTTGCATTGAGAAGGGTGTAACTTTTGTAATGCCCAAAATCTATCGGGTTTTTTGACTGATTTTGTTTAGATAGTCTACAAACAACCCTCCAAGTGCACATACAAAAGTCACCCCTTGCTATTTTCAAGTTAAGAATTTGTTTTAAAAATTCGTTCTTACTGATTAACCCCGTTTGTATTTAGAAGGGTGTAACTTGTGTAGTGTCCTAAATCTAAGGGGTTTTTTGAGTAATTTTGTTTAAATAGTCTACAAACAACCCTCCAAGTGCTCATACAAAAGTCACCCCTTGCTATTTTCAAGTTAAGAATTTTTTTTAGAAATTCGGTCTTACTGATCAACCCCGTTTGTATTCGAGAAGGGTGTAACTTGTGTAGTGCTCCAAATCTATCGGGTTTTTTGAGTGATTTTGTTTAAATAGTCTACAAACAACCCTCCAAGTACTCATACAAAAGTCACCCCTTGCTATTTTCAAATTAAGAATTTTTTTTAGAAATTCAGGTCTTACTGATTAACCCCGTTTGTATTCGAGAAGGGTGTAACTTGAGTAGTGCCCCAAATCTATCGGGGTTTTTGAGTGATTTTGTTTAAATAGTCTACAATACAACCCTCCAAGTGCTCATACAAAAGTCACCCCTTGTTATTTTCAAGTCAAGAATTTTTTTTAGAAATTCGGTCTTACTGATCAACCCCGTTTGTAATCGAGAAGCGTGTAACTTGAGTAGTGCCCCAAATCTATCGGGGTTTTTGAGTGATTTTGTTTAAATAGTCTACAATACAACCCTCCAAGTGCTCATACAAAAGTCACCCCTTGTTATTTTCAAGTCAAGAATTTTTTTTAGAAATTCGGTCTTACTGATCAACCCCGTTTGTAATCGAGAAGCGTGTAACTTGAGTAGTGTCCCAAATCTATCGGGTTTTTTGAGTGATTTTGTTTAAATAGTCTACAGACCACCCTCCAAGTGCTCATACAAAAGTCACCCCTTGCTATTTTCAAGTTAAGAATTTTTTTAGAAATTCGGTCTTACCTTGATCAACCCCGTTTATATTTAGAAGGGTGTAACTTGTGTAGTGTCCCAAATCTATCGGGTTTTTTGAGTGATTTTGTTTAAATAGTCTACAGACAACCCTCCAAGTACTCATACAAAAGTCACCCCTTGCTATTTTCAAATTAAGAATTTTTTTTAGAAATTCAGTCTTACTGATTAACCCCGTTTGTATTCGAGAAGGGTGTAACTTGTGTAGTGCCCCAAATCTATCGGGTTTTTGAGTGATTTTGTTTAAACAGCCTACAAACAATCCTCTAAGTGCACATACAAAAGGCACCCCTTGCTATTTTCAAATTACAATTTTTTTTTAGAAATTCGGTCTTAGTGATTAACCCCGTTTGTATTGAGAAGGGTGTAACTTGAGTAGTGCGCCAAATCTATCGGGTTTTTTGAGTCATTTTGTTTAAATAGTCTACAAACAACCCTCCAAGTGCTCATACAAGTCACCCCTTGCTATTTGCAAGTCAAGAATTTTTCTTAGAAATTCGGCCTTACTGATTAACCCCGTTTGTATTCGAGAAGGGTGTAACTTTTGCAGTGCCCCAAATCTATCGGGTTTTTTGAGTAATTTTGTTTAAATAGTCTGCAAACAACCCTCCAAGTGCACATACAAAAGTCACCCCTTGCTATTTTCAAATTAAGAATTTTTTTAAGAAATTCGGTCTTACTGATTAACCCCGTTTGTATTTAGAAGGGTGTAACTTGTGTGTAGTGCCCTAAATCTAAGGGGTTTTTTGAGTGATTTTGTTTAAATAGTCTACAGACAACCCTCCAAGTGCTCATACAAAAGTCACCCCTTGCTATTTTCAAGTTAAGATTTTTTTTTAGAAATTGTGTCTAGTTACCAGGTGAGCATGATGGACGCAGAGGTCTTTTTCTATCAACCCTACTGTGGAGTACCACCAAGATTAGCTAGAGGAGTGGTAAGAATCCAGCTCCGAAGAAAATGGAAACGTCTATGGAAACCTTACTCTGAGAGCGAATTGTCCGAGTGCGAATTATTCGGGAGCGAAATACCCGGGCTCTAATTGTCCGCACACCCTAAGACAATCCAAGAAACAAGGTTACGTAACCCCACCAGAATCCGGGTGGAGAGGGTAAAGAGTCGGTGTTCTACTCAGTTATCGTCAAGGGTACATGGAACATATGTAGTACGTGCTGTCTTAAGGAGGATAACCGAATCGTCCTTTTCTGGACGGCACTACGTTCCCTCCCAAACACTCTTGAGACCACTTTAGGTTATTGAATTTTTTCTTGTGCCACTGTGTCCTTACAAAGTTGGAAAATGCGATAGCGTAGAAATTTATTAGTAATTTAAATAGGGGTGAATAAAAACGTAGGTGTACGTGTCTCCGTAGCATCGTACAGTAAACGGTGTCAGTCGTCGTCGAGTCCCCTGTCGTGTCACTTCAGTTAAATACAAGAGCAATTTCCTTAAAAACCATTCTTGACGCTTATTTGCTCTGGCCGTACGTATTCAACGTAATACAGCAACCTCTTAGAAATGATTCACAAAAGGGAGAAAAGTTCTCTCCCGTCGGCACTTACGTATTTCTACATTTTTAAAGCTCACTCAAATGTATCATACGCGCTGTAGGCAGTTTCAGTAAATCTTACCTGCAAGTGCGAGTAAAATTGAAAGGGTCGAGTGGAGGAGGGTGGTACATATGAATATAGATTAAAAGATAAGTGTTATAGAAATTGCGCTGGCTTATTTTAACGCTGCATTGTGTAATTTCTATGTAACAAATTGACCCAATGGGCTCATTTACACTTCACGCCTCTGTTTACTTTTAATTATCATACGCTCGCCGAGGTGACAAAAAATGAGATTAATAAGAATTTCAGGCGCATTTTGGAGGCGTGAAAGATTACAGATACTTTACCTATTTTATAGCGGCGGGGGCGACAACATGTAAATTCTCCACCATTAAGGGTAATTTATGTTATTGAGTAAAACCGCTTGAGTGTCAAAGGGTTCCGATTGCCATATAAATAAAGTTATGTAAGCCACCTTTCCCGTTTACCGAAGCGATCGAGATTTTACCCTTTCTTATTTCAGATATAATGCAGATACGAGCACGGTGTTTCTGGATTACTTTGGTTACGCTGATAGTGGGGTACTTTCAACGGGGATAATTGTCCACAATTCGATTCACCAGGCATCTTAAAAGATAGAAAAATCGGTCTAATATGCTGAATCTAAATTTACTCTGTACAAAGAACTGATAAATAAATAAATTAATAATCGATTTTAACAAAATTTCTTTTCCTTAGGGAGACCTCTAAACTTTCTTAAAATCCCAAGCAACACAGTTCCGTATAAAATGCGTTTATAGTACACTAAAACCCTACGTAAAAAACGTAATTAATACTGGTACATATATAGTACACAAGTAGAATAATTATCCGTTAATTATTCCCATTGATATACGATTTATATGCGTTTACTGAATACGTTTAGATTTCATCCAATCAAAAGGTCTGAATTATATAAAGCACATAATATATGTCTATAGGTATAAATAGATGCATAAAACGGTCGTATAAAACACGAATGAATGAGATAGTATAAAGTACGTATTCCTTGCATCAATTTCAGTAGTAATTTTAACAAGTAGCATTCGTGTCATTTATATTCGCCTTCGTAAAGCAAGTAAGCAATCCAATATTCGTATACGGTAAATGAAAAACGTATTATATACGTTTGTCAGATTAATACTAAAAAACGTTTATTTACCTACTTATTTTAAACGTTTCTTATAACAATTTCGTTAGAATTTGACATTAACAATACGTAATTTTGATACGTTCAATATACTTAATGTTTATTCGTATTTTAGAGGAAGTATAATTAAACCGATATTCCGGTATGGTAAATCAAAGTCGTATATTTATCAAATTATTGCTAAAAGAACGTATATTTATATGCATATTAGCAATGTAGAACATGAGCTCTATGGTTTATATATTGAGTTTTCCTTTCCTAAAGGGTGGGCTTCCTTAGCAACTGATCGTGATAGTTTTTCGAAAAATTTGCAACGTGTTGTTCCAATCTATTGGATATTTAATGGAGATCTCTACGAAATAAACTACAATAAACCTCTGACAAATTCCATTAGACCTACTCAAACAGAAGGCATCCTGTATATACACTTCGTGCCCGTTTTAAACCAGCTAATTATAAAACGATCTCACTCGATCATTAATTATCTTAAACGTGATGCTCAATATCGCCAGATGGTAAAGCATTATTATAAAAGTTGAGTGATAAATGACATAATTACTATCCAATCTTTCAGTTTAACTTCCATCTTCGAAAGTTCGCTCCTGAAGGCGGACATAATGAATAGACGCAGGTGTTGTTCAGAAAACGCCTAAAATTCGCCCATTAACGGTGCATTTTACATACATCTTAATAATTTACGCCTGAGAAGGCCGCGTGATTTATGCCGGGTGCGGGCTTTATTTAATTTAGGTCTAATTTCTTGGGCGCCGACTTAATGGGATTTTTGAATGTTCCGAACGCTTATTAACTTGCCACGTTTAATAATAATTACAACACCGATCCGTAAATCTAATACGTTTAGGGGCTGAAATATGAACGTATTATTTGATAACGAATTCCCCACCGCCAATTCTGAAGCTCAAGTCTCATTCTTAATGTTTTCGTTTCAGTTTTACGATTATTAAATTCGGCCAACTGTGAACCAATTCTGATTAAAGTTTGGTGATGAATAATAAAGACGATATTCGATTATCTTGGGTTCATTAAGTAAATATTACGAACTCTGCCATTGGAGTTCACCTGACGTAAATATCAGTTTATTTCTTTCCACAGGGGTACTTCGGCTAACACGTTCTAATGAAAGTGGATGTACCGCCTTTCTGTAATGTATATTACAAACTCCATCGTCTTTCATTTCTCCTTTGACAAAAAATTTAAATAAATTCGATCGAAAGTTCCAAAAACAATTATAGAGAGCTTCTTACCTGTTGATCGTTTGAATGCGTGCACCAGATTCCAGCGTTTCTTACAGTAAATTTCCAAGTTTAAGTACAATTTCCGAGCGTATTTCGGAATTTTCAAGATAAAATACATGCATTTCAAAGTTATAAAGACTAGCGACTTTCCAGTTTATTCAGAATTTTTGGGAAAAACTTCAGATTATTTGAGAGTGCTAGAATAAGCATAGCAGAGCCACCAGCATGTGTATCCGTGGTACCCGCCACAAATGGAAGCGTACATATGCCTATGAAGATGGAGCCGCCCTCCCCACTATCCCATAATGGATTATAATATCCCATTTATGGCTGTCATTTTTCAATTTAAGTGACTTTTAATAAAAATATTAACCCCCAAAACAAACAAAAAATCTGACGACCCAATTCCAAAAAAAATTCTTAATTTCAAAATAGGGAGCGGGGATCACATTATATCCGCATCAGTTGGAGGGTCGTTTATGGATTATTTCAACAAAATCAATCAAAGAAACAGAAATATTTAACGCACTACCAAAGGTACACCCCTTTCAATACAACTGAAAATTATTAACGCGCTAGGAGTTCGTTAATAATCAGTGAGACGAAATTCACAAAAAAATTGTTATTTTCCAAAGTCTTTTCGAAACCCTCCCATCCCCCTATCCAAAATCTTCTTTGAATCTCTTCCATAAATCTTCTGCAAATTCTTTCCTAATATATTTACGAGATCTTCCCGAATATTTCCCAAAACAAAAAATCTTTTAACTATTCCTCAAGTACGTACATATTTTCTGTTAATCGCATATGCTCTCATTACAATAGTATCTGTAAGTTGGCGGATATTCATAATCATAGAGTTTGCTAAGATAATTGGAATTCACTAATTATAATTAAATTAAAAATTAAAAATTAAATTAAAATTAAAATTAGGATCTCGGAAACCGTAAGACATAGAGATTCGGTTAAATGAGGAAAGAGTTGTAGTTTTAAGAGCTTATTCAAGATATGCTTTTGTTTTTTTAAGAAAATCCACAGTTCACTAGATATGATCGAAAAACAGATTTAGTCATTTTTCATTTAACTGTTGTAGAACCGTTATTATTAGAAATACAACAAAATAACACAAATAAAAGTTTTTGACATTTTTATGCCTAACAAGATGAACATACTAATTTATTTTTAGATCTTACAATTTTTGAGTTATAATACAAACTTTAATTTTTTTAAATGGTAGTCATAGTTGGCTTTGACATTTTTAAAAAGGAAAATTTTTTCTCTTTATAACGATATAAGGCTTTCTAAATGTACTTTAATAAATAAACGCCCTGCAGTAATTTTCGTATTATTGAGAGGTAAGTAAACAGAGTTGGCCATGGAAAACAATATCTAGTGAGATAGGTACCTTTCATTTACGACAAAAATTGGACAGGGCAATGTTATCTTCATTTTCTACCAAATGAATTTCAAGATATGTAGGATGGGTTAGATTTGGAAACACGACGTAATTTACGCTGGTTTCAACACAATGGTGTCCCGCCGCACAACTAACTGCAAGTTAAATATTATAATAGACAGTAATTAAGAGAACAAAAATGTTTCTCATGCCAAAATCTGTTTTTACTACTCTTAATAATACAAACAGTTCTGTATCATGTTTATTTGTCAAAGTAAGTACAATGAACCTTATATCATTGTAAACAGAAAAAATGCACTTTTTAAAAATGTCACAGCCAACTATGATTACCATTTAAAAAAATGTAAGTTTGCGTTATTACTCGAAAATTATAAAAGAAGAATAAATATTAATAAATGTATCTTATTAAGCGAAAAAAAATCTACAATTTTTGTTCTTTGCATATTTCTGTATTTCTAATACTAACGATTCTACAACAGTTACATGAAAAATCACTAAATCTGTTTTTCGCTCATATCTAGTAAACTGTGGATTTTTTTCAAAAAACAAAAGCATATCTTGAATATGTCTTACGGTTTCCGAGATCCTAATGCTTAAAATGAACAAAAAACTCACCCTGTATATGAGTTTGGGGGAACAACTTTACGTACGTAAAACACATACAGGAAACAGAGCTATTTTTGTTAGAAATCGATAATGAATTCATCGTTTCCTGATACGTTGTCAGATTAATGTGTAAGTGCAGTATACCGGCCACAACAATTTACATAACTTTATACGAAATTCTCGATGATGGCGCATCATACAAAAGGTTCATTTTAGACCGTAGGTGTGTAAGTACCTACAAGACCGATCTAAATTCCCATTTTCTCGCTAATGGAAAACGAAATTTAATAAAGGATTGATTACGCGGCGTAATATTGTAAACAATCGCTAGCACTTTTTTCAGCGCAAGGACCGTGCCGCATGTGAAGCACGCTTTTCAGTAATCACGACCATCCCCCGAATCGGTTTTGTTCATAAACTGTATTTACCCACAATGTTGAATTTTAATTGAACGAAAGCAAACTAGATCGTAATTAATTTGTAACCGATAAATTTGTTTAATCACTATCGCGTCGCGTCTACTTTACACACCGAATTCCGTTAATTTCATTATAGTGTGTGACGGGTTTAAGTCAGATTTATTTAATTTTTTTAATCCCGAGCGTAATTTATTTATTTCATTTGAACACTTTTCGGCACAAAACAATTTCCCTGTATATAGGTATCCCAGCAAACACATTTACGTTTAAAAAGCGTTTTTAAGGCACTTTGAAAGGAAACATTCGGTATTGGTAGTATGATACACGTTTTTTTGTAGACAAATTTTATATCCTACGTTTAAAATACGATTTTTATTCATATACAGGGTGAGTTTTTTTTTTCATTTTAAGCATTAAGATTTCGGAAACCGTAAGACAGAGATTCGGTTAAATGAGGAAAGAGTTGTAGTTTTAAGAGCTTATTCAAGATATGATGCTTTTGTTTTTTGAAAAAAATCCACAGTTTACTAGATATGAGCGAAAAACAGTTAAGTGATTTTTCATTTAACTGTTGTAGAATCGTTAGTATTAGAAATACAGAAATATGCAAAGAACAAAAATTGCAGATTTTTTCCGCTTAATAAGATACATTTATTAATATTTATTCTTCTTTTATAATTTTCGAGTAAAACGCAAACTTACATTTTTTTAAATGGTAATCATAGTTGGCTGTGACATTTTTAAAAAGTGCATTTTTTTCTGTTTACAATGATATAAGGTTCATTGTACTTACTTTGACAAATAAACATGATGCAGAACTGTATTATTAAGCGTAGTAAATACAGATTTTGCCATGGGAAACATTTTTGTTCCCTTAATTACTGTCTATTATAATATTTAACTTGCAGTTAGTTGTGTGGCGGGACACCGCTGTGTTGAAACCAGCGTAAATTGCGTCGTGTTTCCAAATATAACCCATCCTACATATCTTGAAATTCATTTGGTAGAAAATGAAGATAACATTGGCCTGTCCAATTTTCGTCGTAAATGATAGGTACCTATCTCAGTAGATATTGTTTTCCATGGCCAACTCTGTTTACTTACCTCTCAATAATACGAAAATTACTGCAGGGCGTTTATTTATTAAAGTACATTTAGCAAGCCTTATAAAGAGAAAAATGTGCCCTTTTTAAAAATGTCAAAGCCAACTATGACTACCATTTAAAAAATTAAAGTTTGTATTATAAATCAAAAATTGTAAGATCTAAAAATAAATTAGTATGTTCATCATGTTAAGCATTGAAATGTCTAAAACTTTTATTCGTGTCATTTTGTTGTATTTCTAATAATAACGATTCTACAAGAGTTAAATGAAAAATCACTAAATCTGTTTTTCGCTCATATCTAGTGAACTGTGGATTTTTTTCAAAAAACAAAAGCATATCTTAAATAAGTTCTTAAAATGACAACTCTTTCCTCATTTAACCTGATTCTTTATGTCTTATGGTTTCCGAGATCCCAATGCTTAAAATGAAAAAAACTCACCCTGTATATAAAACATAGAGTTCATGTTCTACGTTAACATGTATATAAATAAACGTTCTTTTAGCAATAATTTTATAAACGTATATAACACCACATTACGGGAATATTGGTTTACTTACTTCCTCTAAAATAGGAATAAAAATTAGATGTATTCTACGTATCAAAATTACGTATTATTTATGTCACATTCTAACAAAACTGTTATAAGAAACGTTGAAGATGAGTAGATAAATAAACATTTTTAGTATTAATCTGACAAACGTATATAATACGTTATTAATTTACCATATACTGAAATATTGGTTTGCTTACTTGCTCTACAAATACGAATATAAATGACATGAATTCTACTTGTTAAAATTACTACTAAAATTGGTAAAAGAAATACGTACTTTATACGATCTCATTCTTTCGTGTTATATACGACCGTTTTAACTTTTATGCTTATATTTATATCTATGGACATTTTAAAAGTGTTTATTTTGCACATTCTTTTACACTCACGTCGCCTTATATTATTTAAAGACGGCAAGAATTGGAAATGCCGCATCTTGGTACTTAAAACGTCTACAAACTTACAGCGCGTCCGTATGGACGCTGAGGACGCCTAGCGTCGCCACTTACCAATGCGACAGCAAAAATATCCAGGTTTACAAATAGGCAATGAATGTTCGTGATGGACTTTGTAATTGTTGTATAGGGTGGTCATTTGAAAACGAAACAGAGCCTATTTAAAACTTAAGGGTTATAATCCACATAAAAATACCTTCAAAATAAGGTATCACTCGGCCCCCCATTCGATTTAAAATTTTGGGGGCGCTTGTCACCCCCGCTAGGGCTTTGCAGCAAAAAAATAGTTCCACTTGGACTTGAATAAAAAATTGACGGGTCCGAGGATTTCTACGTAGAAGTTTTAAAAGTCCCCAAAATAGGCTCTGTTTCGTTTTCAAATCGCCACCCTGTATATGTATGTGATAGGTATATATAATTCAGACTTTTTGATTTGATTAAATATACAATCTACCAAGCGCATATATTGTTTATTAGCAGTACATTATATCGACGAATTTAATACGAATAATGCGTAAGGATACTACTACATATGCGAAATTTAAACGTATTCAGTAAACACATATAAACCGTATATCAATGGGAATAATAAACACATAATATTCTACAAGAATATGCAATATTCGCCGGACATTTATGTACTATACAGTGTGTCCCAGGTAAAACGCACCATAGGGAAACGGCAACGTATTTTTTCGCTTTGAAATTAGCGTTCAAAGTTTTAGCCTACTATAAACGCATTTTATACGGAACTGTGTTGCTTGGGAACCTTTGTGAAGTAACGAAAAGCCCAAAGCAATAAATAAACAATTTTATACGAAAAGCGAAGGGCGAATCGGACTAACTTATGAATCAGCAATCCATAACTGCACTAATTCAACATTTGAGAGAAGATAAGTCTGCCAAAGATCTTAAACAAACTCGGATGATTAATCTCAACGGCAGTGGACGTAAGCTACTCAAGTAACGATACGATAAGCTGCTACATCCCACTATTGAAGGGACTACTCCTCTGCTAATAAGCGGTCTTATTTCCAAGTCACGATTTCAAACAGATTTGTAGACCAACGTGTGGTGGGTCCCTGTTTGTTTGAGAACTTAGTAAGAAATTGGGCGAATTCAATTAAAGGCATCGCGGAAAAAAAAGGTTCGATAGCAATTTGTAATAGACAATCTGTTATGCTAGACTTTAGAAAACGGAAGATAAAACATTTAAAGGGAAAAAGCAGTTTCCGAGTAACCGCAATCACAATATAACTTCATATTAAGTGCCCAATGTTTTTCTTAGAGATCAAAGTAAAAGTACTCAACGTACAAAGGAAATAAAAAGGAGTGCTTGTGAGAAACTTTTCACTGCATTTCTTTTCGAACTCGTACTGCCCTTTTTATTCGAAATAGATATTCCAGATTTTGACACACATTCCCATTACGACCAGATGGACTATTTCCTTCATCACAATCACAATTCCCTACAAAACATTTTTCATCCCTTAATACCGAGGAGATCACGCAAACCACACGCTGTTTGAGTTATATTTGTCTGTTCGCTTATATTATTTAGTTGCTCGAGGATAATTTGTTCTTAAGGACTCCGCCCTCGCTATGATAATCAATTTTACATTAAACCCTCGTCCCCATTATGGCTAGAGCTTTATTTGCACACACGCATATTGCGGTCCCAAATAGTAAATGCCACTGGACGCCTTGTTAGGGTTTATTATTGCGCAGTGGGAAAGCTGAGAATAAACTAAATCGCGCTGAAATTGGCAACTTGTTAGATTTAGAGGTTCCAGTTTCGTATTTTGCTTATTGCCACTACTGTAACTCGCAATAGATTTGTGTCGACTTTTTTCCGTATAATTTCTCTTCTTTTACTTCTGCAGTGTAAAAAATTGACATGTCAAATCCACGATTCCGTGGGTCGCCTTTCCAAAAGTGATCCGTCCGTATCGTAAAGCACATTTCTTTAGACTTAGACAGTTGGTCGAATATGTAATGAATTATTCTAGTAACATGGTGCGTTTAGCATGGGACCAAGGCCCGTTTTTCTTAATCAATCATCAAATGAACACATTTGTTTCCATGGAAATTAATGCAACAAGACAGAGACAGGAGCACATACAATTTACCTTTCGATATAAACGCGCTAGACGAAATGTAGAACATTGCGGTTTAAAAAGCATAAAATCTGATATACGGCGTATATAAAATTCGATCGATGTCGCCAGTACGAACTTGTCCATTAATAGCTTTGATCTGGTTGAATGTTGATTGTGCTGCGTACGTAGGTCGGGGTTTTTCCATTTCCCGCAAACAAAAAAACTGCACATACTAAAAAACGATGACCTTGCCTAGGGTAATTTTCCACTGCGAGGGATTCTCTAGAAATCGACGCCACCTACTTAACTAGGGATGGTTTTCTATTCTTTTTGAATTAGTTGGATTACTTATTGTTGTCATATTGGGGTTTTGGTTAAAGAACCTAACCCCCATTCTAGTACGAATTCGTAAACAGGTTTACTTTTTATTACGTACTTTTCCCAAAAACGAGAGGCGAGCAGAACGTTTACTGTGGAAAAAACAAAGTGTGCCCTTACTGCAGGTATAGATGCATTATTGCAACACTAAAAAAATAGTTATAATTGGAAAAGTCGAGTAAATTCTAAATCAAATTATAAAGGAACTTCAAGTAAGAGATTAGGTACAAATGAATGAAGGGAAAAGAGGTCCACGAAAGTTGAACTCGATGACGTGCAAATTGTAGATAAATTGCTCGCTATTGTCACTTCCGTTGCTTAGGAAAACACTAGATCAAAGTTAATTGCAATGAGAACAATATACCGTAATTAAAGGCAGGTTACAGTTTCCCGATTTACATTTAGTTTCAATGGCTGCCACTGCCGGGAGTTTCACGGCTTTCTAAAATTTTACGACGCGACGACGGTAATAAATTTTTTCATTTTGAGTGCTCTTTTTAATGATCTATAAAGAAAATTTCTTTATTTGTGCATTTAGCCCGAATTGTTCTCTAGCACCAGTTGCGATGAAGTAGCTCTTTGCCGGAATCGATACTTTTGAAAGATCGCAATGAAGAATGGTCGACTAACGATCTATCTAGGAGAGTAACACCGAATTTTCGTTTCAGTTTTATTTCCTAAGTAGAGCTTTGTTAGTTAGGTGCGGATGCACTGCAAGGGTGTTGTACGAGGGTTAATCGAGGAATTATTTTTGGCACATTTTCGTGTAACAAAAACGACCAATTGTTTTAACATGTAATAGTAGGTATTTTGACGTGAATTTTGATTTCCCGTTTTAAAACAACGATTGATATTTATTTCACTTACCCGTTCATAATTAGTTGGTCCCTTTTAAAAATTTCGATATACTTTTCATGTAAAATTTACGAATTTCGAGGCTGTGAAATGATAGACTGTCATAAAAAAACTTGAATAACCTCCGATCATAAATTGCCATGAAATAATAGAAGTTCGATCATAGATTACTATGAAAACAGTCGAAAGTTGCTTTGAAAAATTTAGATTCGATCATAAATTGCCTTGAAACAGTTGAAGTTCGTTTAAAGATTGATATGCAAAAATGAGGACCAATCATAGGTTGCTATGACAAAAATTCAAATACGATCAGGAACTTTCGTTATAATTTTCTTGAATTTTATAGAGCATTTGAATCTTCCTTTGCTAAAAAGTACTTATTCCATACATCGTAGGACCGTTTGATGGTCTTTTCTTCAAAATTATCGTGTGACAACAATAATCTAGAAATAGCTAATGGGGGACTCGTTTTAGCAAACTGTCCTGAAAATTTCATCAAAACTGATCAAAGCACACTGGTTGTTCGGGTACTTATGGCGGGGGCAGTATTTATTGTTACGAAAAATTCGGGTTCGGGTTGTAAACAAAATTAGTATCACCGAAGCGTATAAATATGAATAGCGAGTGAAAATTTTTACGAAACCACAGTGTAATAAAGTAAATAGGTATTATATAATTGTGACATACATTGGAAACTTTTTGAGTTAACGATTAAATCTCCTGCTTGCGCAACCCTAAAATAGTTAGCGCGAAAAAAGGAAACCTTTCTCTAAGAGAAAAACAAATAATGTCGTCTGCAGGTAAACAACATAAGTCTTTTTCAATTCTGAGTTAAAGTCCCACAGCCTCGGTTTTATTTCCTCTCCCATTAGGGGCGGTAGAACTACTGAATATTTAATTTTTATTTTCGTGTTTGCTTGTCCATTCGTTTTATTGGCCGTGGGGTTGATTCACACCCTACTCTCTATTGTAGTTCTAACTTTCGGTCCTTCTTTCATTATTAAGCCCGTCTAATGGAACTTTTTAAATTGTGCTCCTCGGGAAGAATTTCCGGCGTCCATAAACAAAATCAGAGGGTTTGAGTGATGGCCAAAGTCGACGTTTATGTATGTAAGCTGTCAGATGTTGATATAATTCGACAGCGGTCGTTTATTTTGTAGGGAAGTGGCATTGCGAGCGCATTTGCCCACACCTTGTCTTGCGAATTTAAATTTCCCCAAGGAACCCAAAACTAGGTTGTCTAGACGGGGAAAAAACGTTAATGGATGATTTCGGTTGAACGTTATGCGATAAAAGAGACGCGCGATTATTTTTGAGATTTTCTGGGTGATGGACGTCTGTCGATGGTCAAGATGACAGGAGTACGTCATCAAATGATCCTAAGGTTAATTATTCGCCGTGATAATCCCACTAGGGTTCGTCTCCTGAGTCAATTTTCCACAAGACCGTTGAGTGGTGTTTGAGGCGTACAGGAAGAGAGCCTGTTTTCAGGTACATTTCAATTATAAAAAAAATTAGGAAGGGAAAAGTGTCACTGAAGAAAAAAAGTGTTTACGTTCGCATTTTTTGTCCTAATTTGCGGACACTCTTATCAGCGGTCGCATTCCTTTCAAACTAAATTTGCGCGATTCCTTTACGTATTAGGTATTAGTTTCCGGTTTTCGGTCGGTTTTTTATGCATATAAGCAATTTTTCCTTATCTAATTTATCGAGCATCCCCCTGCGGTCGTACTAAATGAATTAAAACTACTTATCGGAACATCAATCCGAGTCAATACAATTAGAACGTCGTGGTCAAAGAAAACGCGAAACTTCCAAGACACGTGAGCCTGAAAAACCACCCCTTACCGATTACGGCGGTGAGCGTGTAATTCGATTACCGCTCGCTACCGCACAACAAAATCCGCAAATCGCACCTTTACTGTTGGATATAAAAGGATGTACTGGATTGTTATTGATGAAATTGGGACGATAGTGATTTGTAAATGTTGTATACGAAATGTGGCAAACCATTCAACTGTCATTTACAATAAGACGTTGCTGGCAAATATTAGAGTAACGTTCGGTAAAGTTCACAAGTCAGTTATGTCAGTAATTAATCGACAAGAGTAGGCAGTGTTCCGTAGCACACCCACTTGCACTCTTTCTTGGGTGTACCAATGTCGAACTGAAAATAGTGGGTACTCACGGCTAGGAAATCGGGTGCTTCCCGGCTGGAATTGAGTTTCGACGTCTCGTCGATTTGCGGTTTCGCAGATTTAATTGAATTAATTTAATTATTTCTTTTGATTTTGGTCAATTAATTAACTCTAGCATGCGATTTGAGAAAAAAAAGAGAGATCGAGATGTCACATTTAAAAAATGACAAATTATGCATTTCAAATTTTACAAAGAAGTCCTTGCTGTAGGAATGTGGGTGCCATAAAAAGTTTCAAAACTCAAAATTTTCGAATGGTGGCAATTTTAAGCGAAAGGAGCACATATTTAGCATTACCGGGGAAAATAGAGGTGTTTCTTTTACCATTTCAAAGAAGTAACACAAACAAGTAAATCTTTAGAATATATAGAATAAGGTCCTCAGCTCTCAAAAGATGCCATTTGCTTTCAGGAGCTTTTCATGTATTGCATATAAGGTGTAAATCGAAATGGAGCATCGACTTGATATTCTCTGGTCATCAATCATTCTGTAGCCGCAACGAATTCAAGTCATTACCACATCATTAAGTTTACCATATTGTTAATGTCACTTTATCGATGGCTTAGATATGTACGTGGAGATTTGATAAATGATACTAAAGGTTGTACGCGAAAACTTGGCGCAAACTTATAGTTTTCAGTCATCGTAAACGCGCTACATCAATCTTTTCAGAAGTATGCACCCTAATAAATACTTAAGCGAACTTGTTAGGAATTTATTGCATTGAAGGAAAATGAAAACATAACTGTACTGTGGCATTCTAAAAATCCGTATGTGTGAATGTTTCGATAATAATTGTCAACTAGAACTATACAGGGTGTCCTTGCTTGCTCAATTTTAAGTCGAAATTTCCTTACACTTTATCCAAGACTCAATAGTTAAGAAGTTGTGGGCAATATTAAATTTAACAATAAACCAATCTAGTCGGCCATGTTTTGTCATATTGTTAATTGTTATGGTGACTTCTTTGACGTTGTGGTTTACTTTTTCAAATCAAAAATATGCCGATATTCACTTTATTTACGGATACTGTGAGGGAAGTACAAGAACGGCAGTGAGGGAATAACAGCGGAGGTTTCCTGATCGAAGAATCGAAGGCCATATCAATTTAAAATTACAACGACAAAGGATATGACAAAACAATTACATGGCCTACTACATTGTTAAATTTAATATTGCCTTCTATTGGGTTTTGGACAAAGTGTAAGGAAATTTCGATTGAAAACTGAGCAAGTAATATAGTGTTAAACTGTGTTCATCGAGTCAGGGGACATCCTGTATATCTCTGCGAGTTTCTGATAAAAGAATTGTAGGAATAAATCACGGTAATAAATTTGATTAAGAAAAATCTAAGTAAGCTGAAGAGTTTGAAGCATCCAAAGCATTTGATTGGAAAACCCGAAGGGATAAACGAATCTGAACGTTGAAAATATTTAAAGAAATGGAATAGCTGCAGAAGCAGAAGCATCCGACGACGTTTGTTGGTCGTTTGTTGGTGTTTGTTAGTTACATTTTGACGTTTGTTGGTTGACCGCTATTTAATTATTCAAATTTCAAAATTTCGGCGCATAGTTAGCCCCCCCACTTTTTGAATTTTCAAAATATTCTTATTGCAATCGTTTGTTGGTGTTTGTTACTTACATTTTGACGTTTGTTGGTTGACCGCTATTTAATTAAGCAAATTTCAAAATTTAGGCGCATAGTTAGCCCCCCACTTTTTGAATTTTCAAAATATTCTTATTGCAATCATTTGTTGGTCGTTTGTTGGTGTTTGTTAGCTACATTTTGACGTTTGTAGGTTGATCGTTATTTAATTATTCAAAATTCAAAAATTTGAGCGCATAGTTTGCCCTCCACTTTTGGAATTTTCAAAATATTTTTATTGCAATCGTTTGTTGGTGTTTGTTAGTTACATTTTGACGTTTGTTGGTTGACCGCTATTTAATTATTCAAATTTCAAAATTTGGGCGCATAGTTAGCCCCCCCACTTTTTGAATTTTCAAAATATTCTTATTGCAATCGTTTGTTGGTGTTTGTTAGTTACATTTTGACGTTTGTTGGTTGATCGTTATTTAATTATTCAAATTTCAAAATTTGGGCGCATAGTTAGCCCCCCACTTTTTGAATTTTCAAAATATTCTTATTGCAATCATTTGTTGGTCGTTTGTTGGTGTTTGTTATTTACATTTTGACGTTTGTTGGTTGACCGCTGTTTAATTATTCAAATTTCAAAATGTGGGGGCATAGTTAGCTCCCCCCACTTTTGGAATTTTCATAATATTCTTATTGCAATCGTTTGTTGGTCGTTTGTTGGTGTTTGTTATTTACATTTTGACGTTTGTTGGTTGACCGCTATTTAATTATTTAAATTTCAAAATTTGGGCGCATAGTTAGCCCCCCCACTTTTTGAATTTTCATAATATTCTTATTGCAATCGTTTGTTGGTCGTTTGTTGGTGTTTGTTAGTTACATTTTGACGTGCGTTGGTTGACCGCTATTTAATTATTGAAAATTCAAAATGTGGGGGCATAGTTAGCTCCCCCCACTTTTGGAATTTTCATAATATTCTTATTGCAATCGTTTGTTGGTCGTTTGTTGGTGTTTGTTAGTTACATTTTGACGTTTGTTGATTAATCGTTATTTAATTATTCAAAATTCAAAAATTTGAGCGTAGTTTGCCCCCCACTTTTGGAATTTTCAAAATATTTTTATTGCAATCGTTTGTTGGTCGTTTGTTGGTGTTTGTTAGCTACATTTTGACGTTTGTTGGTTGATCGTTATTTAATTATTCAAAATTCAAAAATTTGAGCGTATAGTTAGCCCCCCTACTTTTGGAATTTTCAGAATATTTTTATTTCAATCGTTTGTTGGTCGTTTGTTGGTGTTTGTTAGTTACATTTTTACGTTTGTTGGTTGATCGTTATTTAATTATTCAAAATTCAAAAATTTGGGCGTATAGTTAGCCCCCCACTTTTGGAATTTTCAGAATATTTTTATTTCAATCGTTTGTTGGTCGTTTGTTGGTGTTTGTTAGTTACATTTTTACGTTTGTTGGTTGATCGTTATTTAATTATTCAAAATTCAAAAATTTGGGCGTATAGTTAGCCCCCCACTTTTGGAATTTTCAGAATATTTTTATTTCAATCGTTTGTTGGTCGTTTGTTGGTGTTTGTTAGTTACATTTTTACGTTTGTTGGTTGATCGTTATTTAATTATTCAAAATTCAAAAATTTGGGCGTATAGTTAGCCCCCCACTTTTGGAATTTTCAGAATATTTTTATTTCAATCGTTTGTTGGTCGTTTGTTGGTGTTTGTTAGTTACATTTTTACGTTTGTTGGTTGATCGTTATTTAATTATTCAAAATTCAAAAATTTGGGCGTATAGTTAGCCCCCCACTTTTGGAATTTTCAGAATATTTTTATTTCAATCGTTTGTTGGTCGTTTGTTGGTGTTTGTTAGTTATATTTTTACGTTTGTTGGTTGATCGTTATTTAATTATTCAAAATTCAACAATTTGGGCGTATAGTTAGCCCCCCACTTTTGGAATTTTCAGAATATTTTTATTTCAATCGTTTGTTGGTCGTTTGTTGGTGTTTGTTAGTTACATTTTTACGTTTGTTGGTTGATCGTTATTTAATTATTCAAAATTCAAAAATTTGGGCGTATAGTTAGCCCCCCTACTTTTGGAATTTTCAGAATATTTTTATTTCAATCGTTTGTTGGTCGTTTGTTGGTGTTTGTTAGTTACATGTTTACGTTTGTTGGTTGATCGTTATTTAATTATTCAAAATTCAAAAATTTGGGCGTATAGTTAGCCCCCCACTTTTGGAATTTTCAGAATATTTTTATTTCAATCGTTTGTTGGTCGTTTGTTGGTGTTTGTTAGTTACATTTTTACGTTTGTTGGTTGATCGTTATTTAATTATTCAAAATTCAAAAATTTGGGCGTATAGTTAGCCCCCCTACTTTTGGAATTTTCAGAATATTTTTATTTCAATCGTTTGTTGGTCGTTTGTTGGTGTTTGTTAGTTTACGTTTGTTGGTTGATCGTTATTTAATTATTCAAAATTCAAAAATTTGGGCGTATAGTTAGCCCCCCACTTTTGGAATTTTCAGAATATTTTTATTTCAATCGTTTGTTGGTCGTTTGTTGGTGTTTGTTAGTTACATATTTACATTTGTTGGTTGATCGTTATTTAATTATTCAAAATTCAAAAATTTGGGCGTATAGTTAGCCCCCCACTTTTGGAATTTTCAGAACATTTTTATTTCAATCGTTTAGGCTTAGGGAAATCCATGATGGCCCGCGTTTTAGGCCACTGGCTCAATGGTGGTGAGGTCGGATTCTTGTTTTGTGGCACTACCCGAAAAAACCACAGATCTAGCACTCTAAAAAGATTGTAGCTTGCATTGGGCGACAGATGAATTTTCGTTTTGGACGAGATAGATAAAAATTGCCTTTTTTTTGGATGGGCACCTCGTTATTATGTAAATTACATATAACCATTGAATAAAAACACTATCAATGATATAACTTATTTAAGATTAGTATATAAATCCCAGGAAAACCAAGATATTTCGAAAACTATCAGAGATAGGTATAGGACATTATTATCAAAAGTTGAAGGTTTTTGGAAGAGCTAAAAGATGACAGAAAAATATACAGGGTGTTCAATTTAAAAAAAGTGAAATTTTTTAATATGAAGTTTCGCAACTTTGGATCTACCAAAAAATCCCGGCAAGCTATTTTTTTTTAATGTTTCATAGTAGATGTATTTATTTGACTTTTACCTAATCCAGGATAAAAGATATAAAACCTGGAATCAAAATTTAAGTAATAATTTTGACAATTTTGCAAATGCCCAATTTTTCTTACAAATCTAATTATCTTTAAAACTACTAGCTTTTCGGATATTAACCATATAATAAAAAAGATGTACAATTACACGTAGAATTAAAAATGCATTCAAATATAGGGGGTTCTATTAAAAAAAATGTACCATTTTGGCGCCTTCCTTTGTGAGCGCACCCTGTATAATTCCAAATATTTTTTAAATGTGGAGAATATTCAACCATATCATAATACAAAAGCACTCGATTAAACAATCTTATCTTCAAGGCATTAAGATTCTCCGCACAATCCTCGATTCACTCTGTACAGTGACACTGTGGTAGCAAGCTGGTTGGTGTACTCCACTAACGGCCATCAAAGCGCCAAAGCCGCAGAACGAAATCGCTGTTCTGCATTACAATGAGTAACCAGGGTCGTGTTGTCCTCATCTATCACGGTGACCATAGCGCAAGAAAGGTTCTTGGCAAACGATGAAAACAAAAGAGCATTGATATCGGTTTTAATGACACGAATGGTGAAGCCGACGTGATGATCCGTCAATACCGCCATATCCAAAGCCAGGAAATTCGACAGCGTCATCATTACTGTTGAAGATGTAGACAAACTTATTCTGTTGACAGCGTACGTCCACAAAGAACATATATCTTCAGAAAAGTGGATTCGCCAAGCTCCTACTCCTTTTCCCCGAACGACATCAATTTCCTCCACGCAGAGTGGGTGTGATAGATCATCAGGGTATGGAAGGGGAAGAAGAATATTTGCAGCACCTACATGAAGAATGCCATCAGTTTGTGACTGGAACTTGACCACGCGAAGGGTACTACCAACCCCCACACCTAGAAATGTTCCACAACTTCTTCGAAAATTTTGAATATTCATTTTCTATACAATTATGTTTTTAAGCTGAGGTTTATGTGTGTAACCATAGCACCATGACGAAGATTCGTTGGATCAACGCAAAAACTCTGATTTATCCAACCTCAAAGTCTACTAATATTCAATCGCCCTTAAAGTTAATTGAACTAGGGAGAACCAAAATCGGATTAATGAATCAAAGTCTATTAACAGAAATTGAAAATAACTGAATCACCCAAAAAGTAAGCCAGCAAGTTCTTCCTGTTCCCTATATCGTTCTTCAACTTGTTTGCGTGGTGGTGCAGATTTTAATTTACGAGGTAGCTGGCGTCAACTGAAATGCCAGCGAACTGAACACTTCCATAATCAAGCTATACTAACAAAAATCAATAAAGAGCATATTATTTTACACTGCTGTCGTTTAGATTCACTGAACACAACAAATGGATCAAATTACGAATTCATTGTATAAGGCTTCGGCTATTCAGCAGTTAGTGTACCATTTCACTAGGACACAGTGCAAACATTCGGCACTTCATTTGGTGCGAAATTGTGTTCATTCAACCGACCTGTATAGCCTTAAGGTGAACCCTTGAGTTCTATTCAAATTACACATGCGTTTTGGTCAAATTCAAGCTTCTACCCTTTCGTACCACATTGTGGCACGAACAAAAGTAAATTATGCATAAAGTGCGATCGGAAAAGCTTACCTTGGTAAGTAACTCCCGCTACAAGTTGTTCACTTTTAAAAAGTTCGTGATGTATTGAGAAGTTGACCGCCCCGTGTGGATCCTCCACAACTTTCCCTTGAAGCACACAATCATTAGTTTCAATCGCGACAAGGGCAGTAGGTCCAAATTGCTCCGAGCTTTTGACTTTGGGCAGTAAAATTTCCGGCGGTCCCGGACTTCTTCCGGGCGCCGGATCGCCCTCCAATCCTCCCCCGAAACCGGGAGGGTACAGCACCAAGCAATAGCGCAGAAAAAAGTTCTCGAAGAACAAAAGGGTTAGCAAAACGCATTTCGAAGCCTGCAACATCGTCAGCAATTTATTTACACGTCGCCGACCTTAGCAAATTTCATTGTGAGCTTTTACACCAAAACTTCCGAAATAAACAAAGTCTCGGCTTACTTTAAACAATTCCACGTCGAGAGAAGTACGTACGCGAGGGGTGTAAGCGAGTGGCGGCGGAACTGACTGACACGATGGAACTAAAGCTCGAAAAGCACCCGCTCCGACGACCCGCAATACTCCTACTACTACTACCCAATCGATTTAAAGCTCTAGGCATAAAAGCTCGAGACACCTGAACTGGATACACCTGCCCATGGATATTGTTATAAAGTTTGTGTTTGCCCCTTCCTCTGCAGGATGCTTCGAATTTTCTTTGTGCGCGCTTACTTATCAAACACATGTCTGAAAGCCGAAAGAACTCTAAGTGGATGTAAATTAACCGACTCGAAAGAAGCTTTCGTTCTTACTTTCTTGGGGGATTTGACGTGCATACAAGCCAGCTTTCATTTTCCAGCACTTCTCAATATTGATTGTTAGATTTTTATAAAAGATTCCCATGCATGGCGACTTTCCGCTGGCGAAATCAATTGAAAAGTCTAGCCTGGCGCTAGTTCAGCATTTCTGAGGGGATATTTTGAAAATCTATGATTAATGAGCTATTTAGAATAACCCGAAGCCACTGACGCGATGAGCTTTTTGCTTAGTTAACACGATGACAATTAAAAGCTTAGAAATTTCTGTAGGTCAAATATAACCCTCCCATACATTTAAACCCAATTTGTAAATAGGTACACACTTGTCGTTGGGAACACGTCCAAATGGATTAAGTTAATGGAAAAGCGTCGAACACCGTATACCTTGTTTCCCAAAAACATTCTCCAAAGAGCCATTTCTACATTTGCCAAACATTCGCCGAACACGTAGCAAAAAAGGAAAGCTAATAAATGGTGGGACCATTACATTCGGATGGTGGAGCTAACAGTAAAGTGCACTCAATCAAAATTGGTTCCAATTTGTTTATAGAAAATTGATTTCTGGTTTAACTAAAGCAAAAAGAAATTAGAATTGACCATTTAAATGTGGCCAACGTCTTAAATGAAGCATCATAATATTTAATAAATACGTTTGGAGAGATACTCTCCAGTGTGAATTTTAAACTGTATGTAATAAATCAGATAATGCTCATAATTAAAACTAATCCGAATAGGGCACCAATTATTAAACTGATTTTCAAATAAGCTCTGAAAATCACGGACAAAAAATTTGACGTAAAGCACGGACTTTCAAATCGTTCAATTTTCATGTCGAAAATGCATCTCCAAACTGCTATAGCAAATTATTCGTGGCAATAACCTAAAATGATAACAATTCTTTGAAATTTGTCAAAGATTCCATCAGATTATTGCCTTTTTTTGAGCCCCGAAAAAAAAATTATCTCAGATCGACCCGGAAAAAAATTTTCTTATAGAATGTGGCCTATAGAATCCATAATTTCAAACAGTTGCAAGATTGGGCTATTAGTTCAAAAGTTACAGCCCAGTTTACGAATTGATTTGGATTCTACGCACCCAAATTAATAAGAAAAAGTGTTTTCCCGAGAAATTTTGGTGTAGTCGATTTTTGGTAAAAAAGGAAGGTTTATACACTGCTTTTTTGAGCCCCGAAAAAAAAATTGTCTCAGATCGACCAGGAAAAAAATTTTCTTATAGAATCCCACATGACAAAATTCTGCAACATTAGCGTTTAATAAACGTTTAATGGTAACTTGTAACGTTAGCGTATAAGTACCATTAACTTACTATTAACGTCACCGCGACTGCTAATGTCCGCCTTCAAGAACGTTTCTCTGTAACGTCTAAATACCTACGTTTAGCAAACGTTACATCATATAACACTTTATAACATCAGCATTTAACGTTAATTGAACGTTTGAAACAAACGCCAATGCGATGTAACTCTCTTACGTTGTATAAACGTGGTACAAAAATGTTTATTAAACAATATTAAATTACGTTTATATCATCCTTATACATTGACGGTTGGTATTATTAAAGTCATATTTACTATGTTGTAAGCTAACAGTTGTTAAGGAATGTCTTAACAACACCGTTAGCTGACAACAAAGTTAACTCTGGCTTTATAATACCGGCCGTGAATGTACAAGGGTGACATAAACGTAATTTAGTATTGTCACAGATTGTGTACTTAAATAAACATTTTTGCACTTTGATACTAAAGTGCACAATGTAAAAAAATTCAAATTCAAAATAATTCAAATAATTTTTTACCAGAAATTTAATGTATAAAAAATTATTTCATTCACATCAATCACTTCACAAAATTGTTAAAAATGTCCCACCATTATAAAGAATGCACAGTTACACACATATTTTCATTATCATCGAAAACTCATTCTAACATTACTGTAATGTTCATTAGTTCCTCTTCGATTGCATTTTGAAGTTCCTCAGTGATGTGCAGACGATTTCGAAAAATATAGTATTTCAAAATCAGAAAAAAAAAAATCTAACGGGCTTAGATCTGGAGAACGTGGTGACCACAATCCTCTGCTAATTAATCGATCATCGTAAAACTGTTGTTCGGCATCATGGAGTATATTTTGTAAATGGAAAATACCTTATAGGAAAACGTTGAATATCAGGAAATTCTTGATAGAATTGCTGGCGACAGGACTGAATGGAATACGGCCATGTTCCATCCTGTAGACTTGCACTTCGATAATGTTCCTTTAAGACGAACGCGTCATGTTTTGGTGAAAAAGACATTGTGGAAGATTCTAAAAAAGTAAGGTTATACATCCATAAAATAATTTACGTCTTTTACTTACTTTTACATACTGCTAACGCCTAGGAAGAACCCTGGTAGAACTGTTTGATTTAAAATAAAAAGATGAGCGTACAAGGTGGAAAATACAAAGAGAAATTCAACACGTAAAAATCGCCGTAAATGGATAGTTTATTCAGCTTATTTGTTGAAGTCGTTGTCGTTCATCCTTGATGAAAAAAACCACAATCGCCAATGTCTAACCCAAAAAACTCCACAATTTTTAAGCACTTAATTCAAACTATCCTCCACTTATTTTGAATCACATCACTCAATTCACAGAAAACCAACATTCAACAAACATGTTAAACTGCAAATGAAGATAAACCGAGTGATGAGTCACCGACCAGCTATTTTTTCGTTGCGCAATGCCCAAAGGCACATTTTTAATATTACAAGAACGTTACTGTAACTATGCAACTTAACAGTACCAAAATGTCGTTGTTGTAATGTTAAGCTTTTAAAAGCTGAACTAACGTAGTTATGTATGGTTCCGTCACCATACGCTAATAACATCACATTACTTAACATTATAATGACATCGCAACAAGGTTTTGCATAAAAACGTTGTTAAAGTAATATTGGTATAACGTTAGCCTTCTGAATGTTATTTTAACGTAATAATGTCCCGTTCCAGCGACGCAAGTCCAAAAGGTTACAATTTTTAACATTACAAAAACGTCGTAACCACGGTTTAGAAAGAAAAGCCATTCAAGTATCGTTGGTATAACGTTGATGTTTTGTTTAATTGAGTTGTTTCAAAATGCAACATTCGTTTAACGTACCAAACGTTTTTTTAACATTGCTTGTCAAGTGGGATGTGGCCTGTAGAATCCATAATTTCAAACAGTTCCAAGATTGGGCTACTAGTTCAAAAGTTACAGCCCTTTGAATTTTTTTTCGAAATTGGTTTCTAGTCTATAACTTTTGATTGAGAAGTCTGATCGAAAAAGTACGAATTGTTTTGGATTCTACGCACCAAAATTAATAAGAAAAAGTGTTTTCCCGAGAAATTTTGGTGTAGTCGATTTTTGGTAAAAAAGGAAGGTTATACACTGCCTTTTTTTGAGCCCCGAAAAAAAATTGTCTCAGATCGACCCGGAAAAAAATTTTTCTTATAGAATGTGGCCTGTAGAATCCATAATTTCAAACAGTTCCAAGATTAGGCTACTAGTTCAAAAGTTACAGCCCTTTTTTTTTTCGAAATTGGTTTCTAGTCTATAACTTTTGATTGAGAAGTCTGATCGAAAAAGTAGGAATTGATTTGGATTCTACGCACCCAAATTAATAAGAAAAAGTGTTTTCCCGAGAAATTTTGGTGTAGTCGATTTTTGGTAAAAAAGGAAGGTTATATATACACTGCTTTTTTTGAGCCCCGAAAAAAAAATTGTCTCAGATTGACCCGGAAAACAAAATTTTCTGGTAGAATGTGGCCTGTTCCAAGATTGGGCTACTAGTTCAAAAGATACCAGGGGATTTATGGCGCCACCATCGCATTTTAGTTCATCGAGATTCCACCAGGGTATTTATGGCGCCACCGTCGCTTTTTAGTTCATCGAGATTTCCCCAGGGTCTTAAATGGCGCCTCCGTCGCTTTTTAGTTCATCGAGATTTCACCAGGGGCTTAAATGGCGCCACCGTCGCTTTTTAGTTCATCGATATTTCACCAGGGGCTTAAATGGCGCCACCGTCGCTTTTTAGTTCATCGAGATTTCACCAGGGGCTTAAATGGCGCCACCGTCGCTTTTTAGTTCATCAATTCGTTTGTTTCTTAGTTCGTGTCAAAATTTGCCTACGCAGGTATTAAACCAGTGACAGTAGTTTGTTTTTTTTTCATATTTTTGTCTTGAAACTGGATTATTATTAGGTTATTCAAAAATGTATGCTAACAGTTTCGGTCCTCGACTTCCGGCCACCATCTTTGTTTCTTGCCAAAGAATTCTGTACGCATCCGTTACAACAAGAGGCGAAATAATTAAACTATAATTTAATAGCTGCTTTGTAGACTAAACTTTACGCTACAATGATAAAATAAAAAACAATTTCGAAACTTCACATCATTTAATTATTACTAGGGGTGGGCGATTACTGGTTTGAATAATCGATAATCGATTATTAAAAATAATCGATTATACCGATCAATCAAGTGCTTGATTAATCGATTATTTGATTAATCAAATAATCGATTAATCAGATAATGGATTAATCAAATAATCGATTAACCGTATAATCAATGGTCACATACAAGGAGTAATGAAATATCTGTTTGTTCTCTTTAATACGTTCATTACCTAATAATTCTCTTCATCAAATCGTCCAAATAGGCAAATCGATTAATCAATAATCACCTAACAGTAAACCATTAGGCAGTTTACTGTACGTTTGGGTGTGGGATAGTTTTGATTATAGGTCTTAATTAAATTACTTGAAAGTTTGATTTATTTGTCAAAACTTATGTTAGTTTGGGTAGTGCGAGTTCAATACACTTCTTGTGCTTTAAATAATTTTTTATTTATTTATTGTGACTAAACAGTAAATTGTTTACATCTGTCACTGTTTATAATGATGATGATTTATTATTTGTTTTTAGTTAATTTTTTTTTAGTTTTTATTATATGTAATACTTACCATTATGCACTTATTGCATTCGTCTCGGCATTCATGTCTTACGACTACGATTTGGTAAAATAAAAAGCACATTTCGTTTATAATGTAATATAAAAATATATTGTTTATTGAAAAACATATACACTTATTATTAGGCAATTTATGTAACGTAAACTGACTTACATGCGATAAAAATTAATTGTTCTGCATGATCTGGAGTAAGGCCAGCCCTATTATCAGTTACATAAGAGCCTCCCTTACTAAAAACACTTTCTGACGATTAGGGGTGGGCGATTACAGGTTTGAATAATCGATTATTGATTATATTAAAAATAATCGATTATACCGATTAATCGATTAATCAAATAATCGATTAATGATTAATCAAATAATCGATTAATCAAATAATCGATT
>NW_022170878.1:8096385-8103044 GCF_008802855.1 Photinus pyralis
CAGGTTCATATGAACTCAGCAGAACACTACCTTTAAAACCCAAGAAAATGAAAAGTGAATTAACTATAATTAGGTGCTAATTAGGTGCTAATTAAGTGCCCTATTCCCGAATTAAATGCTCCTTTTTTAAAAAAATTATTACATGTTCTGCCAGGTTCATATGAACTCAGCAGAACACTACCTTTAAAACCCAAGAAAATGAAAAGTGAATTAACTATAATTAGGTGCTAATTAGGTAATAATTAAGTGCCCTATTCCCGAATTAAATGCTCCTTTTTTTAAAAAATTATTACATGTTTTGCCAGGTTCATATGAACTCAGCAGAACACTACCTTTAAAACCCAAGAAAATGAAAAGTGAATTAACTATAATTAGGTGCTAATTAGGTAATAATTAAGTGCCCTATTCCCGAATTAAATGCTCCTTTTTTAAAAAAATTATTACATGTTCTGCCAGGTTCATATGAACTCAGCAGAACACTACCTTTAAAACCCAAGAAAATGAAAAGTGAATTAACTATAATTAGGTGCTAATTAGGTAATAATTAAGTGCCCTATTCCCGAATTAAATGCTCCTTTTTTTAAAAAATTATTACATGTTCTGCCAGGTTCATATGAACTCAGCAGAACATTACCTTTAAAACCCAAGAAAATGAAAAGTGAATTAACTATAATTAGGTGCTAATTAGGTAATAATTAAGTGCCCTATCCCCGAAGTAAATGATCCTTTTTTTTTAAGTTATTACAAGTTCTGCCAGGTTCATAATTTAAAAAAAGGAGCATTTAATTCGGGGATAGGGCACTTAATTAGCACCTAATTACACAATATGTTTGATTGTGTTCTGCTGACTTTGCTCTGCTAGGTTCATGGACATCTAAATAAAATTCTAACGAAAAGTTCATTCTACAACCCAGCTAGCCTCAGACCAGAGGATGGTTCCCACACGGACAACCCCTCAGAGACAGCCGAGTTACTGAGAGACGCTCACTTTCCGGGAGCCACCACCGTGTCGCACCCCAACTGGCCAGAGGTAGCACTCTTCATTCCCACGGAGAAAGACTGGTCGGTTGCCTTTCAGATGGGGGATGTGGCGAGGATGACCTGGGCGGTGAAATCGTTCTCAGGGTGCAAATCACCATCAGCAATGGACGGCATAATACCCGCTCTAGTCCAATTGAGACGATCCCGGTTGGGGTACCCTGACAGGACATGGTTACGATTAGGGCCACCTCCCCTTCCAGTACCTCTGGGTTCACCTCACGTGTGGGATGACCCGAGTGACGTTGAGGGGTCGAATGACTCTAGTCAGGGAGGTGGAACAAAAGGGCCCGAATTTGAGGCCTAGGTACGCTTGGACCCTGTCCATCCTTAATCAAGAATCCTGAATCCGGGTCTGGCAACACCCAGTTACTCCCCCTTCCCCCACAATCATCCCAATCCATAAAATTCACCCAGCGTAATGGCAACAAAAGTGCTGGAGATTCACCCCTGGTAGTTTTTACCAGGGACATATCCCCACGACAGTTGACTAAATTCTGGAAGGGGCCAAAGAGTCAAGTATTAAACATTTCGGCGTCGATATTCAAGTCTTATGAATATTGCTAGAGATTGGTCAAATTTCATGTCTTACCCTCCTTCATCATAAAGACAAATAATTTACCCTAACTCAATCCCTGAATTACTGTATCAGAAACCAACTGAAAGATATACGAAAGTTATAAGGCATCATTCTAAAATCTTATAAAACTTTTAACCCCGCAAAATTTAACAAAATCGTAAAAGTTTTTAAATAGTCACCAATTTTGAGGCATTCGCATAGAAATGCGGCAATGTATCAGTATGTGACAGGCGCTCGTCGGGTCCCATTGACCTAATAAGAACGGAATTTATTTGCAGAAAGATCGGCAAGTATAATTTAGTTTCGATCAAAGATTACGAAAAGTTTTCGCAAACCGCGGGGCATCTTCGAGTAACTTTCCGACCAAGTGAACTCTTTGTTATAAGCTCTTCTGGGTCGGATAATGCCGCACGTATTCATGTTTCCGAAAGAGAAATAAATACAATCGTAAATTAGTTACTGCGTCGTAAGGGGGTAAGGTATTATTTATTATTTACAGTCGTTGAGCATCTTCATGGACAAACAGATTTATATTCAAAAGTTTAGAGAGATGTAAGGCAAGGGAAAATCATGAACAGCTCTTAAAACCTTTGTTTTCCGCTTTTGAGCACAGCTGGAAGTAGAATACACTTTACTCGTTTTTCCACCCATTCAAACATAAAACTTTTCAGATAAATTTGTATTTTCAGTCCACTGAACAAGAACAACTGTAAACATGACAATAATATGGGAGGCAACCAAGACCGTTGTGATTTTTAGACTGGATAGTTTTGAGTTCTCTCCTTTCGCACTAGTGGAAAAGTGCGCGCTGGTGCCACTGCGATCTGTAAAGTGGAAAATTGTGTGACGACTATTGGGCAAGGCGGAAAAATCTCTCACGTTTTACTAGATTGCAATTATAATGGAAAACGTCTATTCAAATGGCCAAGGGGATAAAAACGCCATGCTTCTCGAGTGCTGACAACCGGTCTGACGGGGAATTAGCTTTAGCCGTCCAAAATGACGGCCCTTACGTGTTTTCCTAACAAAGCAATAACTTGAGGTTTTATACGAACACGTTCGTGACTCCTATTTTGGCAATCATCTCGAGTCAATTGTTTTCAATGGCGAATTCTAATAATTTCCAGCGTCGATTTTTCCACTTCCGTTTCGAGGAATGTTCTTATAAGGTGCGCGATTCCTTTTCCGACGCCTCATATAACGATTTGTATAAGTGATAAAAGGTCTTTCCATTTATTCGGAAATACATGAAAGGCCGGAATGTTTCTAATTTTTCTCAATCGTTCAACGCGATTCTTTGTACTTATTTCTTTTCGATGGAATTGAAGCATTCGAATCGTAGATGTCTGAAGGGCTTAAGAAGTTATTTAGGCATTACATATCATAGAGCGTCTACAGGGCGTTTAGATTAAATGGCTATGGGAATCCGTAAGTTTCGATAAGAGAAACATCCGAGAAAATGAGTTCAATCTAATGAATTATAAGTGTATTTTACATAGAAAAATAAGAAAATTGGAACAATCATTGCGCATTCCATTGGCCATTGTTATTCTAAAAAATAGGACGCGGAGCACAATATAAAACGAAATTCAGAACAGTATATACTATTGTTTGCATGTAAAAGATGGAAGAACCTAAGCTTGATATTTTGGACGTAAGTTTTATAATGATCTCTATGGCTTCTGCTAGAAAATAAAGTATTGTATTATACATAACGATAAAAGAACACTAACCATCTCTTCCACTCGATGGTTATAACATCCCTTTATCGTCTTGTATAATAAATAACCATCGACTGTTGTGTCCGACTATGATTTTGTGTATTCACCCTTCTATTGCAGTGTAAGAAGTCACACAAACTGTCAATCGCAATTAGTAGCAGCAGGGGTACGTTAATTTATCCATTTACTAGACGTACCTAAATATAATTTAGGTCAATTTTAGCGATGATTCTTAAAATGTCGAATTTATTACGCTATGAATTTATTATTCCATTTTTTATTGGCTCTAAGACGTTCAGAGACATCAAGGAAGCTTTTAAGGTTTTTAAGTAGGTTGCTTTAAAGGTTTTATAAGTAAACGCATTTCCCAGGGGAACTTATTTGAACCGATTTTGTCTTCATGTATCACGAACTGTGGTAGTCCCTCGAGAAAGGAACGGTAGGTAATCCATTTAATGAAATGTTATTGCACGGCCCGTAATTGGTTTGAAAGCGTGTTTATAGCAAACGTGTAGGTGCCTCCTTTGTGTTTTAATAAGATTGAGGTGTTCGCGCCAAAAGATAATTCAAAATTAATCGAGGGGGCCTGAAAAATCTGGAAAATGATGGCTTTTCTCAACCATCATAAATTTAATTTGCTTTCTGACATCGGATTTCAATAAAATAACTCTTTTCGTTTCATACGAAACTTTATTATAATAAACGTGTAAACAAATATAGAAAATGAGCTCCTGGGAAATGTGCAAAACCAAATTTGGAACCTGGTGGTAGTTTTGTTTTTATAAAGTGTTATCTATGAAATATCATAACTATCACTCTAAATTAACCTCGTTAATATTTTATCCTAACCTTCAATCTCCTTGCACATTATATTCTCCTGATACAAGATTTCTGACCTAACCTAACTATCACTCTAACCTAACCTCGCTAATATTTTATCCTAACCTTCAATCTCCTTGCACATTATATTCTCCTGATACAAGATTTCTGACTTAACCTAACTAGCACTCTAACCTAACCTCACTATTGTTTTATCCTAACCTTCAATCTCTTCGCACATTATGTACTCCTGATACAAGATTTCTGACCTAACCTAACTATCACTCTAAATTAACCTCGTTAATATTTTATCCTAACCTTCAATCTCCTTGCACATTATATTCTCCTGATACAAGATTTCTGACTTAACCTAACTAGCACTCTAACCTAACCTCACTAATATTTTATCCTAACCTTCAATCTCCTTGCACATTATGTACTCCTGATACAAGATTTCTGACCTAACCTAACTATCACTCTAAATTAACCTCGTTAATATTTTATCCTAACCTTCAATCTCCTTGCACCTTATATTCTCCTGATACAAGATTTCTGACCTAACCTAACTATCACTCTAAATTAACCTCGTTAATATTTTATCCTAACCATCAATCTCCTTGCACATTATATTCTCCTGATACAAGATTTCTGACCTAACCTAACTAGCACTCTAACGTAACCTCACTAATATTTTATCCTAACCTTCAATCTCTTCGCACATTATGTACTCCTGATACAAGATTTCTGACCTAACCTAACTATCACTCTAAATTAACCTCGCTAATATTTTATCCTAACCTTCAATATCTTTGCACATTATATTCTCCTGATACAAGATTTCTGACTTAACCTAACTAGCACTCTAACCTAACCTCACTAATATTTTATCCTAACCTTCAATCTCCTTGCACATTATGTACTCCTGATACAAGATTTCTGACCTAACCTAACTATCACTCTAAATTAACCTCGTTAATATTTTATCCTAACCTTCAATCTCCTTGCACCTTATATTCTCCTGATACAAGATTTCTGACCTAACCTAACTATCACTCTAAATTAACCTCGTTAATATTTTATCCTAACCATCAATCTCCTTGCACATTATATTCTCCTGATACAAGATTTCTGACTTAACCTAACTAGCACTCTAACGTAACCTCACTAATATTTTATCCTAACCTTCAATCTCTTCGCACATTATGTACTCCTGATACAAGATTTCTGACCTAACCTAACTATCATTCTAACCTAACCTCACTAATATTTTATCCTAACCTTCAATCTCTTCACACATTATGTACTCCTGATACAAGATTTCTGACCTAACCTAACTATCACTCTAAATTAACCTCGCTAATATTTTATCCTAACCTTCAATCTCCTTGCACATTATATTCTCCTGATACAAGATTTCTGACTTAACCTAACTAGCACTCTAACCTAACCTCACTATTGTTTTATCCTAACCTTCAATCTCTTCGCACATTATGTACTCCTGATACAAGATTTCTGACCTAACCTAACTATCACTCTAAATTAACCTCGCTAATATTTTATCCTAACCTTCAATCTCCTTGCACATTATATTCTCCTGATACAAGATTTCTGACCTAACCTAACTATCACTCTAACCTAACCTCACTAATATTTTTTCCTATCCTTCAATCTCTTCGCACATTATATTCTCCTGATACAAGATTTCTGACCTAACCTAACTATCACTCTAACCTAACCTCACTAATATTTTATCCTAACCTTCAATCTCTTCACACATTATGTACTCCTGATACAAGATTTCTGACCTAACCTAACTAGCACTCTAACCTAACCTCACTAATATTTTATCCTAACCTTCAATCTCCTTGCACATTATATTCTCCTGATACAAGATTTCTGACCTAACCTAACTATCACTCTAACCTAACCTCGCTAATATTTTATCCTAACCTTCAATCTCCTTGCACATTATATTCTCCTGATACAAGATTTCTGACCTAACCTAACTATCACTCTAAATTAACCTCGCTAATATTTTATCCTAACCTTCAATCTCCTTGCACATTATATTCTCCTGATACAAGATTTCTGACTTAACCTAACTAGCACTCTAACCTAACCTCACTATTGTTTTATCCTAACCTTCAATCTCTTCGCACATTATGTACTCCTGATACAAGATTTCTGACCTAACCTAACTATCACTCTAAATTAACCTCACTATTATTTTATCCTAACCTTCAATCTCTTCGCACATTATATTCTCCTGATACAAGATTTCTGACCTAACCTAACTACCACTCTAAATTAACCTCGCTAATATTTTATCCTAACCTTCAATCTCCTCGCACATTATATTCTCCTGATACAAGCTTTCTGACCTAACCTAACTATCATTCTAACCTAACATCACTATTATTTTATCCTAACCTTCAATCTCTTCGCACATTATATTCTCCTGATACAAGATTTCTGACCTAACCTAACTATCACTCTAAATT
>NW_022170878.1:8103144-8142746 GCF_008802855.1 Photinus pyralis
ATGTGCGAAGAGATTGAAGGTTAGGATAAAATATTAGCGAGGTTAATTTAGAGGGATAGTTAGGTTAGGTCAGAAATCTTGTATCAGGAGTACATAATGTGCGAAGAGATTGAAGGTTAGGATAAAATATTAGCGAGGTTAGGTTAGAGTGATAGTTAGGTTAGGTCAGAAATCTTGTATCAGGAGAATATAATGTGCAAGGAGATTGAAGGTTAGGATAAAATATTAGTGAGGTTAGGTTAGAGTGATAGTTACGTTCGGTCAGAAATCTTGTATCAGGAGTACATAATGTGCGAAGAGATTGAAGGTTAGGATAAAATAATAGTGAGGTTAGGTTAGAGTGCTAGTTAGGTTAAGTCAGAAATCTTGTATCGGGAGAATATAATGTGCAAGGATATTGAAGGTTAGGATAAAATATTAGCGAGGTTAATTTAGAGTGATAGTTAGGTTAGGTCAGAAATCTTGTATCAGGAGTACATAATGTGCGAAGAGATTGAAGGTTAGGATAAAATATTAGTTAGGTTAGGTTAGAGTGCTAGTTAGGTTAGGTCAGAAATCTTGTATCAGGAGTACATAATGTGCGAAGAGATTGAAGGTTAGGATAAAATATAGTGAGGTTAGGTTAGAGTGATAGTTAGGTTAGGTCAGAAATCTTGTATCAGGAGTACATAATGTGCGAAGAGATTGAAGGTTAGGATAAAATATTAACGAGGTTAATTTAGAGTGATAGTTAGGTTAGGTCAGAAATCTTGTATCAGGAGAATATAAGGTGCAAGGAGATTGAAGGTTAGGATAAAATATTAGTGAGGTTACGTTAGAGTGCTAGTTAGGTTAAGTCAGAAATCTTGTATCAGGAGAATATAATGTGCAAGGTGATTGAAGGTTAGGATAAAATATTAGCGAGGTTAATTTAGAGTGATAGTTAGGTTAGGTCAGAAATCTTGTATCAGGAGTACATAATGTGCGAAGAGATTGAAGGTTAGGATAAAATAATATATCAGTATATAAGCAATTAAATGATATTTCATAGATAACACTTTATAAAAACAAAACTACCACCAGGTTCCAAATTTGGTTTTGCACATTTCCCAGGAGCTCATTTTCTATATTTGTTTACACGTTTATTATAATAAAGTTTCGTATGAAACGAAAAGAGTTATTTTATTGAAATCCGATGTCAGAAAGCAAATTAAATTTATGATGGTTGAGAAAAGCCATCATTTTCCAGATTTTTCAGGCCCCCTCGATTAATTTTGAATTATCTTTTGGCGCGAACACCTCAATCTTATTAAAACACAAAGGAGGCACCTACACGTTTGCTATAAACACGCTTTCAAACCAATTACGGGCCGTGCAATAACATTTCATTAAATGGATTACCTACCGTTCCTTTCTCGAGGGACTACCACAGTTCGTGATACATGAAGACAAAATCGGTTCAAATAAGTTCCCCTGGGAAATGCGTTTACTTATAAAACCTTTAAAGCAACCTACTTAAAAACCTTAAAAGCTTCCTTGATGTCTCTGAACGTCTTAGAGCCAATAAAAAATGGAATAATAAATTCATAGCGTAATAAATTCGACATTTTAAGAATCATCGCTAAAATTGACCTAAATTATATTTAGGTACGTCTAGTAAATGGATAAATTAACGTACCCCTGCTGCTACTAATTGCGATTGACAGTTTGTGTGACTTCTTACACTGCAATAGAAGGGTGAATACACAAAATCATAGTCGGACACAACAGTCGATGGTTATTTATTATACAAGACGATAAAGGGATGTTATAACCATCGAGTGGAAGAGATGGTTAGTGTTCTTTTATCGTTATGTATAATACAATACTTTATTTTCTAGCAGAAGCCATAGAGATCATTATAAAACTTACGTCCAAAATATCAAGCTTAGGTTCTTCCATCTTTTACATGCAAACAATAGTATATACTGTTCTGAATTTCGTTTTATATTGTGCTCCGCGTCCTATTTTTTAGAATAACAATGGCCAATGGAATGCGCAATGATTGTTCCAATTTTCTTATTTTTCTATGTAAAATACACTTATAATTCATTAGATTGAACTCATTTTCTCGGATGTTTCTCTTATCGAAACTTACGGATTCCCATAGCCATTTAATCTAAACGCCCTGTAGACGCTCTATGATATGTAATGCCTAAATAACTTCTTAAGCCCTTCAGACATCTACGATTCGAATGCTTCAATTCCATCGAAAAGAAATAAGTACAAAGAATCGCGTTGAACGATTGAGAAAAATTAGAAACATTCCGGCCTTTCATGTATTTCCGAATAAATGGAAAGACCTTTTATCACTTATACAAATCGTTATATGAGGCGTCGGAAAAGGAATCGCGCACCTTATAAGAACATTCCTCGAAACGGAAGTGGAAAAATCGACGCTGGAAATTATTAGAATTCGCCATTGAAAACAATTGACTCGAGATGATTGCCAAAATAGGAGTCACGAACGTGTTCGTATAAAACCTCAAGTTATTGCTTTGTTAGGAAAACACGTAAGGGCCGTCATTTTGGACGGCTAAAGCTAATTCCCCGTCAGACCGGTTGTCAGCACTCGAGAAGCATGGCGTTTTTATCCCCTTGGCCATTTGAATAGACGTTTTCCATTATAATTGCAATCTAGTAAAACGTGAGAGATTTTTCCGCCTTGCCCAATAGTCGTCACACAATTTTCCACTTTACAGATCGCAGTGGCACCAGCGCGCACTTTTCCACTAGTGCGAAAGGAGAGAACTCAAAACTATCCAGTCTAAAAATCACAACGGTCTTGGTTGCCTCCCATATTATTGTCATGTTTACAGTTGTTCTTGTTCAGTGGACTGAAAATACAAATTTATCTGAAAAGTTTTATGTTTGAATGGGTGGAAAAACGAGTAAAGTGTATTCTACTTCCAGCTGTGCTCAAAAGCGGAAAACAAAGGTTTTAAGAGCTGTTCATGATTTTCCCTTGCCTTACATCTCTCTAAACTTTTGAATATAAATCTGTTTGTCCATGAAGATGCTCAACGACTGTAAATAATAAATAATACCTTACCCCCTTACGACGCAGTAACTAATTTACGATTGTATTTATTTCTCTTTCGGAAACATGAATACGTGCGGCATTATCCGACCCAGAAGAGCTTATAACAAAGAGTTCACTTGGTCGGAAAGTTACTCGAAGATGCCCCGCGGTTTGCGAAAACTTTTCGTAATCTTTGATCGAAACTAAATTATACTTGCCGATCTTTCTGCAAATAAATTCCGTTCTTATTAGGTCAATGGGACCCGACGAGCGCCTGTCACATACTGATACATTGCCGCATTTCTATGCGAATGCCTCAAAATTGGTGACTATTTAAAAACTTTTACGATTTTGTTAAATTTTGCGGGGTTAAAAGTTTTATAAGATTTTAGAATGATGCCTTATAACTTTCGTATATCTTTCAGTTGGTTTCTGATACAGTAATTCAGGGATTGAGTTAGGGTAAATTATTTGTCTTTATGATGAAGGAGGGTAAGACATGAAATTTGACCAATCTCTAGCAATATTCATAAGACTTGAATATCGACGCCGAAATGTTTAATACTTGACTCTTTGGCCCCTTCCAGAATTTAGTCAACTGTCGTGGGGATATGTCCCTGGTAAAAACTACCAGGGGTGAATCTCCAGCACTTTTGTTGCCATTACGCTGGGTGAATTTTATGGATTGGGATGATTGTGGGGGAAGGGGGAGTAACTGGGTGTTGCCAGACCCGGATTCAGGATTCTTGATTAAGGATGGACAGGGTCCAAGCGTACCTAGGCCTCAAATTCGGGCCCTTTTGTTCCACCTCCCTGACTAGAGTCATTCGACCCCTCAACGTCACTCGGGTCATCCCACACGTGAGGTGAACCCAGAGGTACTGGAAGGGGAGGTGGCCCTAATCGTAACCATGTCCTGTCAGGGTACCCCAACCGGGATCGTCTCAATTGGACTAGAGCGGGTATTATGCCGTCCATTGCTGATGGTGATTTGCACCCTGAGAACGATTTCACCGCCCAGGTCATCCTCGCCACATCCCCCATCTGAAAGGCAACCGACCAGTCTTTCTCCGTGGGAATGAAGAGTGCTACCTCTGGCCAGTTGGGGTGCGACACGGTGGTGGCTCCCGGAAAGTGAGCGTCTCTCAGTAACTCGGCTGTCTCTGAGGGGTTGTCCGTGTGGGAACCATCCTCTGGTCTGAGGCTAGCTGGGTTGTAGAATGAACTTTTCGTTAGAATTTTATTTAGATGTCCATGAACCTAGCAGAGCAAAGTCAGCAGAACACAATCAAACATATTGTGTAATTAGGTGCTAATTAAGTGCCCTATCCCCGAATTAAATGCTCCTTTTTTTAAATTATGAACCTGGCAGAACTTGTAATAACTTAAAAAAAAAGGATCATTTACTTCGGGGATAGGGCACTTAATTATTACCTAATTAGCACCTAATTATAGTTAATTCACTTTTCATTTTCTTGGGTTTTAAAGGTAATGTTCTGCTGAGTTCATATGAACCTGGCAGAACATGTAATAATTTTTTAAAAAAAGGAGCATTTAATTCGGGAATAGGGCACTTAATTATTACCTAATTAGCACCTAATTATAGTTAATTCACTTTTCATTTTCTTGGGTTTTAAAGGTAGTGTTCTGCTGAGTTCATATGAACCTGGCAGAACATGTAATAATTTTTTTAAAAAAGGAGCATTTAATTCGGGAATAGGGCACTTAATTATTACCTAATTAGCACCTAATTATAGTTAATTCACTTTTCATTTTCTTGGGTTTTAAAGGTAGTGTTCTGCTGAGTTCATATGAACCTGGCAAAACATGTAATAATTTTTTAAAAAAAGGAGCATTTAATTCGGGAATAGGGCACTTAATTATTACCTAATTAGCACCTAATTATAGTTAATTCACTTTTCATTTTCTTGGGTTTTAAAGGTAGTGTTCTGCTGAGTTCATATGAACCTGGCAGAACATGTAATAATTTTTTTAAAAAAGGAGCATTTAATTCGGGAATAGGGCACTTAATTAGCACCTAATTAGCACCTAATTATAGTTAATTCACTTTTCATTTTCTTGGGTTTTAAAGGTAGTGTTCTGCTGAGTTCATATGAACCTGTTCACTTTTCATTTTCTTGGGTTTTAAAGGTAATGTTCTGCTGAGTTCATATGAACCTGGCAGAACATGTAATAATTTTTTTAAAAAAGCAGCATTTAATTCAGGGATGGGGCACATAATTAGCACCTAATTATAGTTAGTTCACTTTTCATTTTCTTGGGTTTTAAAGGTAGCGTTCTGCTGAGTTCATATGAACCTGGCAGAACATGTAATAATTTTAAAAAAAGGCGCATTTAATTCGGTGATATGGCATTTAATTAGCACCTAATTCGCACCTAATTATAGTTAATTCACTTTTCATTTTCTTGGTTTTTTGAGGTAGTGCTCTAATGAGTTCATATGCACCTGGCAGAACAGGTAATAATTTAAAAAAAGGAACATTTAATTCGGGAATAGGGCACTTAATTGGCACCTAATTAGTACCTAATTATAGTTAGTTCACTTTTCATTTTCTTGGGTTTTAAAGGTAGTGTTCTGCTGAGTTCATATGAACCTGGCAGAACATGTAATAATTTTTTAAAAAAAGGAGCATTTAATTCGGGAATAGGGCACTTAATTATTACCTAATTAGCACCTAATTATAGTTAATTCACTTTTCATTTTCTTGGGTTTTAAAGGTAGTGTTCTGCTGAGTTCATATGAACCTGGCAAAACATGTAATAATTTTTTTAAAAAAGGAGCATTTAATTCGGGAATAGGGCACTTAATTATTACCTAATTAGCACCTAATTATAGTTAATTCACTTTTCATTTTCTTGGGTTTTAAAGGTAGTGTTCTGCTGAGTTCATATGAACCTGGCAGAACATGTAATAATTTTTTTAAAAAAGGAGCATTTAATTCGGGAATAGGGCACTTAATTAGTACCTAATTAGCACCTAATTATAGTTAGTTCACTTTTCATTTTCTTGGGTTTTAAAGGTAGTGTTCTGCTGAGTTCATGTAATAATTTAAAAAAAAGGAGCATTTACCTACTTCCCACCTCACCAAGCTCGGCAGGGTTACTAATCCTCACCTTTATAGAGGAACTGAGTCTTCGCCCCTTGGAGATTAGGTTTGCTTGGTCCTTTTCCTCAATGCCGAAAACTATCATCCTCCTTTGAGGTTGATCCTTCACGACTGTGCAGAATAGACACCAGCTGCCTACACTTGCCCAGGAATTCTGCAACTTCAAGCGCCGGCGCCGTTTGATCCCCACCACGTCTTCACCAGATGGCGGAGCCTTGGAAGACAGTCTTCCTTCACCACCTTTAGGTGTGCAGCTCCTTCAGCCGCTCAAGGAAACGGTAGTTCACGCACGATATCCTTAGGATCTTGCCCGAGTACCTCCACTTCCTGAACTTGAGTGCAGGTGACCGGAAAGGGCACGGACACAGGTTCGCCACTGGAATATCAGCATTAGAGGAAACTCTGCGTCCGGGCGGTTCATTAGTTTCCCATGCTTCCATCCTTGTACATGGTATATTAAACAAATTCTCCGTGGATGAGTACCTAGATTATGTTGAAATGAAGGAAGAAGCCAATATGGTATACATGCAATTTTTCTCATATGTAAAATTTGTAAAAGATTTAAATGCAAAGTGGACTCCCGCAACCTAGTGCTACCCCTAAATTTTTTGTGAAATGACGTTGAAAGTCTGAAGAGTCTGGAATATCTCCCATTGTTGTATTTATTTGTTAGCATCAAGTTTACTGAATAAAATATTGCCATAGGAATAAGATTGATAGACAATTGTAAAAAACCGTCATAATAAATTTAATTTAAAAGATCTTGTCTTAGTCAAAATAACATTGGTCCTTCGAGCCGGATAATATAATCACATAACACGTTATTAGGTAAGAGTCAATAACACCCATTAACAGTAACAATAAATGAAGTTAAATGAAATGAAGGGTGGTCCCCGCCCTGTCCCTTTGCAGGTTGCATAATGTCGTAAACCAACATCGGACCACGTGGGGGTTGTATGCAGGGCGGTAAAAGTTCCTTAATTAACTTTCGGCGTTCTCAATTGCAAAGATCGCGTCGAACCATTTTAATTTTTGATGGGAGAGTTTTTCAAACAATCCACGGAAACAATTTCGTCCGTTAGAGTTCCGGCGTATGAATAAATAATAAGCCGCTTAGAATTACAAATCTGTTTGCTTTAACGGCAACCCATGTCTCGGAAAATCTTTTGTAGTGACGGTACAACGCAAACCGCTAATAACGAAATGTTAATTGATTACTGGATTAAGGGTTACGTGATTAAGCATTCTCGTTAAGTAATTATATGGTTAATACTGTCTGACGGAGACTTTCCCATTGAAATGTATCTTGGATTCGAGGACTAGTTCGAGCCACTTAATTGTTAATAGGTTTGCTGCTAACTAGGGCCCTACGTAATTGGAACGACTCCTTTTAAGTGCAAATAGTTTCCTTTTGCGTAAGAGACAAAAAATTACAAAAAAATTCCTATTGTGGAATGATAAAAATGTTCCTCGCAAATAAAAAAGGAACAAAATGGTTTCAGATACTTCGAACATTCATTGTGTTAGGCACTGAGAAGAATTTATTAAATTTCCTACAATACCTATAGCTATAGCGCGGAATTCGGAAACTGATGTGTGTTATTAAACATATTTTCATCGTGTCTACTCGAATGTACTAAATGCATGTTTCCGTGTAGGTATATCCTGCGGTTATTAAGCTGCCAGAAGAAAATGCGTGAACCGATTCTAAAATAGACTTACCCCTAGCGTTTTCGTGGTAGTTTTAGAGAAAAGATTCTTCGTGTACTGGAGGTGTTTTATACCCCTCCAGTACTACTTTCTCGCACAAGAGCGTTAAATGTTAAGTACCTACTCTCAGGACAGTTTTAAAGAAAGAACAAAGGTGATTTTCGAAAATTACTGTACCGTGTTACTGCCAGGGAGGGGGGGGGGCTAAAAAAAAATGCTCCCCCCCCCCCCCCACAAAGAAGTATGTACCTACTCGATAACATTTCCCTATTACCGATAGGGCTGTCGTGGTAATTTTCTAACCGGTAACCGAGTATTTCTGTCCTATGGATCTTTGGAAAATATCCATTTTTGCAGTAGAAAGTTCATTAAAATTAGCCATCCCCTTATTATAACAAACAGGTACGAATTGTAACGGTAGCTCTAAATTTGGATTTATTTTTTTCGGATTTTTTATAAAGATAAGTAAGAATTTAAGGGTAAGCTCCAGATTAACGGCGATAACAGTAGATATCTTCTATCTTAATTAGTTTCTCGTATTTAAAAACGCCTACTAAGATTAGTTTCATTACAGGCCTGGGAAAAGCAAGTGTGCATTTTCGATCGATGTAAAATATTTTCAAAATGGCCGCGCTTTCAGAAACATCGGAAGTAGATAGTAACTTCGTTATTTTAAATGGCAACCCCTATTTTTTATTGCATTTTTGGATCCTACGTGAAATTTCAGGTCTTTTGATACCCATATGTCGATATCTGCCATTTATGGTTTTTAAGTTATTTTGACTCTAAGAACAAAAATGGCGGATTGATTAGTTGAAAACCATTGTAGTCATGGCAACCCATTTTTTTCAGTGCATAGAGAATGAATAGGGCTCTCTTTTAGTGTACAGTTGCGTACAACCGCACGTATGGAGATCCAAATTTAAGAAACTTCAAAGTCTAAAAACTCAGTTTTTTTAAATGAAATGACCATGTTCTTACTACTGCATGAGACAGAGAATCGAAATTGGCATATTTTGATATTACATGTTCCTATAGCTATCTTTAACAGTTTCTGATTTATTCCTATTTCGTTTAATTGATACCATTTCTTTTCGCATTTTCTTTTTAGTAGTTGGCCATGACCATAACAATCGAATTTTAAACAAATCTAGTGACTAATCCGTCACCTACTGTTATAGGTTCCCAGAAACGTTTAACTAAAGCTCCCAAAAAAAACACCCTGTATAAGAAATTCAAAAATGGCATCAGAAAAGATAGTGCCATTTGCAATGAGAAAGTTCCGGTATCGTTCTGATACAACCGGAAAAGCGGCCATCTTGAAAATATGTTTAAATGATTCCTTTTCGATTATTCAAAAAAGGTAGTGAGTCCCGCGTTAAAATTCCAAACCGTTCCTGAGATACTTCTAGTGGTCCACGTAAAACACCACCCTGTAGAAACATAACTTTTAAAAACGTTTTTTTGAAAATTTGTCATGGCTTAACCGTAATGGCACTAGCTTTAATTCAAGTGGCGCAATTGAGCGCATGGCCAAATGTATCAGATGGCATAGATACCAGCGAAAAATTACGTAAGGGGGGGGGATATACTTGTCTCCTCCCAAATGTGTTTTCGGATTCGTGACGCGTGCGAGCGCGAGCACATTAGTTTATAATAAAACGACCTCAAATCTGTAAAGGGGGGGAGGGGGGGTAGTTTAACGCTCCTGACTGCAAGTAGGTACGAACTAAAACTAAACGGACTAGGTGGCTGCGGACGCGCCACTGAACATCTAAAAATTGCATGTATACGTAAATACGTAAAATTTTCTTCTCTACAATTTTTCTCTCTTGGCATTTTTTCTTAAAATGCTTAGTTTTAGAGTTATTGAATAAAATTTCAAAAAAGGTAGATTTTACGCCACTTAGGGGGTGGTTTTTGGGTGACGGGATCAACGCATCGGCGCTGGGGTTTCAGAAGATATTTAATACCTTAAAACAAAGTACCTTGCCAAATTTCAGCTTGTCTCTAATTTGTTGAACGTCATCATCTAAAAAGTCGCCTCTGCATTCATCCATATGGGGGTTTAAGATCTCAGCACCACACTAAATCTAGACAAACAAAACTAGAAGGCGCAATGTCCGCAAGCATTTCCACACCGCTAATCAAGAACTGTCCATTATACTAATTAAACAAGGAACTAGGAGAAATAGGTTTCTCGCTATAGCAGTGGTAATAAAGGAACGTTAAAGGTAACGCTACCATAATCCCGAACATTAGAGCGATTTATCCGCTAATTAGCAGTCGCATTTCCAAGTCACGACTTCACTAACAGATTTCGGGATCAAGTCTCCTGCGAGCCCTCATATTTTACCTCCGATGATCTTAGAAACGGAGGGTCGGCTCGAACACATACAGTTTAGAAAGTGCACCATCGCCCGGGGCGACCACAATCGTGGGGCCCGGAAAAGCGTAACAGAAAATCCATTCTAATCATTTTCGTTTCCCCGCAATTGCAAAGTCCACTAGTAAGATTAACGGGCGGGGGGGGGGGGGGGGGGACGATTGAATCGATTTGTACAAACCGCCCGAGGCGATGTGCCATTCCACAACCAGAAGTTTCACAGAAGGAAAACGAAAATAAAGGCATTTTCTTATCTGGAAGGAGGAGGAAAAAACGCTTTAGAAATTAAATTCCCAATTTTATGGGTTACCGCAATCGCAAATATAACTTTTGATATCAAGCAAGGCCTTCTTAAGGTAGAGACCAAAATATCAAATGCGCAAAGCAATAAATGGAACCTTCTCTCTCTCCCTCTGAAAACTTTTCGCTGCATTTCTTTTAGAATTTAAGCAAAAGTTATGAGAGTTTTTATTAGAAATAATTTAAAGTTTTCTTTTCTTTTGTCGAAGAAAAGTTCACGCTTATTCTTATGCGCCACATTAACGTTATAACGTACTGATTTAAAACGGCCCAATTTGTGCCCTTAGTCGACACAATCAATATACTGTTGCACGTCCAAAATTTCAAGCTGTTTTCCTACGATTACACTTTCTGTAATGCAATTTTACAAGAGGTGGTCAGAAGGGCAAGCTAACTGAAGACAAATGAACAATGAAATGAAATTGGTGTTAAACGGCTGACTGTAGTACAGCGTTTTAAGCTAGTATTAAATATTAAGGGACCTAAAACAGTTGCAAGGAAGCTCCAAAGGATATGAATGTTCGAATGGAATTCTACAGGTTTTTTAACTTTTATGCGCCCTTCCTTCACCCCCTCAGAGTGAGGTTTAAGAAAAATGATATGGGCTTTAAAAAGCTCTAAAACAATTTAAAGGGCTTTCAAAGGCTCTTGAAGACGCTTCAATATTATTGGCGACACTTAAAGACCCCTAAAAGCTTGTGAAATCTCTTAAAGCATTAACACGGCTTTGTAGCCTTAAGAGACCCACAACCAACAGTCAAAGGCTATGAAGCATCATCAACAACTAGCACTTAACGTCAGTGCTGCTGTAAAAAAAGCGGCGACATGGTGGTTACATATAAAGGGAACAGTAACCTCATGGGAAGACGCCATCACCATGTAATTAAAGGCATTTGGAGCCACCAAGACGCCACACGAGATACTACGAGAAATATTCGTCGAAAGAAGGTGAGACCATGAAGGTTATTAACAGTGTTCAAATTGTTTAGAGCTTTTGGACACTCTCGGCCTCTAATTGGCATCTAGAGCTTTTGGGGTGCCTTAAGAACCTTTAAAAAAGATAAAAGTACAGATCTTCCAAACGGCTCTGGTTTCTATAAATGTATCAGTAAAAATACCCATGGGTCTTAGAATATACTCAAGAGTCTGCAAAGGTCTTTAAAGGCTTTGAGAGAGTTTAAACGCTTTGAAAGCCTTTAAAAATCCTTAAAAGCCTTTCGCACCCCTTGAATAGCCCATATTAGTTTTTAAAGGTTCCTCAAAACCTTTGATAAAATCGCTAAAAGCTTCTAGAAACCTCAAAGGGTCTACGAAAATCATCTAAAGGCTTTTTAGCGTTTAAAAAGAATCCTTTATGTGTATCCATAGGTCTTTCAAGAGTCTCCAAAGGTCTTCTAGTTTTGACTTTTAGAGCCTTTGAAAACCCTAAGGCCTCTAGAGTCTTAAAAATTCGTTTTGGGGACCCAAAGATTTAGCGATCTATAAAGCCTTCAATTAGCTTTTAAAGAGTTAAAACGACTTATCTTACAGCTTTTAAGGGCCTTTGTGTGTTTTTAGTCGTCAAAAATGTCTACCACCTTCCAAAAGTCCCAAAATTTGTATAATAATTTTATAATGACTATTAAAGGTCTTTAAAACAACATATCAACATGTTTAAGCATATTCATCCCTCTCCAAAAGGTCTTCTAGAGCCCTTGACAGCTTTTAGCGAAGTTTTTGAAGTTCCTTAAGGTCCTTTAGAACACCGTTTCAAAGTTTTTAAGAGCGCTACCAAGAGCACATTAATCTCGGTCAAGAAAATTCCAAAATAATATTGCCATTTAAATTACAGCCTTTAAGAGGCTTTAAAAAAGGTAAAGAATTTTTTTAAGGTATTTGAGAGCCTGTAGGTCTTCTAGCACATTCCACAGATCTTCTAGAGGTGTTGACAGCTTTCAATTAGTCATTAGTACCCTTTGAAGGACTTTAAAGGGCGTGAAGGTCACCAAAAACGTCCAAGGCTCAACTAAAATCTTTTAAAGCTATTTAGAGTCTCTAAAAAGAAACCATAGAAATGTCCAAGTTTTCGAAGGCTCGAAAGATCATCTAGACACCTTGAGAACATCAAAAATTGACTTTTAGAGTCTTTGAAAGTCCATAGGAGCTATTCAAAATCTTTACAACGATTTATAGGTGCTTGAAAAGGCGCCTTGAATAGCTTTAAAGGTTTATATGAGTTTTAAAAACCTTTAAGGGCTTTCATTAATTTTTAAAAACCTTTAAAGTCGTTAATGGGTCTTTAACAAAATACCAAAAGCTTCTAAGGGCATCCATAAGTCTCTATAAGCTAAACACGTCTGAAAGGTTTATAAAGTCTTTAAAAGGAAACCGTTAGGAATGTCCATAATGTTTTCAAGAGTCAAAGCCTTTAATTGGCATTGATAATTTTGGTGCGCTTTAAGAGTGTTTAATGGTGTCTTAGAGAGCTTACATATATCGCATTATATGGATCGTTATTATAGATAGGTATCTTTAATAGCCTTTAAGAGTCTTCCACAGCTTTTGTGAATGTTTGAAGAATTTTAAGAATTAAAGGTCTTTAAAAGCCTTCCAAAATACTTAAGAGCCGAATCTTTACTTATATCATTCTTCGAGGATCATATGAGTCCTCAAAAACCTGTAAAAATGTGTATCGGTCCTTAAGAGCCAATCCCTTTTAAGGACTTCTGTAAGCCCCCAAGAATCTTCTAAAATATTATAAAGGCTTTTAAGTTTGTTTATAAGTTTTTAGAATATGGGTGTCTCCAAAGGTCTTTTGGCGGATTTGAAAACCTTGGATTGACTTTTAGATCCTTTAGGGCCCTTTGGAAGTCCTTGAAGAACCGATAGCTATAGTTCTTAAAAGCCCTTACGTATTTATGGGTCTACAAAGATCTTTAATAGCCACGAACATTTAAAAGCTTCCAAAAGTCTTCTAAAGGATTTCAAAATAAACCTTTTAATTGAGAGGTCTCAACAGCTTTTAAGAGTCACCTAAAGTTTGATAAAGGCTTCAGTCTTCTAAATGCTTTAGAGTTTAGAGTCATCGGGAGGCTTATTACATTTAACAGCCTTTAATAGGTTTTATGCTCTGTAAGGGTCGATAATCCCAAAGTTTTTTTCCTTATTGGTTTTTAAAAGCTCATCAGCCAGGTTTTATAAAACTTTAACATCCGTTGAGTCAAGTTATATCACAAAACAGTTTTCAGGAGCCATTTACTATCCCTTAAAGACATTCAAGGATGTTTAGGAGCCCTTAAAGATCTGAGGGCTATGGGATACTCCTCAGAAAAAAATTATTATATTATATAATTAAGAGGAGAGCGTAGCACCGGAGCATTATAATAAATATGCGGCAAAAAGTGTTATTAGCTACATGCAAGTTAGAGAACGCCATTGTTGTCTGTCTGAAAGAATTTCAGATAGCATTGAATTAAATGTTATCTGTCTGTGTGTCTGTTTGGAAGCACCCCAAATTCCAGGTGGTTTATTTGAATTGTATAGTTATATAAGTGACAGAATTTTGTTCATTCTTAATTAATTTTACTCGGGGTGCAATTTCAGAATCGAATCGCTAGTATTCACATGTGCACTGATAGAAAGACGGTTAAAAAATATAAAACCGACAAGCAGCTTTTTACTTATTTTACCACTTTTAAAGCGATTACACCCCATCTTACCAAAAATCCCTTTTATTTTATGGGCTCAATTTCCTCTTTTAAGTTTAACTGAGAAAGTGCAAGGAAAGCGTTTCATAAATCCTCGGATATCTTATCATCTCGCTGCATTTTTACGCTTCTTTGCCTAATTTGGTTCTCGAATTCGCGCGATTCGGATATTGGCGTGTTTAATTTTATTTAAATAAAAGTCGATCGAGCCGAAGGGGGAAGAATTTTATTTGGGCGACCGTACGCGGATACGGGATTTGAGTTTTTCCATCGATGCTGAGAGATAGGCGGACAGCTTTTCATGTTTTATGCGATTGATATACAACGTGGACTAAAGAAGATGTACGATTCTTGATACGATTTTAGAGATTCATTTTCCCTAGTTCCCTTGTTTCGATTGTATGACAGTCCGTCAGTCCGAATGTAAATGTCGTCAATTTTCCCCAAATTCCTTGTCCAACTTTTAATCGATTTCGAAGTTCCTACGACTTTTTCCCGTTAGGCAAAGACTAACCCCCTGACACAGTGTCGCTTTTTACTGAAAACGGCGAACTTTTCATTTACAAACTTGCCACGTCCCACGTTGTCTCATAATTAATAACTTAGGAAACCATACACGCTGCCGTAAATGAGCGAGTAATTTATCAATTAATATCGTGATAAATTTACCCCTTGCGTCCATACGCGCTTATGACATCAATCACGCACGCCAATAAAACTCCGAGATGTTCGTTTCGGAAAATTAAGCGCGGAGTATTTAAAAATAATATCAGCATTTGAGACCAATCCATTATAATCGCCTTTAACATCAAAGGATCTGTAAAAGTTGAATGTATAGAATTTCCCTTTGATATGCGGTAATGATGAGTCTGCATTTTTTATATTTTTTTCCCTTAAAGCTCTGTAATACCACCTCAAATTTCTACTCCATTTGCCTTTCAAATGAAGCTTATATCTTACCGTAAGATATGATCGTTGAGAGAACATCAACGAACACTGATATATTTTGTTTTTCAATCGGAAAATGTTTCCAGATGAGCATTCAGCCTTCAAAACAATAGAGAAGCAAGCCATAGTCCACAGTTTCCTGCTACTAAATCAGGAGAATATAATACACGAGGAAGTATTTCTGTTGCTAATAAATGTGGCATTTGCTAGCAAACCCTTGTACAATTTTTCTGGCTACCAGGAGAACATGATGGATGAAGAGGGCTTTTTCTAGAACTATGAGAATTATTTCAACGCTTTATTTCGGATTAAATTTTTGCCAATTCTGTATCAGGAGAATATAACGCACGAGGAAGTATTTCTGTTGCTTATAATTATAAATGTGGCATTTGCTAGCAAACCCTTGTATAATTTTTCTGGCTACCAGGAGAACATGATGGGCGAAGAGGTGTTTTTCTACCAGTATGAAAATTATTTTAACGCTTTATTTCGATTTAAATTTTTGCCAATTCTGTATCAGGAGAATATAATACATGAAAAGGTCTTCTTGTTTCTAATACAAGTGACATTTGTCGGTAATCTATTGTACAATTTTTCTGGCTACCAAGGAGAACATAATGAACAAAGAGATCTTTTTCGAGAACCATAAGAATTATTTCAACGCTTTATTCCGAATTAAATGTTTGCCAATTCTGCATCAGGAGAATATAATATACGAGGAGATATTTCTGTTCCTATTAAATGTAGCAGCAAACTATTTTACAATTTTTCTGGCTACATACCAGGAGAACATGATGAACGAAGAGGTGTTTTTCTACCAGTATGAAACTTATTAACAACGCTTTATTTCGATTTAAATTTTTGCCAATTATGTATCAGGACAATGTAATACATGAGGAGGTCTTCCTCTTTCTAATGACGTGGCATTTGTTGGCAAACTATTGAGCAATTTTTCTGGTTACCAGGAGAACATGATGGACGAAGAGGTCTTTTTCTAGAACTATGAGAATTATTTCAACGCTTTATTTCAGATTAAATTTTTGCCACTTCTGTACCAGGAGAATATAATACACGAGGAGGTATTTCTGTTCCCATTAAATGTGGCATTTGTTAGCAAACCCTTTTACAATGTTTCTGGCTACCAGGAGAACATGATGAATGAAGAGGTCTTTTTCTAGAACCATGAGAATTATTTCAACGCTTTATTTCGGATTAAACTTTTACCAATTCTGTATCAGGAGAATATAATACACGAGGAGGTTTTCTTGTTGCTAATACACGTGGCATTTGTTGGCAAACTATTGCACAATTTTTCTGGGTACCAGGAGAATATGATGTATGAAGAGGTCGTTTTCTAGAACTATGAGAATTATTTTAACGCTTTATCCCGGATTACATTTTTACCAATTCTATATCAGGAGAATATAATACACGAGGAAGTCTTTCTGTTCCTAATACATGTGGCATTTGTTGGCAAGCCCTTGTACAATTTGTCTGGCTACCAGGAGAACATGATTAATAAAGAGGCCTTTTCTTAGAACTATGGGAATTATTTCAACGCTTTATTTGGGATTAAATTTTTGCCAATTCTGTATCAGGAGAATATAATACACGAGAAGGTTTTTCAGGTACTCTGCGTTCTCCCCGTTTCCTGTTAAGAATTGTGTTAGTTGGTATGTACCTCTCCGTGTTTTCTCTGGTGCCATTTCTGGACTTCGGGAATCTATCTACTTGTCCAGGACTTCCTACGGCCCCATTCTTCCTGCCAAGCGCGGTTTAACCGCAATTAGATCGTCAGGTTCCCACCCAGATGGCAGCCTTGAGGAGCCTAAAAAAGCCGGCTTTTCCTGCACTGCCTGTAGATGTACCCTCGTTGCCAACCACCCCCTTCAACCACTAAAGGGAATGATTGTTCTTGCACGAGGTGATTCAGGGTTTGGTTATTAGTGAGGTTAGCTTAGAGTATACTAGTTAAGTTAGGTGAGAAATCTTGTATCAGGAGAACATAATGTGAGAGGAGGTGATCAAAAATTAGGATCAAGTTTAAGTGAGGTTAGGTTAGAGTGGTAGTTAGGTTAGGTGAAATTACTTTGTCAAAATTTTAGACGCCTAAACTAATTTGACCTAACCTAACTATCACTCTAACTTAACCTCACTAATATTTTATCCTAACCTTAAATCTCCTCGCACATTATATTCTCCTGATACAAGATTTCTTACCTAACCTAACTACCACTCTAACCTAACCTCACATAAGCTTTAACCTAGCCTTCATTCACCTCCTCGGACATTATATTCTCCTGATACAAGTTTTGTAAAAGTTTAAGACGAAATAAGGCGTTGAAATATTTCTGTGAGAGGTGTGTTTCAAGGTGATGTACCAGTACGGTACGGTCTCAGTGAAAACTCATCCCTACTGACGAGCAGGACTGTATTCAGATTCATCTGCTGCGAGCTGTCGGACTGTAGTTCTATAGTAAGCACTAGGATCAAGCCGAGCTGTCCTATAGTGAGGCATTACCGACGAATAACCATAGATCTAAGCTATTAGAAGTGTACAGGGTGTTCAAGTTGAGGTGACGATCATTCCATCTATCGATAGATTTTTAAAAGTCCGGAGTCGCAGATCTGGGGAATTCCCATCTTTTTAAATTCTGGTTGGAACCTTTCTCATCCTGGACAAGTTTCATAAGCCGATCAAATCTCTTTTGCTGTTTAGGAAGTCTGGGTGCATGTGACCCAGGCTGGAAACCTCGCCCTCCAGGTGGCGATTGGGTGTACATTCCCATCAGTGTCGCATTAGATATTAAAACCGTCGCTCCTTGGCCTGCTTTTCATCTTGGATGTTGTATAGTTCGGATTCACCTATTCTTTGAAGGTTTGAAGGATTAACTGTAGCACTTACTGCGATCGGAACACTTGTGGTTACGCGGCACTAATTTGTTTCAAGGCTCGAAGGACCAAATGTAGCGTTATTCGGCTCGAAGGACCAAATGTAGCGTTAGGTTTGTAAATCCTAATGCTCGCCCATGCAAACTTACACGAAGTAAACCCGGTACAATACCGACAGTTCGTAGTTTGTTAACTGATAATGTTTGTTGTAATCGTTTTGCTCCAGAAGCCTTCCAGATTGTATTAGAAACTTTTAAAGGTCTTTCCAACCCGTAATAGCTTTAAGAGCTTTTAAGATTATTATGAGCATGAGAGAATCTTTGGAATAATTTGTTTGTTTTTGCGTCTTCTGGCGTTTCCAAGGGCCAAGGGCGGCAAAAGTGGGCATTCGAACCTAAATTTTTCAAAAATTTCTCCAGGAAAAACCACCCCCTCTTTAATGGCGGGTACACCATGACTACTCCTCACCCAATCAGAACCTCGCGGCCGCAAATCACCCTTGCATCTTAGATTCCACTTTAAAGGGGCTCCGTGTTTAAAAAAGTTTGAGAAACTCTGTTTTAATGTATTCTTTAAGAATTTTCTTTTAATTGCGAATACAATTTGCCGAAGTTAATATCATGCGATTACCGTCACTTTTCCTGTACTTCGAAGAGAAAAGAGAGCCGTAAAACCCTGCGACAAATTAGGGGAACGTTAGATTTGCTCACGTTTCCCGAAACACATCCGTTAATTTAGTTTGGGCTTTTGTCGACGTCATTTGCTTTAGGCTTTAGCTTTGCGCTTTTATTTTATTATTCATTAATTAATTATTTATCGGAGACGTCTCTTTATGAACGTGAGGAATTTTAGTTTTGAGAGCAGGTGAATGCACAAGAGGCTATTGGGACACGAGGCGAAGCCGAGTGAGGCAATGCAAGGAAGAGTGAAAGACTATTCTTCCAAAGACTCCCACTAAGAAACTGCTTTGTTATAGTCAGAATCTTATACATGAACATTAGAGAGACACACGAAAAATTGTTGAATTTAGCAATACCCCACATAGAAAGATATTCCCATGAGCACTGCAGTACAATGAAATCTATATATTTGCAATTGCAGGTAAATGCGTTGACAGAGCCTTCATTAACTCGATTATTGGATTCTGTAAATCTCCCCAGATTAAACCATCCGGTTGGAATTTTAATTAAAAATTGACTTTATAGATTTTTGCCTTCGGCCGCCCTGTCACTTACATTCCCCTAATTTGAAGTAAGGATCTTAACCCTACAACCCTCGGGGGAAAATAAATTTTCCACGTGTTTACATTAATTTCTCTCGAGAAAAATGCAAACGGATTGTCTCAGCTGCGTAGGATTAAAAAGCGCTGCGAATTTCCAACTTTGATCGGTCGCTTCGAATTCGAATTTGCCTTAATCTTACGTTAGAGACGATTTCGATTCAAGAGAAATTCTGAAAAATTGTATCAGTGGCGGCTTTATTTCTCGTTCGCCCTCAAAACAATTTGTTTGACGACCGCGAACTTCGCATATTTAAGAGAAAATATCGGGGATGGTTTGGAGTTAAAATGGGATGTGTTCCGCATTCCACATATCGAAAATCGAATTTACGAAAGGAATAAAATTTTAGCTAAATATACTATCGCTCGTACCGTATGATGTTACGAGGGCTGTTGGAAAATGGGGCGTTCAAATTGACGAAAAACGAACCGCAACCGGTAACACACACACAACTAATTAAAATTAATAAAGTTGACGTTCCCCCACTTTGCAATATTCTCCCGAATTTGATTGCCTACCTTTCCATTATATAATTATTATCGATTAAGCCATAACTCAAACGGTTAGTCTTATTAAATTAAGTTTCGGTGTATTAGGCGAGGGAGGCGCGCCATAAAGCAAAGTTAGTAGCCGACATTATACGCCCGGTGTGTAGCAACTAATAATAATCCTAATAGAGACGAATTAGTGCACAGCGTAATAGAGCTTCATTTCAAATGCATGCAAGTGCATATTCCCATACTAAATGAGCTTTGTAGTAATAGATCGCATTTAGCGTTTCCCAATTTTATTACACCTCAAGTAAATGGCAATTCTGTCGCGTTATTCTAACTGAGAGTGAGACAAAGAACGGAAGAGCTTTCTCGAGCTTGCACTTAACTTTTGCTTTTTTAATATCGCATATACAGTGCTATTTATTAAGAAGTAGACATAGGGATTTACGTGGATTCTTTTTTCCCCTGTGTCTACTTTTTGAAGGGCGCCTAATGTTATGCATACAAAATAACTTCTTAAAACAAATCTGGCTGTCATTATTAATTAATTTGCATATTGTTGCTTTGACTTCACAGAAAATAAATCTCTTACGCTCCTTGAACTGTTACCGGCACTATACCAATTGTCAAAGCAGCAATATTCAAGTTAATTAATCTGACAGCCAGATCTGTTTTATAATGAAATGGACTGTAATTATAATATTGTTTTGCACTTACCCTTTGGATGTAGTTTCTCCGCACAAAGGGATAAGGAAAAGGGACAGGATCACAGAATGGCGTTAGGGTAAATGCAAGATTGAGAAACTACCAGTTCGTTATTCGCTTTTTACTAATTCCACTGAGCGAATTTTAGTTGCTTTTTACACGTATCAGAAATTTAAAATTGTATGAGTAAACGGAAAACGACTAATTCGCGCGACGGACTTAATGCGAGTGCAGTTATCTACTCGACCCTGGCAGATTAGAATTCTATGGGCAAAATAAATGTCATTATTATGCTTTGAAAAGCAAACAAGATCTTTCTTTGTTTTAAGAAGATATTTTGGTTGCATAAAATTAGGCGCCCTTCAGAAGAGATTTTGTCATTTAAAAGTAGACATAGAGAAACAATGCATGTAATTCGCTATGTGTACTTCTTAATAAATAGCACTGTATACATGTACCCGCTAAAAGATGTCTGCATTGTTCTATGCAAAAATACAGTCAGAATTAGTTTAACTTTAATTGCTATACAGAGTGGCCCAACGAGAAGTATACAGAGGGTCCGTTAACTTGGCCCCCCCCCCCACTGAGAGATTGATAGTCGTAATATTTTGAAATGAATGCGCTCGTTATGCGCTCATATGCGCCACCGATAATAACTCTTGCGCCATTATCGTTTTTTAGAAATCCGAAAAAACATTTGGGGGGGCCAAGTGAACGTAGCCCCCCCCCCCCAGTACGTATTTTGTCCCTTGTAACTAGGTCACCTGATACATTTGGTTATGCGCTCAATTGCGCCACTTGAATTAAAGCTAGCGCCATTACGGTTAAGCCATAAAAAATTTTTAAAAAGTGGGGGGGGGGCTAACTTAACGTTTTTTTGGGAGCTTTAGTTAAACGATTCTGGGAAAGTAGGTAGGTTATTAAAAATTTGTATTTAGGAGTTACTCCGAAGGCCGAATCGATGTAAAATATTTTCAAAATGGACGCACTTCCGGAAATAACTTTTGAAAACGCTAAGTTAGACCCTCCACTTTTTAAAAAATTTTTATGGCTTAACCGTAATGGCGCTAGCTTTAATTCAAGTGGCGCAATTGAGCGCATAACCAAATGTATCAGGTGACCTACTTACAAGGGACAAAATACGTACGGGGGGGGGGCTACGTTCACTCCCCCCCCCCCTTAATGTTTTTTCGGATTTCTAAAAGACGATAATGGCGCAAGAGTTATTATCGGTGGCGCATATGAGCGCATAACGAGCGCATTCATTTCAAAATAATACGACTATAAAATCTCTCAGTGAGGGGGCCAAGTTAACGGACCCGTATACAGAGGGCTTTTAAGGTATTAAATTTAGAAATTTCGAAAAATCCTCGAACACGTCAATTTTGTATTCGAGGGGGACAACTTTTGGAATACAAATCACGAACCCAAGTCTTCACCCCTCTACGTAGAGAGTTTAACCCCTAAAATTTTAAATGGAATCCTATGGCAAATGGCACATTGTTTGAAAGCCCATTTAATCGTGATTACTAATCTGCTTTGCTTTTTAAATTCTATTGATTCGTTTCGGAGAACTGACAGGTTTAACAAACAAATTGAAGCGTCAAAATAAAATTTTAATACCAGGTGACTTAGATCGCATCTGTTTTGTTTTTTTTTAGAAAAAACCATTTCAAAAGCCAATTATCTCCGAAACGAATCAATAGAATTTAAAAAGGTAAGCAGATTAGTAATCACGATTAAATTGGCTTTCAAATAATGTGCCATTTGTCATAGGATTCCATTTAAAATTTTAGGGGTTAAGCTCCCTACGTAGTGAAGACTTGAGTTCCAGATTTGTATTCCAAAAGTTCTCCCCCTCGAATACAAAATTGACGTGTTCGAGGATTTTTCGAAATTTCTAAATTTAATACCCTAAAAGCCCTATGTATGCTTCTCGTTGGGCCACTCTGTATACACTGTATGAAAGGAAACATGAAATTATTTACAAAGATCTAAAACCTCGTGTAAAACTCCAAATTTACAGTGATAGATGGTTTACACTCTTTCGTTTTAAAAGGAGTACCATAGTTTACTACCTCCTATCACTTTTCTTATTGTTTTCAAAGCGGAAAAAATATCTTAAAATCCTGTGAGTAGTCGCTCCAGATCATAGATGGCAATTAAGAAGCACTAGATTCGGGAGGTGAACTCCCTACCATGCACTTCCCCGGAAAACGTGGCTTGAATGAAGGCTGGTGTTATACCGGCGGCTTCTCCAGCTGCCGAATGAGGGACAACATACTCGTACATAGACGATCGTATATGATATCCAGGATAAATCAAAGTAAAACAGAGATATGGTGCCGTTGTCAACAGCAACCTAGGACATTACGCATACTCGGGCTTCATGCCTATCATTTTCATTTCAATTTTAATTTTGCTGACCTTTTTGTTTTTTCCAACATTTTTGCTGCAGGAGTTGACCGTGTCTAGGATTTTTATTTCTCTTAAAAGTTAAGGGTTACCTAGACTTCGTTGCCCGTCCCTAGCCTCGTGGAGGTCACTGCAAAAAATCTTTAATTTAGTGTCATCTTCCCGGTGTATTGTTTTAATTTTTCCTTTTGAATTTTCTCTAATATTTTAAAAGTTGATGTTTCCGCACAATCAGTGGTGTTCATTTTCATTACCAAAAGCGCAGTCGCAATCTGATGTTTCGCTTTTACCTATTTTATATGAATAACTTTTGAATAATCTTGTATTTGTTATTATTTGTGATGTTCCTCTATTTGGGATCCAGTTCTTCCAGTTGAGTCTTTCTTTTATGTCAGGTATGTAGTTAAATGTTACCCTTCCTTTTCCTGAATTTGCCCATTCATTCTGTCATTGATTTGTGTGCTTGTAAAAAAATATTTTTTAATCAATATTAGTATCTTCATATACAGGGTGAGTTTTTTTTTCATTTTAAGCATTAGGATCTCGAAAACCGTAAGACATAGAGATTCGGTTAAATGAGGAAAGAGTTGTTTAAAAGCTTATTCAAGATATGCTTTTGTTTTTTTAAAAAAATCCACAGTTTACTAGATATGAGCGAAAAACAGATTTAGTGATTTTTCATTTAACTGTAGTAGAATCGTTAGTATTAGAAATACCTACAGAAATATGCAAACAACAAAAATTTTAGATCTTTTTCCGCTTAATAAGATACATTTATTAATATGTATTCTTCTTTTATAATTTTCGAGTTATAACGCAAACTTACATTTTTTTAAATGGTAATCATAGTTGGCTGTGACATTTTTAAAAAGTGCATTTTTCTCTGTTTACATTGATATAAGGTTCATTGTACTTACTTTGACAAATAAACATGATACAGAACTGTTTGTATTATTAAGAGTAGTAAAAACAGATTTTGGCTCTTAATTACTGTCTATTATAATATTTAATTTGCAATTAGTTGTGCGGCGGGGCACCGTTATGTTGAAACCGGCGTAAATTACGTCGTGTTTCCAAATCAAACCTATCCTACATAATATTATATATTATTGAATATTAAGATATTATCTTGAAATTCATTTGGTAGAAAATGAAGATTACATTGGCCTGTCCAATTTTCGTCGTAAATAAAAGGTACTACATATTGTTTTCCATGGCCAACTTTATTTACTTACCTCTCAATAATACGAAAATTACTGCAGGGCGTTTATTTATTAAAGTGCATTTAGCAAGCCTTATATCGTTATAAAGAGAAAAATTTTTTCTTTTTAAAAATGTCAAAGCCAACTATGACTACCATTTAAAAAAATTAAAGTTTGTATTATAACTCAAAAATTGTAAGATCTAAAAATAAATTAGTATGTTCATCATGTTAAAATAATAATGTCTAAAACTTTTATTCGTGTCATTTTGTTGTGTTTCTAATAATAACTATTCTACAACTGTTAAATGAAAAATCACTAAATCTGTTTTTCACTCATATCTAGTGAACTGTGGATTTTTTCAAAAAACAAAAGCATATCTTAAATAAGCTCTTAACCGAATCCGTATGTCTTATGGTTTCTGAGATCCCAATGCTTAAAATGAAAAGAAACTCACCCTGTATTTTATAAGCTATAGTTCTTTGTTTAATTTTGTCTTTTCATACTCATTTTCCCTTATTATTCTGTCTTCAAATTGAAGGTCTAAATTTTTCGTTACGTTAAAATGTTGTTTTTTTAATTTTATTTTGTATTGATTGGCATTACACCTGCCATTACTGTTAGTATATTTAGTGCCGTTCTTTTATGTTTGTAAAATTTTGTTTAATCAATCCCCCTATGCTGTTGATCCATACAACATTGCCGGTTCAATTGCTCCTTTATAGCTTAACAATAATGTTCTTCTATCCCAAGTCCCCAATTTGCCTTACATGCCCACAAGAATTTTTGAATTAATTTGTTTGATTGCTCCGAAATGTTTCTGATATGTGACTTTATGCTGAATCTTTCTTGTATTATTATTCCTAACTATTTTAATGTGTTTATTATTTATTTTAATCGTTGGAGGTCTATTTTTTCTTTTAGCAATCTCATTTCTGTTTTATTATTTGATATTTCTAATTTATTATCTTTCGATATATTTTCTAAACCTTTTCTTGAGTTTTCTTCGATTATTATAATCTTATCATCTACATATGCTACCTCCTTCAGACCTTCGTTGAAACTTGAGTTGAATACCTACTATATTCAATAAAGTAGGGCCTAATACAGAGCCTTGTGGGCATTCCTTGCTCACCTCTTTTGTTATTCTTTGGAACTTATTAGCATAACATTTTATACGATCTTTTAGATCAAATTTAATAAGTAACTATCACAATTTTTTTAATTTGGAAATGATTGAGGGCCACCAAAAATTAACAAATGCTCTTTTAATGTCCACAGATATTACAAGGATATATTTTTATCTTCGGTCGATTTTTCCTCCCTGAATCCAAATTTTATAATTTAATCTATCGTTTATGAAACAATTTAGTAACATTATTGGCCTGTAGTTTGAAGGGTTCAATTACGATGTTCTCCAACTTTTTTTATAATAATTAAATTATTTTTTTCATATCTTTAGAAAATAGCCATTTTTTTAAGCCGGCGATTTATATCCTTTTTATTTTTTTATGTATGGGTAGATTTTTTTAATTATTTCAGTACAAGCTTTTTTTGTTTTTGTTTTTTTTTCACTATGTCTAAATTTAACTATTTCTTCATAATTTGGTATAGAAATTTCAAAAATGATTCTTTTATTTATTTGTATCTGATTATTTTCTTTAAAATCGTTATTTGGAATTAGATATTCTAGCAGTTTAGTTGCATGTGGATGTTACACCTCAATTTCCATTCCAAATTTGTTTACGATATTTTTTTCTTTTTTATTTTTTGAAATTTTATATATGGCTCCAAAGTCAAACAAATTTAGAAATAAAAGAAAATCTAAAACCAAATTAAAAAAAGAAAGAGCTAAATATACGGAAAAGCAACCTAGGACAATTATGCTTGATTGTCCGGTGCCATGGAGGCGTTTCGAGCAATTCTCGTGTCTCCTGCTACGGCAAACCGCCGCCCAAGAATCCATCGAGCAGGACTCGATTCAAGTCGCCACCCGAGCCGATGGAATCATGGAAGAAGCCCTCTCCGTCGCTTTCAAGAAGAAGCCGACAGAGCCCGCTTTAGTTCCGCAGGTGGTTGAAAAGTAAAATGGCTGCCAACCCGCGAAGAGTAGCAGGAAGAAGAAGATGCGAAGCGAGCACAAAAACATTAAGGCGGTACCTGAACATCCTCGTGAGACCAGTGGACCCAAAAGAACCGTACTCGACAACACCGAGACGAGAAAAGACGCCTTCGAGCGCATTCCTCCCGTTATCCTTCGAAAGAAGGATCAATGTATGGCGATGGCTCGGCACATGAACGAGAGGAAGATGGCCTTTACCAAGGCCAAAAACCTCTCAGACGGAATCCGGGTCCAGCCCGCCACCCCGACTGTCCATTGGGGTATCAAAAAGACTCCTCGACCAGTTGCAGGTGCTTTACCGCACCTACCCTCTTCAAGGGGTAATGCGGGGTGGCAACGAAGGATGCGGTTCCGGAAGTACCCGCCGCTATCAGGCAGCGAACCTGGACTTTCAGATCCAGCCGATTTCCTGGAGGTTTTTTTTCCGAGGTTCCGCCATGCTACATCTCGAATCTCTGGTTCTGAGTTTCCTTTGTAAATCGAAACGTTTACGATGGCATCTCATTTACTTTACGTTAGGAAATTAAGCTACCGCAGATTAAGTAAAAATTTAATGAAGAAAATCAAGCGCGAGTTTGAACAAAGCAGATTAATATTGTATAGAAGTAGGGAAGTGCTGCGGATATAAAAGACGTTTATTTTGAAGAAAAAAACGGGAATTAATGCGGATAAAAGGAACGAGAAGAGGAACGCTCTTAAAAACAAAGTTTTAAAAAATGCAATTAGTTTTTATTAGCAAAGACGATTTAAAAAACTGAAATCCTATTATTTTCAATTCTTAAGAGGGATACGACGAACGACGAGAGGGAAAGTTTTGCTGACGCAAACGCTACGTGAAAAGACTAGTAGATTTTCATTCATTATCGCGACGGCTTTGTCAGACACACAAAATTTAATGGAATTATGTTAAGTCCCCTCCAAAAAGAATCGTATTCTATTCATTTTCCAAGAGGAAGTTCTAGTATTATTAGGTACACGTCAATTACAAGAGTTTGCTTAGAGTACGACAATTAACCATTGTTCTCCAACATTGACTGTTTAGTGAAGCGATGTGTGAATAATAGATCAAATAATACACACTGCGTCTTACTCCAGATACTCATTAATGGGTTTCATCGGAATTCCGATTGTCTTCCCGTTCGGAACACAATTAACCACAAATATTTGAGTTCTATGCTTTTGTTCTAATGAGGAACGCTTATAAAACACGTTGAAAATATTAGTTTTATTCACGCATGTTTCAACTACTTACCCCCCAGCATCCCAAAAGTCGGCCTACCACTTGTGACACATCATTGAAATCCCTCAATTCTTTGTTTGGATAACAAATTCATTTATTAAACAAAACGGTGAATTTTTGTTGACTAAGTGGAACGTAAATTTAATTACAGAATATTAATTATTAATGAATGTATAAAAGTCTTCTACAAAATTTATCACATACAAGCGCGAATTTCACTAATAATCACTTCGGCATCGATGTTGGAACTGCTATTAGTAATTAATCTAGAAGGCGTATCAATCGAACTTAGGGCAACTTGCATTGTCGCTGGTATCATTTGTTCTCACATGGAACATCGATTCTTATACTCCGTTAATCATATAAAAGTGCAAATCCGACACGCTTAATTAAACAAACATTTCGATTCGCGTTGAAGGAAAGAACTTGCAGGGGGATTTAGTTATTTGAATCTCCAAGCATCCCCAAGTAATAACGTTGTCAATTTAAGGCAGCCAGCGACCGCGTAAATTCCTATTACACGTCCATTATGCATTCTCAACGGATGCTAATGAATGATAACGACTGGGTGAAAAGACACCCTGTCGCCGTTACCACGTGTTGCAAACAGATTCAATTTGGTCATTGGTCCGTTGGACAAACTTGGGTAACTGACAGGGCGATGAAGACGAAGAAAAAAGTTATTCGTTTCTAAAAATTTAGGAAATTCGTCAAGAGTATAATTTCTGAAGCTGGAGGGTTGTTTTACGAGGATTTTTATACTCGGCCTAACGTATTATGTCTATTTGTATTTGAATAAAAAAACCAAATCTGAAATGGTAATGAAATAATTTATCTTGAACGTTTATTACCTTTTAATTTAATGCCTTTACATACACAAATTTGAAATTACACGCGGTTGCGTGTTCCGCATGATGAATGCGACGTATTCAAAATCGGCTTAATTTTCATTTCGTTTGACGTTTGTATTTCATTTTTCCGTCATAAAGAAAAATCTCCGAAAATCTTTTCTCATGTACTATAATTGCCCATATTTTCGCAATCTAAAAGTAGACCTTTGTACAAATACTGTACCGTTTACTTGTCAAATCTGCACTGCGTTTATTGTAAACCGTGCGATCAATACCTAAACTCAAACCATTACTACACTGAAAAATATTTTGAATTTCCATTTTAAAGTTTTATAGGACGTCGACACTAAAAAAGACAAACACATCGCAAACGCACACGTAACTACAATTTTTTTTATTTGTTAGGGCCCGTGAGAGCAGTTTATACCCAAGTGTGTAACGCCGAAAACCCAGGGCGGGGGAACTTTCAAACAAACTACCTTAATTCTATTGGTATACATATACAGGGTGCCCATTATGTATGGAGTATACACGGTGTCCATTTTTCGAGTGCCACTATGGGGATCTCGCTTACCTTAAAAGATAGAAAGTTGGTTAAATGGGGGCGAATTTCCTTGCTGAATAACCATCTGAAAAGAAATTTAAAATATCATCAATAGTTCTAAAAATATCACAAAAAAACGAAACTTTCTGATTTTCGTTTTTAATTTTTTCATGATAAACTAGTCGTGCTAGACATTTCTAATTAACACATTATTCGAACACTTTTCAATGGAGATTTCGAATGTGACATCTCGGTTTAAATAACTTTTAAGATAACAGAGGAACACGTGGCAACTTTAGTTTTTCTTATGGGCGCCATTTTTAATTTTGAGATTTTAAGATTACGTCTTTTTTTATCTTTACGACGATATATCACACATGGTGGTTCAGTATCACATTTTTCGTAAAATACAATTTTTAATTTTTTGGGAAGAGTGCTTTGGAAAAACAAAACGTTCTTTTATTGTGAACAAAAGTTTGACAGTTTGATGCATATGTCCGGTTGTAGCGTTGGCATCAGGGAACTAGATGTGTTTTCGATTTTCATATGAACAGAATTGAACCTTCGTTTTGCAAGAAAATTATAATTCAAAATAGAACAAAATACATAAGAATAAATAATATTTTAGCAATAAAACTAGCACAAACGTAAATGACACTGCTTGAAATAGGTCAACATTTTGTTCACAACAAAAGAACGTTTTGTTTTTGCATAGCACTCTTCGCATAAAATGAAAATTGTATTTTTAGAAAAAATGTGATACTGAACCACCATGTGTGATATATCGTTGTAAAGAGAAAAAAAGACCTAATCTCAAAATGTTAAAATTCAAAACGGTGCCCATAAAAAAACTAAAGTTGCCACATGTTTCTCCGTTATCTTGAAAGTTATTAAAAACGGGATGCCATATTCGAAATTTCCATTAAAAAGTGTCTGAATAATGTGTTAATTAGAAATTAATTTACCATGAAAAAGTTAAAAATGAAAATCAGAAATTTTCGATTTTTTGCCATATTTTCAAAACTATTGAAGATATTATAAATTTCTTTTTAGATTATTATTCAGCACGAAAATTCGCAACTTTGCCCGAATTTAACCAAGTTTCTATCTCTTAAGATAAGCGAGATCCCCATAGTGGCACTCGAAAAATGGACACCGTGTAGTATATGTCTCGGTAAATATCGGCTGTATACAAAATTGTCTATATAATATTTTATTTCCCATAACGATAAGGCAATATTGAGTTTGTTGTTATTTTAGAAAACAAATGAGTAACGAAAAACAATTGAATTTTGTAAAATAGCAATGCACCTTTCATTAGGGTCATTTGGCAGATTTTTTTTTCTAATAATAATATATATATTAATGTTTACAGAACAAGTTAAAAATTCTTCAAAGTTATAGCATGAATTATTAGCATCCTTATACAAAAAATTTAATTTTTTTCACCACTGGTCCTCAGTTAATGGCGAACATTTTTAAAAAATTGCGATGAAAGCCATTTTACTGCTAATTTCGTTTTATCTTTAACGTTTATTACGACGTTCAATTGTTTTATTTTGATGTAGGATATCTAGATTAATGTTATTGATGTAACTACTCAAACAATGTCATCGAAAAAACTCGATCAAAAGGTGCATTGCCATTTAAAAAAGTTCAATTGTTTTTCGTTACTCATTTGTTTTTTGAAAAAAAACCTTGCTATGTTCGGTTTTGGAATATTGACGCGGTATACTACATTCCATACACACTGGGCACCCTGTATTTCATTTACAGTTGATATTTGTGCTTACATTGTTTATTTTGTGTTTATTATAACGAGCTTCTAGCGAGTTCATAATTTTGCGATGTCTGTCCGTCTGCCCGTTAGCACTCGAAGGGCGCGATTACGATGAAATTTTCCAGATAAGATTTTTGATCATATTCGTAGATTGGAATTCGTAATTGGCAATGTAGAGCAACAAGTAAAGAAGGCACTTTTAACATCGGCTAGTTAGCATCTGAATGGGAGGCAAAATTCATATCAGCTTACCTGTGCCCCAGTGGTCGGCCCCAAATATTCTAATCGTATTTTCACAACCATAGTAGGATGAAAAAATGGGTCATTAACAATCAACATTGGCGTAGGCAACCCCCTCTAACGGAGGTTCTCAAAATAAATTAACGTGCCGCCACGTCGGAACTCTAAGAGAAAGTGGCATAATTATGTAGCAATTTTCATAACATTGTGGTGATGGTCGGTTATTTTCAATGCATAAGCAATTTTGTTTAAAGTAATTTTAATATTCCTAAAGGAATCGGCCCGTGAAGATTATTTGCATGAAATAGATTTTGTATTGCATTGATAAATATCCAACCAAACAACGGATTTTTGGTTATTTTGTTTGATTGATTGCAAAATTGCGTTTAATTTCAGTTATACCATTCTTTTGGTTGGATTAAAACTTGGTGTAGCCTTCAGAGTTGTATGTATATTTTCTCTAGGGAAATGTATCAGTAATTTACTATGTAGTAAAGACGAATTTTGGATTAAGGATTAAATTTAGCATTGATGCATGATCACGAGACAGGTGTTTTATTTTTGTGTATTTAAGTACAAATTTAAGTCAAACTTGGAAAGACAAATGGAATTTGATGAATCAGGCAGAGCGTAAGATTTTGAATTTCAGGTTTTCAGAGGAGATAAAGGGCCGCAAGGTAAGGGGGATAAAAACATTTTTATTACTGAGCTAGCCGTGGGTCAAATAAAAAATAGTGGTCTTTGTTTTAGTAAAAAGCTCGAGCGAATGAGCGAGTGTTTCATGTAGAGCGAGATATTACAGGTGGAATACCTTTGAAATTCCCTTCAAAAGGCGTGGAACTCTTAGAAAATTGAGGAGGTATTCCTGTGCAATTTTTGAGAAATGAAAGGGTGTAACTCAAGTCGATTTTGTCCCTTTCTGTAGGAACGTAAAAGACCATGTTAGCCACCTCGATAGTTTGTGCAAATTCGCCCCCCTGACTGAGACGGTGCGTTTCTTTATCAAATAACACCCTCATATTTCAACCCCTTAACGTAATATAAATTAAAGGATCGGTGTTGTAATTATTATTAACCGTGCGAAGCTAATAAGCGTTCGCAACATTCAAAAATCCTATTAAGCCGACGCCGAAGAAATTAAACCCAAATTAGATAAAGCCCTCCCTGCACATAAATCACACTTTAAGAAAAGCTTTATCAGTGCCGTTGCGTAAGCTGCTGGAAAGGAATCTGTGCGTTTTTCAGCTGTCAGTTGATAGTTCATAAGTAAATCAGTTAACTTGAGAGTTTGAGAAAACGAACAGGTTAAGTCAAATTTGGGAAAACATTAAAATCGAAACTGCAAGCGTATTTTGATTGATCGATTGCAAGCGATTTGTTAACAGTAAATCGCTTCAAATATGGAAGACGCAAAATGGGAAACGCTTCTTTTAAAAGAAAAACAAACGTCGTCCGCAGGTAAGCGGGCAGGTATTTTTCAATTCAAAGATAAATTCTTACAGCCTCAGTTTTATTTCCTCTCCCATTACGGCCGGTAGAACTACTGAATATTTAATTTTTATGTTCGTGTTCGCTTGTCCATCGGTTTTATTGGCTACGGGGTGGATTATTCACACCCTTCGATCTATTGTAACGCTTCATTCTTCGCCATATTTAGTCTAGTCATTTCCATTATTAAACATCGCGTCTAATGGACGACGTTTTTAAATTATGCTACCGAAATCAGGTTTTCGTGTTAATTATACAAAGTGCTTCCGGTATCCGTAAACAAAATCAAGGGGATTGCGCGACGGAGTCGACTTTTATGTATACGACCTGTCGGGGATAGGGTGATATAACCGACTGTGTTTTGTTTTTTTGGAATTACATTACTTGCTCATTCGAAACTTAAATTGGAAGGAAAAACACCGCCCGTTTTAATTTTTCTTGTCTTTTCTTCAACGCTCAAACCAAAATTTGCACTTTTTACCCTTTAAGTCGGCCATCAAATTCCCAATTCTTATATTTCGGGCAGATTTTTCAAAATTGGACCACTATATTAAGTGTACCTTTTAGCTTATTATCTAGGATTCATCTGAGATCGACCGGAAAAGGATACCTCCAGCATCGAAGATAAGTAGAATGGGACAATAGATGAGGGGATACTTACAGTGCGGGGGTTGTAAATTTCGTAATACAGTGAACATTTTTATTTCGTTGATAGATTATGTTTAAATAATGTATAAACAACCCTTAAACTGCCCTTCAATAATAAATTTCCGTATGCTTTAAGCTTGCCAAATATTTTAAGTAATTCACACTATAACTTATAGAATACTTAGAATGCGGGGGTTGTAATTTTCGTAATACAGTGAACATTTTTATTTCGTTGATAGATTATGTTTAAATATTGTATAAACAACCCTTAAACTGCCCTTCAATAATAAATTTCCGTATGCTTTAAGCTTGCCAAATATTTTAAGTAATTCACACTATAACTTATAGAATACTTAGAATGCGGGGGTTGTAATTTTCGTAATACAGTGAACATTTTTATTTCGTTGATAGATTATGTTTAAATAATGTATAAACAACCCTTAAACTGCCCTTCAATAATAAATTTCCGTATGCTTTAAGCTTGCCAAATATTTTAAGTAATTAAACTATAACTTATAGAATACTTAGATGCGGGGGTTGTAATTTTCGTAATGCAGTGAACATTTTTATTTCGTTGATAGATTGCGTTTAAATTATGTATAATCAACCCTTAAACTGCCCTTCAATAACAAATTTCCGTATGCTTTAAGCTTGCCAAATATTTTAAGTAATTCAAAATATAACTTATAGAATACTTAGAATTCGGGGGTTGTAAATTTCGTAATACAGTGAACATTTTTATTAAGTTGATAGATTACGTTTAAATAATGTATAATCAACCCTTAAACTGCCCTTCAATAACAAATTTCCGTATGCTTTAAGCTTGCCAAATATTTTAAGTAATTCAAACTTTAACTTATAGAATACTTAGAGTGCGGGGGTTGTAATTTTCGTAATGCAGTGAACATTTTTATTTCGTTGATAGATTGCGTTTAAATTATGTATAATCAACCCTTAAACTGCCCTTCAATAACAAATTTCCGTGTGCTTTAAGCTCGCCAAATATTTTAAGTAATTCAAAATATAACTTATAGAATACATACAATGCGGGGGTTGTAAATTTCGTAATACATTGAAAATAAAATCTTGAGGGTGTAAAATTTTCTTTGGCCTAAATTTTAGATTAGGAACAAGATATCGAGATGCAGTTTTCGCTAGATTGTTTAGACATCATTTAGCTACTTTTTCATGAAGAAAAAATCAAACCAACGCATTTAATTTTTTTGAGAAAATTAACCATTTCTGTCGGAATGTCGAAAAAAGCCCTCAAGCGGCGATTCCAAATTGCAGTTACGCTCCCTAGCGGCCATTGCAGAAACTTAAAAACTATTTTCCAGGTTTTTCTCGTGGCCGTTTTAGTAATAAATTTTTTTACCGCAAGCCTCTAAGATGGACAGGTTCCCAAATACAGTACCTCGCATTCTCATTTGGCCACCCTGTACATATACCAGATTTCAGGCAGGCTCCCGGATACCGCCACGACAAGCCCTTTAAAGTGACGATTCAGGAGCTTTATGCTGAGAGATTTATTTGTCGTAACGTAATTAATTAGAGTACCGCTACTCCAGTTTATTTCCAAGGTTAATGTGGGTTTTCGAGTATATGGAATTGAAAACGCTTTCTTAGAGCTAGCTCCAGGAAAGTTGAAGAATTTAAGTCAATTTCAATCCTAAATTGAGGGGCCTTCAAGCCAAGATATTGTTAAAGATAAAGATTGTTAAATCTGCGAGTTTTCGATAGCTCTACGCGAAAAAGGATAACGTTTTCATTGGATTTGTTTAGATTCGCTCATTACGTGAATGAGAAGAAATACCTTAAGAATTTACTTTCGTGTCAGGATTCATTAGTACACAAACATTAAGGACCCTCCGTTGGTGAAAATATTTTTAATAAAACCGCACATCTTGTGAAAATGAGAAAGAAAAGCGAGGAGAGCTTTTCATGTGTCATTTAACAGTGCTCGCAAAAAATAACCATTACTAACGATTTCTGAGATATACTACATTACGAATAATGCGATTCGACTTAAATTAAATCCGAAATCCAATTTGCGGGAGGTTTTCAATTTAAGAAACCGGCAAAGCCCCCACTGGCGAGTGTAAGTAGTATTTATGACGCCTTTTGATTACCGCTTCGCGTGCCTTCAGTGAAAAACTCTTCCTTTCCCTGATCATATTCGTCGCTTTTCACTTGAAGAGCAACGGTTTAAATCTTTCCCCCTAACGTCGGGCGGTTTTTTTTTGTTTTCGGCTTATATTTTATTTCGTATTTAGATAGGTCTGTCCGTAGCAGAACTGGAAAGGGTTGTAGTCTGCTCTAGAATGAAAAATTGCGCTTTTTACGGTTTTCTTTTTTAATATTGTTTCCAGACCGTCATTTTTGATTATACGGTTTGAAATTGGCGATCCCTGGAGTAGTCGCGAAAGTGAGATATATTGGCATAAATAAATCGCCATTATCCTCGTGAGCATTCCCTGTACAATAATAATATTATAGAAAATCGTCCCCGTTCCTTTTAAGTAACCCGCCCACTTTGAAATTATGAGAATACCGGAAGCGTTTTTCCTGACTATCATGGAATTCAAATGGAAATTGGCAATTTCATTTTACAAACAAGATATTCCTTTACGAGCGCCGTTGATATTGTATATACACCGTCTCCCGTCACATCTCAATTTTTACCGTCTGCCAGATTATTGAACAAAATAGCGGAAACTACTTGAAAGAGTTATAAGAGGAAATTTTATCGACGGTTTCCAGTTTATATAAAAATTTACATAAACCCACTAAGAATGAAACTAACTTTAAAAGCACTTCTTTTCAACTTCGTTCCGCCTTTTACATGCCTGATCTAGCTTTCCGAATAGACGGATCCGGGATTGTTATCATCAATTAGATCGATACGTTGCAAAAGGAAACCTGCTGTTTGTTTAATTTCTATGGCGAGGTAGGAAAAGATCGTCATCAGCACGCTAGTTTTCAGGTACCAAATTGAGTTAATGATACAGCATGTAAAACGGTAGCTTTAATTGTTGGTTTCAATTTTTCTTCGATTTTCGTAGTCGTTTCCAGTCGCTTCCTGCAGTGACACCTTTTGATCTATTGTACTCCCCGGTATTGTCTACCCTTCAAAAGAATACCTGTATCTTTAACGAAGCCTTCAATTAAACTTGAAAATGGGAAAATACCAGATCACGATCTTGCACCATAAAACAAGGTCACTTCCTTAGTTATAAGAGGAAATCCCCTTCACCACCGCCACGACTTTTCCATCAGGAAAATCCAAGGCCACAAAGTTAGTTATGTGACCTGGGAAGGTCACGACCTTGACCCAAAATCCAAGATGGCCGTTCTACTTGTATTGGATGGTCTACGAAAAATTATCGCGAGAATCATTGGGGTTGAAGCATTGCGCTGGGTGATATATGGGATGTCCTCCCAGTTTGTGTACGAAGTTCTCTGACAGTTGTAGGAAAAGGAACATTGATCTTTCCTACCCTGACAGCAGGTTGAAAAATATTGAATCCCTTTAATATAGCATGAAATTAATATAATTATTCGATCGGACATCACAAACCCATTCGGAAAATTGGAAATCGTGTTTATGAGCCGCGACTTAATTAGCAAAAAAACCTCGGTCTATAGTAAAAACCACGATACCGTGAGTAAAAGTAATGCGATCATATAAAATATGGACACGAACGCGTTAATGACTAATCAATGGCCCAATGACACATTTTTGTTCTCGGATGTTATAGTTTTAATGAGACCGAAAGGAACTCGGTACTAAGGAAGCCGAAGGTGCCAAAATGAGAAACAAATTGCTTAATTCTACGATCGGAGGAATAAATTAGAACTCTGAACGTAAATGAATCACCTTGGACTAATTAATGTTCTAAAATCACGCCAACAATCTCGCAATTCTATTGTGGACCCATGTTCCTCAAAGTAGTCCTTTCATTTTCGAGGATTCCAACCGGTACAAAGATAAAGGAACTAGACAATAGTTTACTCAACTCAAATTAAATAAAATATGGAAACAAATCACAGATCGAATTGCGAGTGACATTAGGAAATCATTTGCACCTCTCTGTAACAAATACTCGTACTCGAATTAGGGCGCCGCATTTCTTTCGAAGGAAAACCGATATACTGCAACCGAGCAAGCCTTCGGGAAATTTCTTACTTATATACGATTGCGGTTTAATCGGAAGAGTTAAGGGAGATACAAGAGCAACCATTTCAAGATTTGTAATCTAGATCGCAGACCGTTTCCTTTAAAAATTGAACGGCAGATTTCGCAATTCCAAACAGGCTATAAGTTAATATTTAATTGTCCACGTGCCCTTTTGCTCGCACGAAATTAGTTTTAGGGGAAAAAATTCCAATTCCATTTTAAGTTTAAGGGTTTCTAAGAGGGTTTTCGATTTCGATGCGCTTGTGTTATGTTATAAATTGTAATTACTGTTATAAATTAATCCATTTTAAGATTGTTATAATTGTTAGTTAATTGTAAATAAACAAAACCTATAACGGGTAGGTAGAGTTGACGCTACGTCTCAAACCCGCCACATAAACGGCCAACTAGATTAAACACACAATAAGAGTGGTGAATTGGGGGGGGGGGGGGCTAACTGGGTGCTTTCCGGCCCGAAGGGGTACGTCCACAGCTTCGCCACTGGTATAACTGCATTAGAGGGAACTCTGCTTCCTGCTGATAGCCTCTCCCCCTTCGTTCCATTAGTTCCCTAGTTAAGGAGAATCTGTTCACTAATTATATTTCCAGAATCCCCAAATGACTCAATCCAATTGCCATAGATAAAATCGATGATGGCAATTAAAATTCCATGCGTTCTCGACTAACGCCTTAACTGTTGGTTAAGGATGTGCACTTTGTTACAGCTCACATATGAAAGAAGAAGACGATCGATAACAGTTAACATTCCAACAATAGATAGAGCCATCCGTAAGTTACGGGGATCATTCAACAAATAATAAACGTAAACAATAATAATAATGCTTGCAATGAAAAAAAAAGCAATAAATAGTTGTCACTGTTAAAGTTCCAACACTCGAGGCAAACTTAAGAACCTCCAAGGGTCTTTGAGACTGGACATTTTGGGAAATCGCTATACAAGGATTAGCTCAACTTTAATATAAACCAATTGGGTCTATTTAAAATGTATATAATTATAGTTCACAACTAGAAACTTGTAGAATGTTTGCTTGCATGCCGATTCGAAAACCCTTAACCACGCAACGCTTCCCTTATCTTACATTGCTGCACAATTATTGGTTAATGTCTTAGTTAAAAGACTAGGCATACAACTTTTTCCCAATTGGAACAAATCATAGGTGGTTTTTAATGTCCAAACTCGAAGGGTTGTTCTGTTTTTTGATTTTTATTTATTTTCGCGAATGTAATTTATTTTGAATCAGCACATTTACTTAGGTATTTTTCCAGATTGTGCTTTCATAATAAAATCTGTTGTCCAGGATTTATAATCTGACTGGTTTCAAATTAGAAAAGTAATGAACTACATAGCCATAATAGAAACCGTGTTAATTTCCTGTTCGACTTAAAAGGTTTAATGATTTTCGCATCAACGGTTTTACTACTTTTAAAATTAGACAGGCGAAACGTCTGATTATAGTCACGCATTCATTTAGCATAGGGATTTAATCGCAGCAGGGGCCAAAACATCGCTTTTGAATACTTTAATAGAATACCTACTCCAAAAAGGAGCCAAAGTGAATATTTCGACTACGTCGACCAACTTAATTAAATTTATTTCCAATCCTTCTCTGCTAACTCGAATGTGCCTTTGATTATTCATGACGCGTTGCCAAAGGGTGTCCTATGAGTTATTGTAGGGCGCGCGTCTTGCGATAATACAAAATAACCACTACGATTTGCAATAAATCATAAGCCTCTGACAGAGCTATTTAGTAAAAATCATTTTATGTAACACCTAGTTAAGTCAAATTGCTCATTAATTATTCATAAATAATGCTAATCAAATATTCGTCCAACAAATTGCGAAACCTTTGTGATCACACAAGCGCTGCTGTGGTGCTAATTAGCGCACGCCCTAATGAATTTTGCCTAATTCATTATACGCAACGTTCATGTGTGACCATTTTATCAAAACAAATACTTATTTATTAATAGGAAAAAGTGTTTTTCCGAGAAATTTTGGTGTATTCGATTTTTGGTAAAAAAGAAAGGTTATACACTGCCTTTTTTTGAGCCCCGAAAAAAAAAATTGTCTCAGACCGACCCGGAAAAAAAATTTTCTTATAAAATGTGGCCTGTAAAATCCATAATTTCAAACAGTTCCAAGATTGGGCTATTAGTTCAAAAGTTACAGCCCCATTGAATTTTTTTTCGACATTGGTTTCTAGTCTATAACTTTTGATTGAGAAGTCTGATCGAAAAAGTACGAATTGTTTTGGATTCTACGCACCAAAATTAATACAAAAAAGTGTTTTCCCGAGAAATT
>NW_022170878.1:8142846-8145765 GCF_008802855.1 Photinus pyralis
CTATAATGTAAAAAAGTTGCGCTTAGGTAAAGAAGACTCTTAATGAACTTTATTTTTTTGAATTTTTTTAAGTTGAATTTCGTTAGGGTAGGGCTGCTTATTTTTTTAATGCAACAAACTACAGATTTTCACAGGGAAACCATCGATTGAAAAAAACGACACAATTAAGGTAAAGTAATTTTTTGATTTGTATAAAAAATAACGATCGGTTCTTTTTGAGAATTTTATAGAAATTAATCAGAAAAATTCTTATTGTAGATTGACTTAATGGCACAAACTAACTATGAAATCAATTACAAAGTTTTGCATTTTTTGGCTTTTGAAATTGTATTATCAGTTTAAAAGAGAATATTCCTATAAAAGTGTCCAATTCTGTTAGGTATAAGAGAATGCTCTTTGATGTAACATTGTAATTGAAGTATTTTAGATAAATTTGTACTAGTTGGAGTGGTTGGGAAATTGCGGATATTCTTAAATTGCGTTAAACAATGTCGTTCGTCGTATCCAAATTAAAGGATAGCACTTCGAACTTTGTGCTATGATGCGTCGCCTGATTTTTAGTCACATATAAACCAGCGTGAACGGGTAAATTGTCGGCGAGCGCCTTTCCCACCAGCACTTCTCCATCCTTTCTAATCCTCCCTATATAAGTGGTACATCCAGGTTCATACCCGCCCTTCACCAGGTATTTGCCAGTGATGCTATTGATCGCTTCGTTACTCGTACTGATCCATTCGAAGAGTTCCGGATGTTCCGTACACAGGATCTGCAAGGTGACCGTTATACAAGGCCAATCCAATGCCATTACCTTAATGTTTTGTTTTACGCCGTACTCTTTACCGCCATATTCGTAGTAGGCCGTGTTGTCGTTATAGTAAAGTTTGGCAGGAATCAAGAATCTATCGTATACTTGCGCGATGTATATCGGTCTGCTGTTGATGTCTATGCCACCGGCGTAGGCGTCTGGCGGAATGCTTCCATCGAAATCTCTCCAGTAATACCCTGAAACAGAACCGTTTGGTGAAGAGTATTGGGAGCAAGATTCGATTACCAGGAGAAGCCCCTTGCGCCACAAAAGTGCTAACGCACAGAAGAACGGCTGTTACGAGAAGCATGGTTGTAGAGTAAGGATAAACGACTGCTACTAAAGTAATTTTGGTTTGACCTTTACGTATTTGTGCATATCTATGTTTGTTTATACCGTACTAGCAGATAGGGTTATAAAAGCAATACGTCTCATTATTAATGTGACCTTATATAGTCATAAGTAATGTATTTGATGTCATAGCGACATACTCTGCGGCGATCTTTTCGGTTTGGATAGATCTGGTCAAACGGATCTTCAAAATGGTTGTTTGAATCGCACGGAAGATTCCTTTTGATGAAAGTTAGTCAAGGGCGACGTGTTCTGGTAGAGATTGGTTTGAATCAGCAGTGATTTGGTGGCCCAAGTACCTCATTGTAGTTCTCGAGGTACCCTTTTTTTAGTCGACGAAAGCTTGCCGTCTTGTTAGGATTGCCACTGGAGCTGAACCCTTTGATGCAGTTGGTCAGCTTTGCTTCGACTTTCTGGGCAATGGTAATGACTACCAGTAACGGTATGGCGGCAGTCGGAATGGGGTGGTGTAGCGAAGCCGAATGTGATAGGTCGTTGGAGCGATTGTAGAGGGTGCACCACCGGCTGTGAAGGTCCAGGCGAATCTGGTCAGCAGTCGGAGCCAGGGAATCTTTGGTTTTCGTCGTTCAGTCGAAAGGATCTGGTGTCCGAGCGGCGTGGTGTCTCGGAGTTTTTGGAGAGTGACCACTAGTCCGGTCATCGTGTTGACGACGACGAATGCTGCGGACGGTGGCGTAGAAAGTGGTACGTCGATCGGCGATACGACGTTTGTCGTTCCTGTTGTAAGGAAAATCTATAACGTAAGCACCTGTAATAAGTGTTCCTACGTTAGATGTCACATAAAGTGAAATGTTTTTTTATATCCCCTTTTTTGTGCTTCTCCTTGTCCCCTATAAAAGACTGAATTTGTATTTCATCGGAACACCTTTTCTCGAGGCCACTAACCGACCAACAACTCGCCAGATCTATTAATTTTGATGTACTATCCGTCCAGTCTGGTAGGTTAAATAAACCTGCGGGTTTCACGGTAAATAGTGCTGTATTAATCTCTGGGGTTTGTGCGTTAGGTCGGTGGACCTGATGCAAACACAACAATTGTCATCGTCCTCCGTTGGGATTCAACTGGCTCCCTAATGCCGGGTTGTTTGAGGTATGAGGAGAATCCTTTTAAGGGCGTGTGACAGGGCAATGATAGCCGGTTTTATTTGGAAACAGGGCTCTTTTCAAGGTAAACCAGACATGCAGCAAACCTGACTACACAACCAGCTATCGTAGTCATGAACAACGGATGCAACTAAGGTTGCCTATATTGTTGTATAATTCCTAAATAATTAAAATACTTATAAGTATTACATCTATTGACCTGTGACCAGCCAGCTTGAGTTTCCCCGGAGGCAATACCGCAAGCACACCTTACAAATGGCGCCCGAGCTAGTTTTTTTTTCTTTTTATTTTATCCTCTGAAAGAATTTCTGTTAGTACTTACCATGAGTTCAACCGACATAATATTAGGACCTAGTGACACCGGGTCCGAATAGGAGGAGTGTACTACCTGAAAAAGTCAAAACTTATAACGTCATTAAGGGTTGCAATTAGACAGTGAGATCAATTTACACGAGTTACTCTGTAAATGAGCGTAAGCCTATTGATGGCCTAGAACAAGAAGGAAAATAAATAAATAAATACATAATTATATAAATACATAAATACATAAATACATAAATACATAAATACATAAATACATAAATACATAAATACATAAATACATAAATACATAAATACATAAATACATAAATACATAA
>NW_022170878.1:8145865-8182085 GCF_008802855.1 Photinus pyralis
ACACCTTAATAACACGTTTAGAATAAAAAAATTTGCGGAAGAGGGCCTAAATTTTCCACAATCTTAATTAAAAGTTCACCTCATTTTCTGGAAATCTGGTGTTATTTTACGTATATTTTGTAATTCTTAAGTTGGCGAAACTGAAAAATTTTATGTGACAACTCTTTTTCCACTAATAAACACAGGTGACAGTAAATTTGTGTAGGGGGTTATGTTAACTTCTTCGTCTACTAAAATGAAATGTGCTGGATTTAACGTGTATATTAATAGAATGTAATAAAAGTAGTACAACAGGTATAATATACAATACAATTTTAGGTTTTGTTCGACTTAAACACCAAATAAGCGACACTTCCATGTGACTGACATTTTAATAACACCACTTTTTGAAACTTATACAATCTAAACTTGAATGCATCAGGGAAGAAGGATGTCGTAGAGAAGGTTGCATGTGGTAAAAATCGATTTCTTGGTATCGCTCACCGAGAGGGGAAACCCGGGCACTTCCTGCATGTTTCATATGAATCGCTGCTTAGCATCCACCGCCTAATACGTTCGAGAGGGGAAGGAACATCTCTCGCATTTCCCATGGATCGCAGCTACGTTAGCGATCGCCGCTTAACTTGGAACGCCTTTTTCGTATCCATCGCCGCTTAACTTGGAACGCCTTTTTCGTATCGATCGCCGCTTAGCATCCACCGCCTAATACGGTCGAGAGGGGAAGGAACATCTCTCGCATTTTCCATGGATCGCAGCTATGTTAGCGATCGCCGCTTAACTTGGAACGCCTTTTTCGTATCGATCGCCGCTTAACTTGGAACGCCTTTTTCGTATCCATCGCCGCTTAGCATCCATCGCCTAATACGGTCGAGAGGGGAAGGAACAAAACATGTAGGGAACTGCTTACTACTATTATGATATAATTAAAAACACATGTAGAATACTTGTACATCATTATTTAATGTTTATTATATCGTGAAAAAATAACATAACCTCTTAAGAAATTAAAGTTGGCACCGAGGAATTTTAAGAACACTATAACCAACTTAAAATCAACAATGTAATTTGAATAATATAACCTCACTTACGACGAAATGAAGTGAACTTTGAATGAAGATTGTGGAAAATGTAAGGCTTCTTCCGCAAATTTTTTAACTGATAACGTGTAATTAAGGTGTCCTCTATCAATTTCACGATCATACCTGGGGGGCTTATTAGCGCAACGTAACCCCTTTAGTTTTGCGCCAGTCACTAAAAGGTTTGTAGGCCTTTTCGTACCTCTTTCTTGACTTTGTGGGGAGCGAATATTGCACTACGGCGGCCGCAGCTTCGGCTACATTATAACAACGTCTCGCGTAGGTACTCTTCTTCACTGATACCTGCTTTTGCACCTAGTTTAATAAAGACTGTATAGTTGAAAAGTACAAAGCATGAACTGCAAACTGCATTAAAAATGACACTGATTGTTTTAATTATTTTGAAATCTCTATGGAAACAATTTAATAAAGAGATTTTAGCATGTGTGATTAGGTACCAAAATTTCACACATATCAGTAATTTAATTTGGAAAAGTTATCTACATGTTGCAGTTTCAGGTAAAATTTTATACATAATACGTCATGAAAGTGAGTCCACCTGACTTGGAGGCATTAAAGAGATACTCGGACGCTGCGCGTCCTCGTACTTTTCAATAAGCCTCCGCGTCATGTAAACGACCATTTTCATGACTTAATTTTTTTTTATTTTTTTTTAAATATAGGGTTCGACTGCCAAGGTCATATCCCCTTTATTGCACGCTATAGAGTACAGGTACATATATGCACAGTGCTATATGTCGATATATATACCAATTCCTTTTAAGAAGGCGAGGGTATTATTTGCATTTTGTGAGTTGAAGTTTGTAACGTAGTTTGGCATAATGTTATGACGTACGCGTTCAATGGCATATAGTGGGCAATCATTTATTATGTGCATCACTGTAAGGGCTATGTTGCAGTGGTTACAGTACCGAGGAGGTCTACCTTTAAGTAAATGTTGGTGAGTTATTTTGGTGTGCCCTATCCTCAGGCGGTGCATCTTTACATTCTCCTCCCTTGATGGATGTTGCAATGTAAATAAATCCTTTACTGCGGGTTTTATTTGAGAAAGATGTGTATTGATGCATGCCCATTTTTCCTGCCATTCCATAGTGTACCTCTCTTTCAGATATTTCGTGATATCACTTGCCACCACAAATTCGACATCAATTTGCTCATTAAATGTAGCTTGGTATGCAGCTTGATCTGCCTGCTCATTTCCTGGAATGTCAACATGGCTGGGGACCCATACAAATTTAATTGACTTCCCTTGATCGCGTACTACATTTAAATGACTTATTATGTAAATAACTATTCTTATTTAAGTTACTTGGCCTTGCATATACTTTGTACTCGGGTCTGGTTTAAATGGAACACCCTGTATATTTTTCTGTCATCTTTTAGCTTCTCCAAAAACCTTCAACTTTTGATAATAATGTCCTATACCTACCTATCTCTGATAGTTTTCGAAATATCTTGGTTTTCCTGGTTTTTATATTCTTATCTTAAATAAGATATATGCAATTTACATAATAGTGACGTGGACATGCAAAAAAAGGCAATTTTTATCTGCCTCGTTCAAAGCTAAAATCATATTCATTTTTCTAATAATTCATTTAAGTCTGTAAAATCTGGAGAATAAATTTGATACTAAAAACATGAACAAATATCTTGGTTTTTCTACTTTTTATATTTTAATCTGAAATAAGTTCTAATTTACACAATAACGAGGTGAATATGAAACAAGTGTAAATTGTGCACAACTCTTGTGCAGATAAAGCGCATTTTTTTAAACCGAAATAGCTTTTATTTTGACATCACCAAGGATATATTTCTTGCAGATGTCTCAATCACCCTTTGTGAGTACCCTCTTCCGACAATCCGTTCTTGAGGTATAAGGGAATATACTCGATCACGAGAGGTCGAGCAGAAGAGATATGGTTGGGAGAAATTAATTCCTTTCGTTGAGACCTTTCATTAGAGTACCATGAAGGATAAAAGTAGTTCCACTCCCCCCTCCCCTTCCCCCCGTACTTTGTTAAGAAGACAGAAAGAAGGGCAGTAGTTGGTAGAAAACGGTTCCTTTCGTTGAGACCTTTAATTAGAACACAATGAGAGATAAAATTAATTTAAAAAAATAATTTTTTTTTCATTCTTAAAAAATGCGCTAAAAAAATGAAACTATTATCACTGACTGGATGACATTAGGAGTTAAATTAAATTTGCGTTGTAGTCAAATGTTTTTACTTATACTCCAGTTTTTGGACTTAAAATAAATTGTTTGAAAAATAAATTAATCGATATGGTTTTCGTTTTGGGCGAGATAGATAAAAATTGCCTTTTTTTGAAGAGAGAAAAACCAAGATATTTCGAAAACTATCAGAGATAGGTATAGGACATTATTATCAAAAGATGAAGGTTTTTGCAGGAGCTAAATGATGACAGAAAAATATACAGGGTGTTTAAAAAAGTGAGATTTTTTAATATGAAGTTTTGCAACTTTGGACCTACCAAAAAAAAACACCATGTAAGCTATATTTTTAATGTTTTATAGTAGATGTATTTATTTGACTTTCACTTAACCCAGGATGAGATATGAACCATATGTACCATTTGGGCGCCCTACTTTGTACAGAATATTCAACCATACCATAATACAAAAGCACTCCATCGAAAAATCTTATCTTCAAGGCATTAAGTTACTCCGCGCAATCGTTGACTCACTCTGTACAACTCAGCTGTTTGGTTACCTTTAAAATGGCGGGTAGGTAGAAATATCTGCGAGTGTCTTTCTAATCTCTAAGTGGACCTTCACAAATTAATTTTCTCGCGCAATATTGAGAAAATCCAAAATTCAGCCTTTCCACTCCGAAATATCGATGTCGAAAGCACAATCCGCTAAGTAATAATGGAGTAAACCGCAAATCAAAAGAAGTACAAAAAAAAAGTCTAAAAATGATTATTCAAACTAAAAGTGAATGCGTAATTGCTGTTACAGACCGCAAAACGGCCTTAAAACTTGTAAGACAAATCCGCAAATAGCGTCAGCGAAGCTTGGAAGTAGAATAACGAGAGAAAAATTCGCTCAATTTAATACAGCGCAGGTATATCCGAAAAATGGTCGACAAAATTGTAAAGTAAGCAATGGCGTGGATCGTCTTGCAAGTAATGATCGAGGTACAAAGAGTACGCGACCTCGAACGAACGATTCAAAGAAATCTATCACAAGAGAATAAAGATCCATAAAACTGCAAGTGAGAGAGAAGGGCAAGCTGTCTCTTAAGGTTACGCATCTGATTGGTCCTTTCAACAGAAGTGATAGCGATCGCATTCAAATTAAATTGAAGGAACCAATCAGATGCGTAACCGTAAGAGACCGCTTGCCCTCTTAGTTTTCCCTTCTCGCTGACCTGCAGCATCCGCGCTTATCATTGATAAGTGATATGTCGATGTTGGTATCTAAAGATACTATGGTAGTAGAAAACAACATGGCGGTTCACGTGTTAATTTACATCTATACCACACTCTAGATAGTGTAATCTAATTAGGCGAGATCCTGTTTACTTCAACCGCAGGGGAAAATTAGGAATCATGACAAACGCGTGTAAATCATTTCGGCATGGGCGGATTAAATTGTGCAGCACTACTAATTTTTGTGTTAAAAACTGCGGTTTTCTGCGAAAAGTCCGTGGTGTCCTACTCTGTACAGGATAAAATCTACAATTCGAGTACGCAGTGTGCGCAGAATCTGACGTGCATCAGAAAATGTTGCGATGTCGATTACGTTATGCGCGAGAAAACGTGCATCTTAAGGAATGACACTGATTTGAACATTCCCGTTTATGAAGCGACAGAGGTGACTGGGCAAGTAATCGTCGAGTACCTCGTCGGTTTCATTAATTGCGACCATGGTTTTTATAAACTGGAACCGAATGTTTATGAAGATGACGCGTATTATCTGCAAACGAATGGTAGCTTATGGATGCCAAATACAGGCGAATGGTTAGGTTTTGAAGAATTTTGCTTGGAAAACATGGGTGGTAATGAAATATCGGCGCTCCTCTGTTTTTCAGAGCGTTTGGAGGATGTTATCGCTTTGACAATATCTGCATTTGGTATGTACTTGTAATGTTGCTCTTGTTTAGAAGTCTCACTCTCTTTTGCCCTCGCCCTCGCCCCCGCCCTGTGCCCTCGAACTCGCCCTCGCCTTCGCTCTCGCCCTCGCCTCCGTCCTCGCCTTCGCTCACGTCCACGCCCTCGCCTTCCCCTCGCCCTGTGCCCTCGAACTCGGCCTTGCCCTCTCTGACGCCTTCACCCTCACCTTCACTCTCACTCTCATTCTCGCTCTCCCTCTCGCTCTCACTCTCACTCTCAGTCTCATTCTCACCCCCACTCTCACTCTCACCATCACTCTCACTCTCACTCTCACTGTCACTCTCACTGTCATTCTCAGTCCCTCTAACTCTCACTCTCTCATTCATTCAGAAATTAAAAAACTGTTTTTGCGCATGCACAATGAAATGTTTGATATATTCGTTCAACGCGTCGAAATTTCGCAGGGACGTATTTAGCTTCTTGCTGAGATCGATATAGGGTCAGTCGCCCTTCAATATTCCACTCTAGCCTAGAAAGGAAGGACTGCTGCCAGTAAAATGTTGGCACGTGCGTTCAATTTGCTTTTATAGCTGTTATAGCCTCATGCTACCTAGTAGGTAAGGGGGGGGGGGGTAGATAGAGCTTACTTTACAAAAATCAGTTCCCATAGAAACAAGTATAAATCGTGCACAATTCTTGTGCAGTACCCTCTCCTGACAATCCGTTCTTGAGAATATACCCGATCACGATAAGTGGTCGAGGAGGGGGGGCTATGATTGGTAGAAATTAATTCCTTTCGTTGAGACCTTTCATTAGAGTACCATGAAGGATAAAACTAGTTCCACTCCCCCCTCCCCCTCCGCCCCATACGTGGATTAGAAGACAGAAAGAAGGGCAGTAGTTGGTAGAAAACGGTTCCTTTCGTTGCAACATTTACTTATAATACAATGAGCTCAAATTAATCCCCCCCCCTCCCCTAGGTCCCGTCGCTCACTGATCTCGAAAAAGAGACACGGGAAAGTTATACTTTGTACAAACCAATTTATTTCGATGAGACTTTTCATTAGAATAGCATGAAGGGTAGAACATGTGCCCCCCCCCCCTCTCTTCTAAAGTTTAACTTGGCGTGGGGGAGGAGGCCTTTTAGACAGCGAAATTTGATGGCCGTCTGGCACACCTTCACGGTATAGGTAAGGCTACTACTCTAGGACCATTCCCCTAGTAGTAATTCGAAAGGGCAGAAGTGGGTCCGGACGGACGGACGGACAAAACGCAAACAATAGCAAATTTTTTTAATTTTTAAAAAATGCGCTAAAAAGTTGTGCCTACGTATGCGCAATGAAGCATCATACTACTTTTAATTTGAAGTAGAAACCATCATCAATAACACATGCTGTTTTAGTGAGCCAGAAGTAGGGGGGGGGGGGGCAAAGGTTGATTTACAAAAATCAGTTCACACCAATCAATGGGGAGGAGGCTCTTTACACATAAACGTTTAAAGGTCGCGTGGCATACACTCAAAATCCTCCATTCTGCAGATATTTGCACTGAAAGCTTTGACGTTCCACTTGCCTTTTATGAGTACCTTCTTCCGACATTTCGTTGTCAAGATATTTGCGTCGACTTCACCAATATATAGGTATGTCTCGTCCAGTCGATTCATTTTGCCTTTTGAGAGTACTTTCCTCCGACAAACCGTTTTCGCTCTTAAACTTTTCACATCACCAATGGATATTGTTCTTCCAGATGTCCCAAGCGCCCTTTGTGAGTACCCTCTTCCGACAATCCGATGTGGATATATAAGGGAGTATATCAGATCACGATAAGAGATCGAGGAGGAGGACTGTGGTTGGTAGAAATGAATTCCTCTCGTTGAGACCCCCCCTACCATGAAAGATCAAATTAATTTTTAACCACACCTCCCCCCCTCCCCTCCCTGTCTCGCCCCTTCATCCACTGATTTCGAAAGAGTCGCGCGGGAAAGTTATAGTTTGTGGAAACCAATTCATTTCAAAGAGACCTTTCATTAGAATAGAAGGGTAGAGCCTGTGTACCCCCCCTCCCCCCTCCAAAGTTTGACTTGGCACGACTAAAGGCATGCGTATGCAAAATGTGAGACCAATATTGAAATAATAAATATTGGAAAGAAACCAATTCTTACAGCCAGTCTAGAAGGACAAAACCTAATTGCTACATAAGCTAAAAAAATGTCCCTGCTGGCCAGATGGTGGACCTACTCTGATGTCTAATTTGTAATCTTTTATTTCTTTCCAATTACGTTCAGGTATCTATGTTGGAAAGTCGGATTATGGACAATACGCTGCATTCCTATTGGTGGCCATTAACAAATGGAAAGTTTTAATTTATGGTGAAACTCAATTCGATCTTCGAATCGATCTCTAGCCGCTATATGTGAAGTGTTACTCACTATCACATGATACAAATACGTGTGTGTTCATCGACCTAGCACACGTCATGATAAATTAGCACGTTAATAATACAATATGAATTTTTTTACCTATACACAAGTTTTCCTCTAAACTAGGAGGAAAACGAATTACTTTAAATAAAACGTAGCCCGTTACAATGTAGGGATAATCGGTCTTTAATATGACACGTTACCGTGGAAAAAAGTGGTACCTACGAAGAAGAAGGGAGCGAGGGGGGATTCCAGGCGGAGTTTCCTTTAAGAAAATCAGTTCAGAAATCAAAATACTAATTGAACAGTAATGTTTTTCACAATGAAGCGGCTACCCTTAGTTTTTTAGGTATGACGATTTCATTGCCGTTTCTATTCGCTACGTTTCTGGTCTATGCCGTCTTACCTGATCTTACTCTGCACGCAAAATGTCTCATGTGTTACGTCATCACATTGTGCCTAGGATATGCGTCATTCTTATTTATACAATTCAATTCAAGTCTCATCGAGGACGCTTCTTGCGCAACAATTGGTAAGTTTCCTACCTGTACATAAAATAGGTGTGCATTTCGTTTCAAGATAGACGAAAACTTGTCCCTACGAAAACGATCGAGATTGGTTGCTGGCATTTGGTCTATCTTGAAAGTGGATAATCTAAAATTAGTCCTGGTAATATTCATTTTAGGCATAAGCTGTTACTACTTTTTGATGACATCTTTTATTTGGATGAATGCCATAGCAATTGATATATGGTGGACGTTTAGGTAAGCAAACAACACTAATGGATGTAGCTAACGTGTAAGTAAAGCGAAATTTTTTGTTTTGGCCGTTGAGAATAAGTAGTTGAGCTTTGAGTTATTCACATTGATAAATTACCGTTGTACTCTTGTAATTTAGGGTTTTAACAGAAAAACTTTCATTAATTGTCTTTAACATTTTTACCGGTAGCCGTTCACACCTTTTATAAACAAGTTGGACTTGATTAATAAATTAGTCTGGTTTTACGTAACTTGCCACCACAAATCAAACGCAACGGATTGTTTTGCCCCTTGGACCCAAACGCTTTCGTAGTAACAATTTATTTTGAAGGCAAGGTTAAGTAAATCACCGTTTTTTTGTTGCGAGGTCAACGATTCTCCCACACAGCGAACTCAAATTTAGCGCACACAAAATCACAATATGTATAAAGCGCGATCGAAAAATGTAGCACTCGACCTTCATAGATTTTCAATCCTGCTATCCTACTAGATTTTTACTTAAATACCACGCCGGATGCGAAACGACCGACCTTTCCCTGAACGCAACTCTTGTGGAAAGCGTGCCCTCTCAACCAATACAAATCTCGACGTACGTACGTCTGTGAGATCGTGGCAACACTGTGCCGTTTTGACATTTATTTGCTAAAGTGACCACCTGTTACAGTTTTCAGTTGTCGCCAAGAGTTTCTAAGAGCTTTTATGTGCACACATCAAAGACGCAAAAAAATAACAAATCTCATTTGCAGCGGTTTGCGAAGACTCTCCGGCTCACGCAAAGAATCGGAAAGGAAACATTTCTTTTTATACTGCGGATACGCGTGCGGCGCTTCATTTCTACTGATTTCCATAGTGGTCGGTTTAACAGTGGGCGACGTAGACCAAAAGGCATGGTATTACCCTGGATTTGGCAAAAACCAGTGCTGGTTCAAGGGGGAGATGGCACAATGTTTATATATTTACGTGCCATTGGCGGCGATCATTATAGCCAATGTTGTACTGTTCGCAGTCACTGCTTTCAAAATTAAACGTGTCCAAAGGGACACGGCCGTGTTGAGGAAAGAGGACAAGAGCTACGAAAATGATAAACAAAAGTTTGTTTTCACTTCCAGCGGTTGGGAGATTGTTATTAGGTGTCGTTTGTAGATTCCACTTGTTTCTAAAACTAATGCTGGCAATGGGAGTGAATTGGACCACAGAATTTGTGTCGTGGTTAGTCAACTGGCAAGTGGCTCATGTACCACCGTCCGTTTGGTACTTAACGGATTTTTGCAACGCCGTGTATGGAGTGTTGATTTTTTTCTTGTTTGTGTTTAAGCGCAACGTATGGAAGCAGTTGAAGAGAAGGTAATTACGTTGACTTAATTTTTAACAACTTGCTTCCTTTTTAGATACTACATGATAATAGGAAAACCACACCTTGCCAGATCTGACACGGAAACCTCTACCACAAGATCTTGAAACAAAACAGCTGATAGGACTCTTGCTATGGATTCCAGTGTTGTATCCAATGAGGTTTCATAAACTTCATAAACTATGTAGTCTTGAAAACATTTCAAATTAAAGGGTTGTAAAAATCTTCGTCAGTTTATGATGGTAGGTAAAGTAGAATGCTTGAGTTACAGCAAGCTAGTTGAGTGTGTCAAGCGAATACTTTTGTCTACATCAAACACCACCACTCGCACATCAGTCCCCGTAACTCATTTCATTCTCGCAGTTTGTCTACTCTTTTAGGGAAGCCATAGGATCGTTAGCATGCCCCATTTTATAACTGTCCCAAATCTCATCTACGGATACCATTCCCACGAATAACTATACTAAAAGAAATTCTTTCAGTTGCTAAAATAAACAGAATAAAATGAATTCTAACAATTAAATAGAGAGCTCGGGCGCCATTTGTAAGGTGTGTTTTTGGTATTGCCTTCGGGAAAACTCAAGCCGGCTGGTCAAAGGTTAAAAGACGTAAAGGACGGATAATGTAGCAGTTAAATAATATAAGCCGTTCACGGGCTTTATTTTTCTGGTGATTTAAGCTTATAGGGTTGAGCATGGTGGGGTTGCCCAAGTAATCGGCTGTAATTAAATAAATATTTACCGTACACTCTAGATGGATGGGAATACAAGGATGCTTTCACGTTAGCTTATTTTTCCGACCCAGGGGAGTATCACTGAGCTACCGGGAGCCAGTTGAATACCTCAGTAACTACGGAGGACGATGACAATTATTGTATGTGTGTCAAGGGATGTCACTTTCACTTTATGGGACGGTAGCATGCGATATCTAACGTAGGAACACTTATTACAGGTATTTATGTTTTTAAATTTTATTTTATAGTGGGCGGAGTGTTGCCTAATTAGCTACTCTTCCCACTCAACCCGCTATACAATTACATACAACCATGCCTTCCTAGGATTCGAGCCCAGGAGCCTTGTAGCCAAAGTTAGAGCTACTAATAAACTCATCTGAGCTACGCAGGTCGGCGTTATAGATTTTTCTTACAACCGGAACGATAAACGTCGTAGCGCCGATCGACGTACCACTTTCCACGCCACCGCAGCTTTCGTCGTCATCAACACGATGGACGAACTAGTCGTCACTCTCCAAAGAGTCCGAGACGACACGAACGACATTTTACAGGGCTCGTGAGTTCGGAACGGTGTTTTTGACCGTGGATTTGAAGCCCACACAGTCTGTTGCCGGTTTTGCCGGAGTCAAAAGCACTCACCGTTTTCTTTACTTCCGACGGAGCGAACTACAAAATTCGAGCTATGCCGTTTGGATTAAGGAACGCCCCGGCGATCTTCCAGAAGTTGATGATCCAGCTGTTGCTCGGATCAATCAGACGACATTGTGGTACATTAGGACCACCGGAAAGTGTACCTTGAGAACTACAATGACAGGCCACCAAATCACCGCCGATTGAAACCAGCCTACCGGAACACGTCGCCGCCCTCAGCACAATACCAGGCCTGCGTGTTGGGGTTGAGTAACTGGCTGCGCGACTACTGTTATAATGCCCTTCTGGTTTTCCAACGTAGCCTAGGATTTACTTGGCAGCTTTCCCTCAAAGGAATCTTCCGAGCGATCCAAACAACCTTTTTGAAGATCCATTTGAACCTTTCGGCAGTGACGGAGGGCTGTGAAAATTGTGTTTCAGTCAGATAAACTAAATAAAAATTGACAGGTCTGGGCGTAACCTCCGCATCCTTTTAAATGTTATCCATATGATGCTTTTATTGTCCTTGAAGTATCTCTCAGAGCTAATCCTTTAAGAGCCTTTAACTGTTTTTAAAGATCGCCATTACTCTAAAAAGATCTTCCAGAGATTTGTGTTTAAATCGTCATTTATTTATTTATTTATTTATTTACGTATTTACGTATTTACGTATTTATATATTTATGTATTTATGTATTTATGCATTTATGTATTTATGTATTTATGTATTTATGTATTTATGTATTTATGTATTTATGTATTTATGTATTTATGTATTTATGTATTTATGTATTTATTTATTTGTTCCTCTTGTTCTCGGCAATAGACTTACGCTCATTTACAGCAGAGTAAGTCGTGTAAGTTGATCTCACTGTCTAATTTCAACTATTTTAATGACGTTGTAAGTTCTGATTTTTTCAGCTAGTACACTCATCCTATTCGGACTTCGGTGTCACTAGGTCCTAATGTTATGTCGGTGGAACTCACGGAAAGTAGCGTACGAACAACTCTATAACTAACAGAGATTCTTTCAGAGGATAAAATAAAAAGAAACAAAAATAACTAGCTCGGGCGCCATTTGTAAGGTGTGCTTGCGGTATTGCCTCCAGGGAAACTCAAGCTGGCCGGTCAGAGGTCATTAGATGTAATACTTATAAGTAGTTTAATTATTTAGGAATATACGACAATATAGGCAACGTTAGTTGCATCCGCGGTTCATGACTATGATGGCTGGTTGCGTCGTCGGGTTTGTTACATCTCTGGTTTACCATGAAAAGAGCCCTGTTTCTAAATAAAACCGGCTATCATTGTCCTGCCACACGCTCATAAAAGAATTCTACTCATACCTCAAACAACCCGGTATTAGGGAGCCAGTTGAATCCCAACGGAGGACGATGACAATTGTTGTGCTTGCATCAGGTCCACCGACCTAAAGCACAAACCCCAGAGCACTATTCACCGTGGAAACCGCAGGTTTATTTAACCTACCAGAATGGACGGATAGTACCTCAAAATTAATAGATCTGGCGAGTTGCTGGTCGGTTAGTAACCTCGGGAAAAAGTGTTTCGGTGAAATACAAATTCAGTCATTTATAAGAGACAAGGAGGAACACAAAATAGAGGGGATATAAAAAAAGTTCACTTTATGAGACATCTAACGTAGGAACACTTATTACAGGTGTTTACGTTATAGATTTTCCTTACAACAAGAACGACAAACGCCCCGATCGACGTACCACTTTCTACGCCACCGTCCGCAGCATTCGTCGTCATCAACACGACGACCGAACTAGTGGTCACTCTTCACAAAGACACCAGATCCCTTCGACTGACCAACAACCACCAAGGATTCCCAGCAGGTCTCTGGCTCCGACTACTGATCATATTCGCCTGCACCTTCATAGATGGTGGCGCACCCTCTACAATCGCTCCAACGGCCTATCACATTCGGCTTCGCTATACCACCCCATTCCGACTGCCGCCATACCGTTACTGGTAGTCATTACCATTGCCCAGAAAGTCGAAGCAAAGCTGACCAACTGAATCAAAGGGTTTAGCTCTAGTGGCAATCCTAACAAGACGGCAAACTCTCATCGACTAAAAAAAAAGGGTACCTCGAGAACTGCAACGAGGTACTTGGGCCACCAAATCACTGCTGATTCAAACCAATCTCTACCAGAACACGTCGCCCCTGACTAACTTTCATTAAAAGGAATCTTCCGAGCGATTCAAACAGCCCTTTTGAAGATCCGTTTGAGTCAGATCTATCCAAACCGAAAAGATCACCGCAGAGTATGTCGCTATGACGTCAAATACACTACTTCTGACTATATAAGGTCACATTAATAATGAGACACATATTGCTTTATAACCTTATCTGCTAGTACGGTATAAACAAACAGATATGCATAAATACGTAAAGGTCAAACCAAAACTACTTTAGTAGCAGTCGTTTATCCTTACTCTACAACCATGCTCCTCGTAACAGCCGTTCTTCTGTGCGTTAGCACTTTTGTGGCGCAAGGGGCTTCTCCTGGTAATCGAATCTTGCTCCCAATACTCTTCACCAAACGGTTCTGTTTCAGGGTATTACTGGAGAGATTTCGATGGAAGCATTCCGCCAGACGCCTACGCCGGTGGCATAGACATCAACAGCAGACCGATATACATCGCGCAAGTATACGATAGATTCTTGATTCCTGCCAAACTTTACTATAACGACAACACGGCCTACTACGAATATGGCGGTAAAGAGTACGGCGTAAAACAAAACATTAAGGTAATGGCATTGGATTGGCCTTGTATAACGGTCACCTTGCAGATCCTGTGTACGGAACATCCGGAACTCTTCGAATGGATCAGTACGAGTAACGAAGCGATCAATAGCATCACTGGCAAATACCTGGTGAAGGGCGGGTATGAACCTGGATGTACCACTTATATAGGGAGGATTAGAAAGGATGGAGAAGTGCTGGTGGGAAAGGCGCTCGCCGACAATTTACCCGTTCACGCTGGTTTATATGTGACTAAAAATCAGGCGACGCATCATAGCACAAAGTTCGAAGTGCTATCCTTTAATTTGGATACGACGAACGACATTGTTTAACGCAATTTAAGAATATCCGCAATTTCCCAACCACTCCAACTAGTACAAATTTATCTAAAATACTTCAATTACAATGTTACATCAAAGAGCATTCTCTTATACCTAACAGAATTGGACACTTTTATAGGAATATTCTCTTTTAAACTGATAATACAATTTCAAAAGCCAAAAAATGCAAAACTTTGTAATTGATTTCATAGTTAGTTTGTGCCATTAAGTCAATCTACAATAAGAATTTTTCTGATTAATTTCTATAAAATTCTCAAAAAGAACCGATCGTTATTTTTTATACAAATCAAAAAATTACTTTACCTTAATTGTGTCGTTTTTTTCAATCGATGGTTTCCCTGTGAAAATCTGTAGTTTGTTGCATTAAAAAAATAAGCAGCCCTACCCTAACGAAATTCAACTTAAAAAAATTCAAAAAAATAAAGTTCATTAAGGGGTACAGGTGGATTGAACTGCGACTTTTCTATTTTATTTTATTTTAACTGTAAGGCTTGCTTACATTGAACCCTTCTTCTTAAACCTTGAATTGTGGGTTTCTATTCTTGACCAGCCGAAACTGATTGAATCATTCTAATAATTAAATAATGTGCTTTGGGCCTTAAACCCTGATTCTTAATCACAGTTGTGCGTGTCTTGACCCATAAAATGTCAGCATTGCACCCGAGATTGCACCTTAAACCTTAGGAATTGCGTTTTGAAAACACTGAACCATAAAAATGTACCTGAAACCTTGAGTCTTGCGTTTTGATCCTCGAACTTTGAGGGTTAGACCGTTCAACCGGAACCCGGATACATGAATCGTGTAGTATGAAATCTGACGCCTTTGAACCTTTGATCTTGCGTACTTGTCTAACATTGGATTTTAAAACTTGAGACCTTAGCATTGCGCATTGACCATTAAGTTTGAGATTCCCGCTTGAGTGTGGCATCGAACGTGGAGTACTGAATCTTAAGCTTTGAGTCCCCGAAGCTTGAACCTTTATCTTCTTCTCCTGACCCTTCAGGGTTGTGTTTTGATCTTTTAGCCTTGGACCGTAAACCAAGTTTTGGGTTAAAGCTTGACATGTCTCCTTGTACTATGATACTTAAACCTGCAGAATTGATCCATGAACCTTAGGCTTTGAACTATGAGCTTTCAGCAGCGAGTTTTGAACTCTTACTCTTGAATCTCTACCTCTGGGCCGTTAAGCTTTCAGCGTTTAGTTCTAAACGAACTTCTGAGCCTTGAATTTGAAAATATTTGAATATTAATCCTTGTACTTTGAGCCATTTTCACCCTTGCGCATTAGGGTTTCGTTTAAAATACAAGAGTTTATCCAGGACACGAAAATAAGGAAGAGAGAGTGCTTAGATCAATACGAAGATGTATTTTTACCAAAAATCGACTACACCAAAATTTCTCGGGCAAACACTTTTTCTTATTAATTTGGGTGCGTAGAATCCAAATCAATTTGTACTTTTTCGATCAGACTTCTCAATCAAAAGTTATAGACTAGAAACCAATTTCGAAAAAAAATTCAAAGGGCTGTAACTTTTGAACTAGTAGCCCAATCTTGGAACTGTTTGAAATTATGGATTCTACAGGCCACATTCTATAAGAAANCACCAAAATTTCTCGGGAAAACACTTTTTCTTATTAATTTGGGTGCGTAGAATCCAAATCAATTCGTACTTTTTCGATCAGACTTCTCAATCAAAAGTTATAGACTAGAAACCAATTTCGAAAAAAAATTCAAAGGGCTGTAACTTTTGAACTAGTAGCCCAATCTTCAAACTGTTTGAAATTATGGATTCAACAGGGCACATTCCATAAGAAAAATTTTTTTCACGGTCGATCTGAGACAATTTTTTTTTCGGGGATCAAAAAAAGGCAGTGTATAACCTTCCTTTTTTACCAAAAATCGACTACACCAAAATTTCTCGGGAAAACACTTTTTCTATTAATTTTGGTGCGTAGAATCCAAAACAATTCGTACTTTTTCGACTTCTCAATCAAAAGTTATAGACTAGAAACCAATTTTGAAAAAAAATTGAAAGGGCTGTAACTTTTGAACTAGTAGCCCAATCTTGGAACCGTTTGAAGTTATGGATTCTACAGGCCACGTTCTATAAGAAAAATTTTTTTCTGGTACGATCTGAGTCAATTTTTTTTTCGGGGCCCAAAAAAAGGCAGTGTATAACCTTCCTTTTTTACCAAAAATCGACTGCACCAAAATTTCTCGGGAAAACACTTTTTCTTATTAATTTGGGTGCGTAGAATCCAAATCAATTCGTACTTTTTCGATCAGACTTCTCAATCAAAAGTTATAGGCTAGAAACCAATTTCGAAAAAAAATTCAAAGGGCTGTAACTTTTGAACTAGTAGCCCAATCTTGGAACTGTTTGAAATTATGGATTCTACAGGCCACATTCTATAAGAAAATTTTTTTTCCGGGTCGATCTGAGACAATTTTTTTTTCGGGGCTCAAAAAAAGGCAGTGTATAACCTTCCTTTTTTACCAAAAATCGACTACACCAAAATTTCTCGGGAAAACACTTTTTCTTATTAATTTGGGTGCGTAGAATCCAAATCAATTCGTACTTTTTCGATCAGACTTCTCAATCAAAAGTTATAGACTAGAAACCAATTTCGAAAAAAAATTCAAAGGGCTGTAACTTTTGAACTAGTAGCCCAATCTTGGAACTGTTTGAAATTATGGATTCTACAGGCCACATTCTATAAGAAAATTTTTTTCCGGGTCGATCTGAGACAATTTTTTTTTCGGGGCTCAAAAAAAGGCAGTGTATAACCTTCCTTTTTTACCAAAAATCGACTACACCAAAATTTCTCGGGAAAACACTTTTTCTTATTAATTTGGGTGCGTAGAATCCAAATCAATTTGTACTTTTTCGATATATCGTGTTATTCGGTTGCGGTTGTTGGCTCGGCATTAGGTCATTCGGCGGAATTTTGGAATTTTTACGCAGTGAAGCTTTCTCCTACTTGTGATAATCTAACCAAGCGCTTCTAATTTTTTGGTGACATTCGTTAACCCCAAACAATTGTATTAATAAAATGGTGGTTTGCTCGTAACTTTTAATATTGCAATGAATTTGCATCATTTCAAAATTCAAAAAATGTGTCGTGTTACCCTTGGGAAGATTCCAATGTAACATTGTAACCTGCCAAACTCCTTTTATTGTAAAAGCCTGTTACAGTAGTCATTAACAAAGTAAGTCTTGACGAATAAAGGACGGAGAGGGGAAGGTTGATGAGTAATAAAACTAATGGCCGAAAGAGTGTTTTAATTTGGAACCTAAACGACATTTCCCATCAGTCAACGCTTTTCACTACAATAGTAGTGACTTGGTCATTTTTTGCCTTTTGTTTGCACGAAAGCACCTCAAAGGTGGTAAAGCTGTGTGACTTTCCCTTTTGGGTAACGTGTAATGCATCCTTTGACGTATCGGCAATCACCTTTCCTAGCACAGTCTCCCCAACGCTCGTAGTCCTACCGATGTAGGTCGAGGAGTTTGGCTGATAGCCACCCTTAACTAAAAATTTACCAGTAATGGTATTGAGCTCTTGGGAACTGGTGGGTATCCACTCGAACTGCGCCGGATCTTTTGTACAAAAGATCTGCGAAAAGTGCAATGAGCTTGATGATTTTTTTAAGCGGCAAGTTTTACCTTGACGTTTTCCTTCTTTTCATATTCCTTGTTGTCAAGTTCGTAGTATGCGGCCCGATCGTTGTGCAAAATTTTTGCCGGAATTAATTTGTCGCTGTGCAAAACTTGCCCGATGTAAATTGGGTTGCCATAATCATCTCGAGCTGCAACGAAAGCATCTGGTGGAATGAATCCATCGTAGTCTCTCCAATAGTAACCTGTAATCGTAGATAAAGATAGTGGCTTTGAAAATATCTGCTGTTACCAGTAGCACTTCCTTGTGCCAGGAAAGTGCTAAAAACGGCAAACGCGAATATAAGAAACATGGCGGCGAAAAGTACGACACTAACTTGCGTGTTTTTGCGTCCTACCTTATATTGCATTGGCCTATTACCATTTTTTGATCGTGATCTATTTATGTAGTTCTACTTATGACCCCTCCGTATTTTTCGACCGCTAAGTTAATGACTACTTATCTTTAAGGTCAAATAATTGTGTTTTCGATCTTCACTTCGTAGCAAAGTGCATTCAAATCTTCATGTGTACCATTGCAAAATCGATACGTAACTTTATATACCGACATGTACCACTAAATGAATTTGTTTATACAGGGTGCCCTAGTAGAATTGTATCACGTTTTGAAAAAATGTTTGGTCTGATTATTAAATAACCTTCTATTCTATGCTATTCATAAGGGGAGCCCGACCAGGCATACCAAAGGTCCATTGTGCCCCCCCCCCCTTCCTGCGCAACTAGATTCCTCCCGAGAAAGTATAGGATCCCGTTTAGCCTAAGTTGCTTTTCACCTTCCTCGGTTCCAGGTAACTGTCTCCAAGGAGCTCTCCTTCAAGCCCAATACTATGCAGCTGATAGTTGACCATCCACTGCCCCGTCAGGACAACGGTTATCTGGCTTCTATTCAGTTTTAGAAACTTAGAAAACCAAGATTGGCCAAGGGGCCCTTTTAAAGGACCTTGAACTGAAGTACTGTTGCTTGTTGCCACTGATCCCGGAATTGACTGGTTACCCATTCTTTTTAATCCTGGCCCTGAGAACGGAGGGAGCAATTCCTAGGGTAGGCTCGGGCCCGACGAAGACCCCACCACTGACTTCGCGTTTCTTTTGTTTCAATGCCACCTTGAATGAGCATCAATATTGCAATTAAAATTTGCGAATGTTCGTATTTTCGCCATATCTCTGCTTAGAAAACAGATATCAAAATGCGGTTTTCACTGATATTCTCACTTTCTCATCTTATTTGATAATATCATATGATACTTATATCGTTCCATTTGAAATTTTCAAAAAAAAACTGCAAAGTTTATGTTAATGTTACATCGCGCCCTCTACCACCCATCACATTTACTAAAAAGACTCAATTCATATAAAATCTGATTTCACGAAGAGAGCTCTTTCCAACAAGCCCTACTTTGTGAAAATCTAGTTACAATCAATTCCTTAAAGAAATGTTCCCCTTCCCACACCCCTCATACTTTATGAGCAAGAGCAATATGTGCTGCATGAAAATGATGTAAAATTGATATGCATGTATTTTTTATGCATGTTTGTTGGGTATATTTTAGAAAAGAAGTAATTTTTCTACTTAACCATGAATCGTACGCCCTCTAGCGGCGAAAATAGAAACTTGAAAATAATTTCCAGCGATTTCTCTTGGCTCCTTTTGTTAACAATTTTTTTCCCTGGAGCTGTGCAATTAACGGTTCCATAGATATAGCCTGTGACCATTATTAATGGGACACCCTATACAGTCACAAGCTTTTATATGCCCATAGTGAGTACTTTGTACACATGTTCCCTAACTTAACATTGAAAATAGGTCGTTTACTATAAAAACAGTCACAGGTAGTCCTATTTTTCTCATGGGCTCGATAGAGATGAAAAATAGAATAGCATAATTTTTGTACACCTCACAGGGACCAGTTTTCCAGTGGGCGGCTGCCTGTGATGATTTGAAGTGACTGATTTTATACTAGAAGAGCAATAGTTAAGATCATTAAAAAGAGTTATAGTAAACTTCTGATGTTGGCAGTTAGAAAACCTTAGGGAGCAGTGTTTCGCAGCCACATTTTCCTAAGATTGCGAGTTCTTTACATATTTATGCCTCTTTGGTCCAGTTTGATTCCCCGCCCACTTTGTCTCGCCTCTATTCCCAAGTTGAGGGATTTGGAGGGCATTCACTACAAGACAAGCAGCACAAATGGCCTGCCTGGTATGCAGCCGGCAGTGCAAGCCACCGCAATGAAGAGGGCGTTGGAGGGAGGAACTGCCCTAATTTCTTTTTGTGCAAAATAAATATTTTCGCACGTTCGTAGTGGATTTCTCCTGTGTTTCAGGGTCAAACTCCAAAATACCCAAAAGAATGCAAGGTTTGAATTAAACCGAAATTTATTTATTTATTTATTGACAACAGGCTTTCGCCCAATTGAGTTATCCGCATAATACCTTTTAGCGCAAGTTACCAAGCTAAAGGTTCAAGGCTAGCAGCTTATTGTTTACACAATGTCTAAGGCTAGATCTCCAAGTCACGCCTATCAAAGTTGTTAATGTTCAAGGTTTCAGAGTTCAAGGTTTAAGGGTCAACGTTCAAAGTTCTAAATTTGAAATACAAGGCTCATGAGTCAATACCGAGGTTTAGGTGTTTATATTTCAGACTCAGTGTTAAGCGTTAGCCCAGTGGTCAATGACGACAATGACACAGGTTTAAGCTCAAGTTTTAAGATTCATATCACATGATTCAAAGATCAATATTAAAAGCTGAAGATTTCTTCATGGTTTAAGGTTTTGCAATCAAAATTTGAATTCGATCAAGGGTCAAGGGTCGAGGGCAAACGATTATGCTCAAGGCTCATTGTGAAGGGTTTACGGTTAAAAGTCAAGGTCTAAAACGCTACACTCCAGGTTAGAATTTTCCGACAGCAACGTTCTAAACTTAAAAAGATTAATTTTTATTTTTATTTTATTTTATTATCCCTCTCTTGTTTTGGGCCCTCAACAGGCTTGCGCCCAATTACAGAGTGACCCGCATAATGCTTTTTAGAGGTGCCTCTGCAGAAGGTCTTAAGATGGTCTATACTACTCCGGTATTTACCTTACGAATTAGGAAAACTGCAGGAAAACCTAATTCGGAGTAGCCGGTAGAATGCTCGGAACTGGTCTAAGGTAATTTCCATCTCCGCCACAGATGAAAAATTCACCTCAACCCAGGTTCGAACACCCGACTTCCGGATTTATAACCCAATGCTCTACCACTGAGCCATAAATCCGATTTCAAGGGCTTATTGCTAGACGCCCAAAAAGTTAATGTTTCAAAATTCGTGTCATGGCCCAAGACCCAAAGGTCAATATTCAGTACTAAAGCTTAAAAATAAAGGTCTGCAACGTTAGACTTGAGATTTAGACATCGATATTCTAGACTTAAAAGGCGTTAGACTCAAAACCCACCGACGGTTCAAGGTTTACCTGAGATTGAGATTTCGTGGAATAAAGTTCAAGTGTCAAGGCTCATCAAGGCTCAATTCTCACGGTTCAAGGCTAAGGATTCCAAACACACCATTTACTATCAAAGGTACAACGTTATATGGTCATTGCTCAAGACAGATTCCTCAACGTTTGGAGATCAAGGCTAGAGTATAGAGATTAAGGTTGAAGATAGTCACAAGTCACGAGGTGACATCAAATTATTCATCTCGAGGTTTAAGGATAAAGATTGTAGTGTACTTAACCCCCAGGTTTTACACTAACTTCACACTACAAGAACACGGAAATAAATTCAACCCAGCAACGTTTAAAAATGGCCACCCAAATGACTATTTCCTCCAAAACTGAATAAGATCCCGCTTAAATTTGAAAAGTGGCACGTGATAAAACATCTAAGGTAGGAGCCCCTTACGTTTGTTGTAGACAACGCTTTGACCTGAAGCACAGTAGGCAAGGAAAGTAAAATCAAACACTCAAATTGTTTAATAATGATCGCAATTATTAAGATTGTGAATGCTCGGAAATATAAGTCCAAATAAATTACATTGCAAAAAAAAAACTTTGAAAATGGTAGTTCACCGAATAGAAATAGAAATAGGCTGGGAAAAAAGAACTTACCAATAAAAAAACCAGCCGTCAAATTAATATTAAATTGTGTAGTAAAATTAATTGTTTGTAATGATGTGAATGCGTAACATAAAATTATAAAATCACAAAAAGTAGCAGGTAAACTTCAAGAGGTAAACAAACAAGTTTTGGGAATTATGGGTCAGGTAAGCAGATTCTAAGAAAGGGTGAAATGCACAGGATGTGACTCATCTCTGCTGCAATAAAGTCCTTTTGTTAAAAGCAAGATGGAAAATTACATGGCCTTGTACGCAAATTCAACTAAAAACCAGATATGTGGAAATTATTGAATGGCCACTCACTTATCGCACATGGATTCTAAACTGAAGAGCTTTGATTAACGTAATCCCACTCCTGCAAGATAGGTAAACCGCCCCTGGTTTCGGGGATTCGAGCCTACAGTTGAATGTCGAAGACAATCACGGAATTAGGTGTCGTACTTCAGATGGTTAACCGTGACTGCTTCATTCATGGAGAAAATTGTTAGTAACAAACAAGTCAGTACATACATCTAACGAATCGGTAATTTCCACATATTAAAATAAAATGATCAAAACCGATATGAATGTAACTTCGGGGACAAGACCAAGTAATCAACATCAATAAACATAAATTAAGCAAACATTACACCAAAAACGTAAACGATTACGAACAATAGGATAACGGTATTAAACATGTCATTCTGCATTGCGGTTAAACCAAGTAAATTTCAAAAACAAAGATTGAAACACAAAAAAATATATAATGCGTCATACAAAACACAAATACGATATAAAGAAATGCAAAAATTACTACCTGCATTAAAAAAACACAAAATAACAACAACCATTTATGGAGCGACGCGTTCACGACCGCCATTCAAGACAAGATGCCAAACGCCCAGAACAAAAAACCAACGTTCCTGCTCTCTGGATGGCGCAGGCAGCTTTTCCCCTCCTAAAAATTGCATGGTTGCCAACTCTCAAACATGTATGTATCGTCGTAAGTTGTATATACAGGGTGGAACCTTTCAAGGGAGAAGAAACACCAAAGGGACTGTTAGAATAATTAGATTGGTATATTATTTTAAAAGGGTTGCATGCCGCTTATGCAATGGGTCAAGGACATGCACTTTGCTATGCACAGATAGCAGTAGGTAATTACGTCTAAGAATAACACTTATCTGTCAAAAACAACACGGGTCAATAATATGGTAAAGAAAGAAGGCAAATATAAGGGAGAAATGCAAAAGTACACGCGAGTTAGTGCATGAACCTTTACCATTATGTTTCTAATCGCTTCGTTTGTTGTTTTTAACATTTTCCTGGCACAGGGAAATGCTCTTGGTAATGAAACTCTATTTCAATTACACTGATTTTACGTAGGTACGGGTTCCAGGTTTCTATTGGAGAGAGTTCGATGGAACTATTCCAGAAGACGCGTTTCCTGCCGGTGTAGACATGTTCAACAGGCCAATTTATATAGGACAAGCCTTGTACAACAACATGTTAATTCCCGCAACCATTTACGAGGACGACAAAACAGCATACTTCGAGCATGGTGGAAGGGAACAACATGGAACAGAAAATGTTAAGGTGAAGTTACCAGATTTTAAGGAATATACTTATTTCTATTGTCACTTTCTCAGATCTTTTGTACGGATGCCCCAGATCAGTTCGAGTGGATACGCACGAACACCAAAGACATCAAGACAATTCCAAGCAAATTTTTATTTAGGGCGGGGTACGAACCGAACATATCGACGTATATTGGTAGGATTCGAGCTTATGGGGAGGTTTTGGTAGGGAAGGTGAATGCCGAAAGTGGAAGTGATGGCTTGCGCGTTGTTCGAAAAGGCAAAGCTAAAACATTCACCACCAACTATGATGTGCTCACATACAAACAACACTCTACTATTATTGTGAGGTGACCTTTTAGCCTTAATACGTAGGTCAACGAGGTCAACTAGTTATCGTTTATCCAACTGATTTTAAAATAAAGCTTCGTTTATTTATTGGGCTTTGTATTTAAACCACGAAATTTGAATCGATTGTCATCATTTAAAAATTACAATTTCCAAAATATAACTTCCCATAACATCAGATGACACTCTCGATCCCAATGATGTTTCATTCTCAGTCGCTTTACTGCACCGCGAACCATGTCCGGATCTTGCAGTGCTTTAAGCGCCAAAAATTCGGCCATGACTCTTCCGACTGCCGTAGTGAACTTCAATGCGGTTACTGCACAGGTAATCATGACTCCAATGCTAGGACATAAAGGCGATGTTAAAAGCATAATCGTTGCATAATACCTCAGCCTGGAGCTGCCCTTGTTATCTGAGGCGCGTTGACTCCAAGACCGCGAACACTGATTATAGACAGCGAGGAACCGCGCAGATTTTTCAAGTTTGCGCAACTGAATCTCCAAAATTCTCGAGTTGCAATTTTTGAGGCTTTGAGGTTTTCTTCTGGCGGTGACATCGACATCTTACTTACGAGGTGAGTTCAAGCAGTGATAGTCCGTACTTCGGCTCCCTATAATAAAATTATCGCATGTTCCTCATTGTGGTTTCTCTTGGGCATTGCCTACAATAGCCAACGATGGACGCCAACAAACACGCTGAAATGCGTTCCTGACAATACATCTTGGAATACAGACAATACTGGGTGGTCACTAGACAAGATATCCTTGCACAAGTGCCAAGTGGCTGGAGATCCTTTTTGATATTCTCGTCAAACTATTCAATTCTTATAAGACTCGCCTACAGGGAGCTTGAGGTGCCTCAAGTTTCTCCACGGAATCGAGCAGTCCGTGAAAAGTTTAGGTGACAGTGACAGTGCTATGCTCAAAATTTGGTCTATTCGCTCCTTCACCCTTAAATTTGCAAAAAAATCATTAAATCTTGCACCGATGACGTCATCAGTGAATCTTTTTTGGCGCATGTGTCGGAAGCCTTTTGTCGCCACGAAAAGGCGCATTGTCTTTATTTTCCTTAAAATGAGAATTTTCCGCAATTAAAAAAAAAACTAAACGTCAAACTGATGGACGAGTCCATTTCAAGATAAACAAAGGGGTGCCCTAGGTCGGCACTTCATCGCCTCTCTACGTCCACGGTGGCAAACGACGGTTACCAATGGCCGAAGATACATTACACTTTTTGCACACCAATGCCGAGCGAGCCGAAGGTGAGTTCGGTATAGCTCGGGCCCTCTCTTAGACGCGCTTCTCTACGTCTACGGTGGCAAACGACGTTTAGCAATGGCCAAAGATACACTACAGTTTTTTACACACCAATGCCGAGCGAGCCGAAGGCGAGTTCGGCATAGTTCGGGCCTTCTCCTAGATTCGCCTCTCTACGTCCACGATGGCTGATGACGTTCCCCAACAGGCAAAGACACACTACACTTTTTTGCACATCAATGCCGAGCCAGCCGAAGGCGAGTTCGGCATAGCTCGTGCCCTGCCTTAGACTGGCCTCCTTACGTCCACGGTGGCAAACGACGAACAAAAACTACACTTTTTTCACACCAATCCCGGAGCGAGTCAAAGGCTAGCTCGGCATAGCTCGGGCCCTCCCTTAGACTGGCCTCCCTATGTCCACGGTGGCAAACGACGAACAAAAACTACACTTTTTTGCACACCAATGCCGGAGCGAGCCAAAGGCGCGTTCGGAATAGCTAGAGCCCTCCCTTAGACTGACCTCCCTACGCGCACGGTGGCAAACGACGAACAAAAACTACACTTTTTTGCACACCAATGCCAAAGCCAAAGGCGAGTTCGGCATTACTCGTGCTCTCCCTTAGACTCGCCTCTTTACGTCCACAGTAGCAAACGATTTTCAACAACGGCCAAAGATACACTACACTTTTTTGCACACCAATGCCGAGCGAGCCGAAGGCGAGTTCGGCATAGATCGGACCCTCCCTTAGACTTGCCTCTCTACGTCCACGGTGGCAAACGACGAACAAAAACTACACTTTTTTCCACACCAATCTCGGAGCGAGCCAAAGGCGAGTTCGGCATAGCTCGGGCCCTCCCTTAGACTGGCCTCCCTACGCCCACGGTGGCAAACGACGAACAAAAACTACACTATTTTGTACACCAATGCCGAGCGAACTATGTTGTTTAGGCGTTCCAAGGGGTGGTCAACAGGGGGTTCCAAAGGATGTACGAAAATTTCTAGGGTCCCCAAGGAGAATTTTAACAAAGCTTCAAGAGGGTTTTCAGAGAGTAGTTAAAGAGCTACAGATAGGGTAGCTTGAGGACAGGAATCATCGCCAGATATCACCCATTGAAGTATAGCAGGTTACAGAAAAGGGCATAGAGTTATTCAAGTTTATACGGGCCTTGGTGAACCTAACACTAACATTTTCACTCGTTCCGAAACCCAACAACTTTATCTCACGTCTACAGGACGTCTACAGGCCTGGGTAATCCTACCGTCCGGTGAGGCATATTTAATATCTCTTAGTTTTGTCTGATGTATGTGTTGTAATACCTCGGGAATGGCTCGATTCCATTTTGGTTACTCATAGCGTGTATGTAGTATTTACCACGGTTTCGAGAGGGCTCAAAAGTGCTGTACATTGGATGTTGTTCATTATAGGACTACTCCGAATTAGGTTTTCCTGCAGTTTTCCTAATTCGTAAGGTAAATGCCGGAGTAGTATACAGGGTGTTTTTTTGGGAGCTTTAGTTAAAAGTTTCTGGGAAAGTAAAATAGGTAGGATTTTGAAAATTTGTACTTAGGTGTTACTCTGAAGGCCGAATCGATGTAAAATATTTTCAAAATGGCCGCACTTCCGGAAACACCGGAAGTAGATAGTAACTTCGTTATTTTAAATGGCAACCCCTATTTTTTATTGCATGTTTGGATTCTACGTGAAATTTCAGTTCTTTTGATACCCATATGTCATATCTGCCATTTATGGTTTTTAAGTTATTTTGACTTTAAGAAAAAAAATGGCGGATGCAGATGGTACCTTGATAATTGATTACTTGAAAAAGGTTATAGTCATGGCAACCCATTTTTATCAGTGCATAGAGAATGAATAGGGCTTTCTTTTACTGTACTTAAAACAAAGTTAAGTTGCGTACAACCGCACCTATGGAGATCCAAATTTAAGAAACTTCAAAGTCTATAAACTCAGTTTTTTTAAATGGAATGACCATGTTCTTAATATTGCATGAGATAGAGAATCGAAATTGGCATATTTTGATATTACATGTTCCTATAGCTATCTTTAACAGTTTCTGATTTATTCCCATTTCATTGAATTGATCTCGGAATTGATGCCATTTTTTTTCGCATTTTCTTTTTAGTAGTTGGCCATGATTTTATAACAATCGAATTTTAAACAAATCAAGGAATGGATTCTTTAATACCACTGATTCTGTTCTAGTCTAAATAATTCATTAATAAATAACTCATTTAATAAGGATATAGGACAGAAAATTTTTGAAAAATCTAAACAGAGTCGTTCAACTGAATTTCTTAAACAACGTATAAGTCTGGAAATTAAGAGAGGTAATGCGATATCTGTTCTAGCAACAATTCCATACCAAAAATGTTTCAACAAAGTTTTTTATATTTTGCATTGAATTTATTTTGTTAATCTTGCATTTGCAATTCAATTCATTTTCTTAAATATTCTCTTGTAGAGCTTTTGTATAACTTGTGCTTCAACGGTTTGTAGTGCATTAGGGGTACAAAATTTCAAAAATTCATACAATTTCGTTCTAGTTTTCGAATGAATGTACGGAAAGCACGCGCCGCGATTCTGCCCATTTCACCATAAATAACAATTAAATTCCAAAATAGGTGAAACCACTGCGAGTCATTTTTCGATTTTTGAAAAACTATGTTAACCTATAACAGTGGGTGATGGATTAGTGTCACTAGATTTGTTTAAAATTCAATTGTTATAGAATCATGGCCGACTACTAAAAAGAAAATCCGAAAAAAATAGTGTCAATTCAATAAAATGGGAATAAGTCAGAAACTATAGGAAACATGTATTGTCAAAATATGCCCATTTCGATTCTCTATCTCATGGAATAGTAAGAACATGGTCATTCCATTAAAAAAAACTGAGTTTTTAGTCTTTGAAGTTTCATAAATTTGTGTATCCATAGGGGCGGTCATACGCAACTTAACTTTTTTTTAAGTGCACTAAAAGAAAGCCCTATTCATTCTCTATGCACTGATAAAAATAGGTTGCCATGACTACAACCGTTTGCAAGTAATCAATTATCAAGGTACCATCTGCATCCGCCATTTTTTTTCTTAAAGTCAAAATAACTTAAAAAACCATAAATGGTAGATATCGACATATGGGTATCAAAAGAAGTGAAATTTCACGTAGAATCCAAAAAAGCAATAAAAAATAGGGGTTGCCATTTAAAATAACGAAGTTACTATCTACTTCCGGTGTTTCCGGAAGTGCGGCCATATTGAAAATATTTTACATCGATTCGGCCTTCAGAGTAACTCCTAAGTACAAATTTTCAAAAACCTACCTATTTTACTTTCCCAGAAACTTTTAACTAAAGCTCCCAAAAAAACACCCTGTAGAGCCACTTAAGACCCTCTGCAGGGGCGCCGTATTGATATTGGTATTAGCTTCAAAATAATCTTAATCAGCTATTGCTTTTGGTGTTCCTTACCCATAAAACGCCCTCAATGCCTGCGAGAACCCAGTTATTACACAACTTAGGTGTCCTAAATGACGATCACGATCTTAGTGCACTCGGAGTGGCCCCCGAGTGACATATTCTCGCGGGAAACCTAAGCGAGAATATTCAAATAGGCAGCCATGTTATTTTGGCATTCCCGCAGGAGGCTATAAGATCATTACAAGGTAAACGCTCAATTTTGGAAGGATTTTTTGCACTTTATTTGTCGTAAGTTAGTCTATTATCTTTTTGCCTTCTTTATCGTCACGAGTAGAGTTTGTTGTTTTTTTTGATCTGTTAATTTTTCTCAAGGTAACCTACAAGGGGGAGGGGGGTGATAACCTAAGTCATTAATTCAAGTAGGTCTTGACGAACGAACGGAGAGAGTGGGGAAGGGAGATCAGTAACACTAATTGTTCAAAAATCGTGCTTTAATTTGGAACCTAAACCAATTGCCCCGTCTGGTCTATGGTTTTCACCACAATAGTAGTGTGCTGGCCATGCAGTTTCTTTTTTTGGTACGAAAGCACCTCATAGGTCGGGAAGCTGTGAGACTTTCCATTTTGGGTAACGTACACCACATCCTTTGATCTATCGGCCATCACCTTTCCTATCAGAGGCTCCCCGGCGCTCTTAACCCTACCGATGTACGTCACAGCGTTCGGCTCATACCCACCCTTAACCAAAAATTTACCAGTAATGGTATTGAGCTCTTGGGAACTCGTGGGTATCCACTCGAACTGCTCCGGCTCGGTCGTACAAAAGATCTGCGAAAAGCGCAATGAGCTTGACGATCTTTTTTAAAGCGGCAAGTTTTACCTTAACGTTTTCCTTCTTCTCGTGTTCCTTGTCGCCGAATTCGTAGTATGCCGCCTTATCGTTGTGCAAAATTTTTGCAGGAATTAATTTGTCACTGTGCAAAACTTGGCCTATGTAAATTGGGTTGTTGTAGTCGTCTCGAGTTGCAATAAAAGCGTCTGGTGGAACGACTCCATTATAGTCCCTCCAGTAGTAACCTGTAATCGTAGATAAAGTCATTGGCTTTTAAAATATCTACGGTTACCTGTAGCACTTTCATGTGCCAGGAGAACGTTGAAACAGCAAACGTGAGTATAAGAAACATGGTGGCAGAATGTATGACATTAACTAACCACGACTAGAATTGTATAACTTCCTGTAATTAGATTCAGTGGGCAATGTCTGTTTTGTATGCTCCGGTCTGCTTTCGAAACCTTAGAAATGTTTAACATTTTTGAAATGAGGTTCGTTGTTACTTCTGGATTTCTAAAACCCGCTCAACGTGAATTCTCTCATGGCCTCACGCGCATTCCTCACGACTTCTCGCTAACGACTTAATTCTAAGTACTTTTTTTTTCATTTACGCCCGTCGATCACGCGAGCATGATCCGCCAATGACTTAACTCCTTTTCATCCAATGAAATTCCAAGACATCCAAATTGACAGGTCTATCAAAACTACGTCGTCTACGTGACGGAAGGTGACAACTCTGGTCGCGTCCTCCGATGCCTCAAGCATATTGATTTACCTAGACAGGACTGTACTCAGAAACTATTCGGTCATATCAAAAACCAAAAAAATGTGGGACAGAATTAAATAAAATAAAATCCGTTAACGGGATCCCGCACAATGTAAAATAGTGGTAACAGATGGCCTATAAAAATATTCAACTTATTTTAAATGAAAAAGGCTGCCGAGCTGAAATTTTTGTAGTAATGGATCTTAAAAAGAGAAATATACCTGTCCGTCTGTCCCTGTGTCCATGTCTTTGCCTTTTTTATAGGAAAAAGCTGTTGATTTGAGTTGCTGAATTGCTCAACTATTTTTCTGATTTTATTTATTTATTATGTATTATGTATTATGTATTGTGTATTGTGTATTGTGTATTGTGTATTGTGTATTGTGTATTGTGTATTGCGTATTGCGTATTGCGTATTGCGTATGGCGTATTGCGTATTGCGTATTGCGTATTGCGTATTGCGTATTGCGTATTGTGTATTGTGTATTATGTATTATGTATTAAGTATTAAGTATTAAGTATTATGTATTATTATGTATTATGGGTTATGCGTTATGCGTTATGCTTTATGCGTTATGCGGTACGCGTTATGTGTTATGTTTTATGTGCTATGTGTTACGTATTGCGTATTACGTACTAACGTACTACGTATTACGTATTACGTATCACGTATTACGTATCACGTATTACGTATCACGTATTACGTATTACGTATTACGTATTATGTATTATGGTCAGGCTAGTCCAAAAGGGTCAACCTGCACCAACAGTTACCTCCAAACTATCCACCTCTCGTGACCCAACCTTGACCCAGAGGCACGCTCCTACAATGAACTTCGGTCAGGTGAGCACTTTGTGAGCATTTGTTTCTTGAGATGTTGTTTGGGAACGTGACGACCATTTTGCGTACGCACGTCTCTAATGGTGCCATGTAAGAGGGCGAAGAACACCCGGTCCGCTTTTCAGGGTAATAACGTTTCTCTACGATTCTTTGTCAAGATCAGTGGGTCGTTGGAGGAGGGGGGGGGTTAAAAATGAGTTTCACCTTTTATACTCGTAATTACAGGAACTGTTTTTACCAACAACCGACTTTCCGCCTTACTCATTATCAAAACTGTGGGAAGGTAACGATTTATTTTCTCCATCACAAAGCATTATTATTGTTTACAGTTTATTACTTGTTGAGATATCCACGTACCTTTTTAAACCAATTTAGTAGATAGCTCCATCTGTTGTTGGAAATTGAACAGCGCAGATTTTTGGGTGCGGACCTTCATCTTCCTCTTTCCGTCGTAAACCGTATCGAGTTACAATTCTTTTAAACAAACAGCGGAAGCGTGAGTTAGAACGCATGGAATTTTAATTGCCATCGTCCATATATACTGATCTCTGGCGGCTGGATTCATAATTTCGGTATTGTGAAGTAATTAATTGAATTCCTATAATGTGGATATAATTTGTTTTCTATCTTATCGTTCGGGTGACTGCAATTTCCATCAACTATTGTTGCATTCATCTATGATTCGCTCTTCTATTTAAGAGGAATGTAAATTTTAGGTTATCAAGGAAGGAGGTTACCTTTGATTTCTTTTAGGGTTTCAATGTTAGTTAAAAAACCAGTTCAATTTTAATTTTAAGTACCAGTAGAAATTCCGGATCCGTTTTACTGTACCTACAATTTCTGTGCAACATATTAGTGTGGTAACCTTGGATTAAGCTCACCATCTCCTGTCAGTGTCGACATTTTTGACATATTTTTCCACCTGCTGATAACGAGCGGCCATTTTGCTGTGTAACTGGTCATGAAGGTGATTTAATATCAAGATTCGATCCTCAACAAAGGAAACTCGGTTAAGTTATAATCGAGTTTGAAACGCGAATGTTGTTTGAGATCGCCACTTCCTCCTAAAGAGGCTGGCCAATTATGTACCGTACCTGGTTATATTATAGAAAAAGATTACGAGTAGAGCGAGGCCCTTCAGGCATTAATCAACTAATTTATATATCGAGCTCTACGGCTGAGCTCACTTCTTGGTGTCGACATCTAACTTAAATTAAGATAAGCGTCGCCTTACATGTTTTACTTGTACTTTGCCTATGCGTGCGATTTTTGCCCGAAATATGATTTGGAAGAAAGAAAATTTGAAAATCTTTTAGCATAACCGATGCACCCGTAGTTAACTAAAGACTCCAAATTCAAAAGAAAAATGTTACATTTTCATGTAATTTTTAGAAAATTTGAAACAAATTCGATAATAGAATAAATTTTAAAGAGAGTTCAAGGAAATCATAAAAAAATTTATCAAAAACCAAAAATATAAATTTCCAAATTGTTGTAATTTTGTATTACTGTTTAAGATAATTAGATTGGTATATTATGGGATATTTTAAGGGTTACATAAGGTTTACGGCCGAGTCAAGTAAATACACGTTGCTAACGCGATGACATCCTCGAGACAAATAGCATTAGGTAATTTGTCTAATGATAAACACAGCTGTTATCTGTCAGGAACCACACGGGTCACAAATAAAATAGATCGATCGAAAATAATATGGTCAAAAAAAGGGGGGGGGGGTAGCTCCAATATAAGGGAGAAATGCAAAAGTACACGCAAGTTGGTGCATGAAGCTCTGCCATTATGTTTTATAATCGCTTCGTTTGTTGTTTTTAACATTTTTCTGTCACAGGGAAATGCTCTTGGTAATGACTAATTTTTAATAACACTGACTTTACTTAGGTACGGTTTCCAGGTTTCTATTGGAGAGAGTTCGATGGGACAATTCCAGAAGACGCCTTTCCTGCCGGTGTAGACATGTACGACAGGCCAGTTTATATAGGACAAGCCTTGCACAGAGCGACATGTTAATTCCAGCAACCATTTACGAGAACGACAAGACAGCATACTACGAACACGGTGGGAGGGAACAACATGGTACAGAAAATGTTAAGGTAAAGGTACCAGCTTTTAAGGAAAACATTTTCATTGTCTCTTCCTCAGATCTTTTGTACGGATGCCCCAGATCAGTTCGAGTGGATACGCACGAACACCAAAGACATCAAGACAATTCCCAGCAAATTTTTATTTAGGGCAGGGTACGAACCGAACGTATCGACGTATGTCGGAAGGATTCGGGCTTTTGGGGAGGTTTTGGTAGGGAAGGTGAATGCCGATAGTAGAAGTGATGGTTTGTACGTTGTCCGAAAAGGAAATACCAAAAGCTTCACCACTAACTATGAGGTGCTCGCATACAAACAACAGCCGGATCTGCCTACTATTATTCTAAGATGACCTTTTAGCCTTAATACGTAGATCAAGGAGGCCAACTAGATATCTCCTCTCCAACTTGTTAAACAATACAGCGCTGTTTATCTATTGGCATTTGTATTTTAACCATGAAATTGAATGAATTGATTTTACACACATAAAATAAACTGAAAAATCCATCTACAAAATGCAATCGGCGATTGGGTATCAGTGCTCTATGGGAACTGTAGAGTTTTGCAAAATAGAAGGTACAATCTAATTAAATTCTGTTTGAAACGTCAAAGAGGTTAATTTCTGTCATGGTTGAAGAAGGGACGATCTTTTTGGACGAAGTATTTTTATTAATTCTGATAAGAGGGGATGAAGGAAGTGGTCCCTGCTCGTCTTGGTTAAGCAGACTCCACCTCCGTGTAAATAGCAGAAAATCGCAGCCTCTAAAAACTTCAACATACCCGAATGACCGTAGGCGTGCGGAATTACGCTACTAAAGATTTTCATATGTCCAAAAGGGCATATTCACACTTAGCAATAAAGTTGCTTACAACAACCTAAGCAATATGGTTGCTAATATGAATGTGCTATTCATATGCTATAAGTTTTTTAAATCTTTAAGGATTGATTACACCCCGTGAATCCCATTGCAAGTCGATGAAACCTCAATTTTTTCTTTCGCGTTGGGGTAAACAATTTTGTGGCTAACTATTAATGTGCTCTTCTGATCCACGCCCTTGCTATGAATTTGTTAATGCTTTAAGGGTTGATTACACCCCTTGAATCCCATTGCAAGTCGATAAAACCCCATTTTTTTTTTCGCGTTGGGGTAGGCAATTTGTTTTCTAAGTATGAATGTGTTCTTCTGGGCACACCCTTGCTATGAATTTTTTAATGCTTTAAGGGTTGATTACACCCCGTGAATCCCATTGCAAGTCAGTGAAACCTCAATTTTTTCTTTCGCGTTGGGGTAAGCAATTTTGTTGCTAAGTATGAAGGTGCTCTTCTGATCCACGCCCTTGCTATGAATTTTTTAATGCTTTAAGGGTTGATTACACCCCGTGAATCCCATTAGAAGTCGATGAATCCCCAATTTTCTCTTTCGCGTTGGGGTAAGCAATTTTCTGCCAAGTATGGATGTGCTCTTCTGATCCACGCCGTTGCTATGAATTTTTTAATGCTTTAAGGGTTGATTACACCCCGTGAATCCCATTGCAAGTCAGTGAAACCCCAATTTTTTCTTTCGCGTTGGGGTAAGCAATTTTGTTGCTAAGTATGAAGGTGCTATTCTGATCCACGTCCTTGCTATGAATTTTTTAATGCTTTAAGGGTTGATTACACCCCGTGAATCCCATTGCAAGTCAGTGAAACCTCAATTTTTTCTTTCGCGTTGGGGTAAGCAATTTTGTTGCTAAGTATGAAGGTGCTCTTCTGATCCACGCCCTTGCTATGAATTTTTTAATGCTTTAAGGGTTGATTACACCCCGTGAATCCCATTAGAAGTCGATGAATCCCCAATTTTCTCTTTCGCGTTGGGGTAAGCAATTTTCTGCCAAGTATGGATGTGCTCTTCTGATCCACGCCGTTGCTATGAATTTTTTAATGCTTTAAGGGTTGATTACACCCCGTGAATCCCATTGCAAGTCAGTGAAACCCCAATTTTTTCTTTCGCGTTGGGGTAAGCAATTTTGTTGCTAAGTATGAAGGTGCTATTCTGATCCACGTCCTTGCTATGAATTTTTTAATGCTTTAAGGGTTGATTACACCCCGTGAATCCCATTGCAAGTCGATGAAACCTCCATTTTTTCTTTCGCGTTGGGGTAAGCAATTTTGTTGCTAAGTATGAATGTCCTCTTCTGACCCAAGACCTTGCTATGAATTTTTTAATGCTTTAAGGGTTGATTGCACCCCGTGAATCCCATTGCAAGTCGAAAGAACCCCAATTTTTTCTTTCACGTTGGGGTAAGCAATTTTGTTGCTAAGTATGAAGGTGCTCTTCTGATCCACGTCCTTGCTATGAATTTTTTAATGGTTTAAGGGTGATTACACCCCGTCAATCCCATTGCAAGTCGAGGAAACCTCAATTTTTTCTTTCGCGTTGGGGTAAGCAATTTTGTTGCTAAGTATGAAGGTGCTCTTCTGATCCACGCCCTTGCTATGAATTTTTTAATGCTTTAAGGGTTGATTACACCCCGTGAATCCCATTAGAAGTCGATGAATCCCCAATTTTCTCTTTCGCGTTGGGGTAAGCAATTTTCTGCCAAGTATGGATGTGCTCTTCTGATCCACGCCGTTGCTATGAATTTTTTAATGCTTTAAGGGTTGATTACACCCCGTGAATCCCATTGCAAGTCAGTGAAACCCCAATTTTTTCTTTCGCGTTGGGGTAAGCAATTTTGTTGCTAAGTATGAAGGTGCTATTCTGATCCACGTCCTTGCTATGAATTTTTTAATGCTTTAAGGGTTGATTACACCCCGTGAATCCCATTGCAAGTCGATGAAACCTCCATTTTTTCTTTCGCGTTGGGGTAAGCAATTTTGTTGCTAAGTATGAATGTCCTCTTCTGACCCAAGACCTTGCTATGAATTTTTTAATGCTTTAAGGGTTGATTGCACCCCGTGAATCCCATTGCAAGTCGAAAGAACCCCAATTTTTTCTTTCACGTTGGGGTAAGCAATTTTGTTGCTAAGTATGAAGGTGCTCTTCTGATCCACGTCCTTGCTATGAATTTTTTAATGGTTTAAGGGTGATTACACCCCGTCAATCCCATTGCAAGTCGAGAAAACCCCAATTTTTTCTTTCGCGTTGGGGTAAGCAA
>NW_022170878.1:8182185-8185922 GCF_008802855.1 Photinus pyralis
TTAAAATAAAATGATCAAAACTTATATGAATGTTACTTCAGGGACAAGACCAAGTAATCAACATCAATAAACATAAATTAAGCAAGCACTACACCACCAAAAACGTAAACAATTACAAACAATAGCATAACGGTATCAAATATGTCATTCTGCATTGCTATTGAACTAAGTAAATTTCAAAAACAAAAATCGAAACAAACAAAAAATATGAAATGCGGCATACAAAACACAAATACGATATAAAGAAATGGAAAAATTACTACCTGCATTAAATAACAACAAACATTTATGGAGCGACGCGTTCACGACCGCCATTTACGACAAGATGCCAAACGTAACTCACGAACGCGCTTTCTAGATGGCGCAGGTAGCTTTTCCACTCCTAAAAATTGCGCGGTTGCCAACTCTGAAAAATGTGTGCATTGCCGTGTAATTTGTATATACAGGGTGGAACACTTCAACCTATTGCTAATTGGAATTTTCCGGTGTAGCAACTGTTGTCGTTATATACACTCGATTTCTATCCTGGTTTTCGCTATTTATTGAAACTAAAATGTTTAACAATTAGCGGTGCTGAAATATCAATATTGAGGGCTTAATGAAATTTTTAACTTTCATTTCTATTAAAATAGAATTTGGGTTTCATTTCATACATCTGTCAGGACAAAGTGAAACCACCTTCCCTTTGAGAAAAGTAACGTGGGTAGCTCAGTACATGCAAATACGGTCAAATGAGAGATACAGTCAGAAACAGACCACAATTTCAACCGGAGGGACAAAAAGAAATAAACTGACATATTTTAATAAGCGCCTTTTCCCACTGGCGCTGCGTGAAAACGCCGCGACGATGATTGAAATATTATGTCTAACAAATGGAATTTTTATCTACCCTCTCTATCCATGCATACAAAATGGGGTACTTAGAATGATACAGTTCCAGAGCTTAAGGAGCTTCTGATTTCACATGGATAACTGCAAAGCGGCGGCTTTTCCTTTGCAATGCCGATAATGAAATTGGTATTTAATTTCTCTTTTAGTAAATTTCCAGACGAAGGACTTCACGCTGCATTTGCGAAGAGATGACTGACTTCAGGAAATTAAAACGTAATATAGTGACATCGCGGATGAGTAATGAAAACTTACTTCTAATTAACTGCAACTATGTTTCGTCACTATCCAGAGGTGCGTACGGGATTTTTCTTCGGTTTTCCAATTAGGCGGCGTGAACTGAATTTGAAGCAGCATTCAAACGATTAAAATCGTTCATACGGAAATTAAACTTATATCCCGTATGTGATTTTAAAACGCGCTGAATACAGAGTCTGTAGCAGACTAGAATACCTAATCTGAAAGTTGTAAGGGAAATGGTACTAACCTGTACCGAGCAAAAAAAGCTATGTAACAGGGTTTCCCTGTACAGAAAATTGAAAGAAGGCAGGATTTAGGATTAGGTATGAATGTAACTTTGAGCGTGCATTGCATGGAAATTAAGGGTTTGACCAGCAAACTCATCTTCCATTGTCTAGCGAGACAGCTACAGATGTTTTTTCACCCTACGACCCCGGAAACAGTTTTAGGTGGAGGATGGCGTTATAGATACTTGTGAGGTACCCCAGCGTTGTCCTCGTAACATTTTGGAGAGCACGGTCGTGCCCTGTAGCTCTTCCAGCTGTAGATTAATCCGCCCTGATCTAGGTGCGAGATTTGTAATGCAGTTCGTTTGGCACTGGCATTGCTAGAATTCCTCCTCCATTTCTTGGTTCTGATCCTCGTCAGTTATTGGATGTTTAGTGAAACTTGTTGGACAGTTGAGGCGAAGACTTCTGCTTTTTTCGGCGGCTTCGTCCCCCATCAGGAGTCTTCAGGGGGTAGGCGGGTGGTTTCTTGGGTCCTCTTGCCTGCTAGTTGGCGGTAGTTGCAGCGTTGGTGGTGGTGGTACCGATACCGGTGAAGGTCTGAGGTCTGCCGCTTGTTTCGATTGAGCCCGAGGTTGGAAGAGGGTGGTGGTATTACTGCCAGCTCCATCGCGGCGGCGTTATCGTCGTCAAGGGATGGCACGGATGCCGGTTTCGTGGCTGATGGTGTGGTGGTACCTGCGTGGAAGACAGTAACCAGAAAATAACTCATATGTAAAGTAATCCTCGATTGCGGGGGTTGTAATTATTTTAGTACAGCAAATATTTGTACTTCGTTATTCGATTATGTATAAATGACCCATAAGCAACCCTTAAATTGCTCTCTAAGGTTAAAGTTCCCTTTGGTTTTAAAATTACGAATTTTATAAGAAAATTCATTCTCATATGTAAAGTAATCCTCGATTGCGGGGGTTGTAATTTTTGTAGTACATCAAATATTTGTAGTTCGTTAATCGATTATGTTTAAATGATCTATAAGCAACCCTTAAATTGCTCTCTAAGGTTAAAGTTCCCTGTGGGTTTAAAATTACGAATTTTATTAGAAAATTCAGTCTCATATGTAAAGTAATCCTCGATTGCGGGGGTTGTAATTTTTGTAGTACAGCAAATATTTGTATTTCTTTATTCGATTATGTATAAATGACCTATAAGCAACCCTTAAATTGCTCTCTAAGGTTAAAGTTCCATTTGGGTTTAAAATTACGAATTTTATTAGAAAATTCAGACCCATATGTAAAGTGATCCTCGATTGCGGGGGTTGTAATTTTTGTAGTACAGCAAATATTTGTATTTCATTATTCGATTATGTATAAATGACCCATTAGCAACCCTTAAATTGCTCTCTAAGGTTAAAATTCCTTTTGTGTTTAAAATTACGAATTTTAATAGAAAATTCAGACTCAAAGGTAAACTAATCCTCGATTACGGGGGTTGTAATTTTTGTAGTACATCAAATATTTGTTTTTCATTACTCGATTATGTATAAATGACCCATAAGCAACCCTTAAATTGCTCTCTAAGGTTAAGGTTCCCTTTGGGTTTAAAATTACGAATTTTATTAGAAAATTCAGACTCATATGTAAAGTAATCCTCGATTGCGGGGGTTGTAATTTTTGTAGTACATCAAATATTTGTATTTCATTATTCGATTATGTATAAATGACCCATAAGCAACCCTTAAATTGCTCTCTAAGGTTAAAGTTCCCTTCGGTTTTAAAATTACGAATTTTATTAAAAAAATCAGGCTCATACGTAAAGTACTCCTCGATTGCGGGGGTTGTAATTTTTGTAGTACAGCAAATATTTGTACTTCGTTAATCGAATATGTGTAAATGATCCATAAGCAACCCTTCAATTGCTCTTTAAGGTTAAAGTTCCCTTCGGTTTTAAAATTACGAATTTTATTATTATATTCAGACCTATATATATAGTAATCCTCGATTGCGGGGGTTGTAATTTTTGTAGTACATCAAATATTTGTATTTCATTATTCGATTATGTATAAATGACCCATAAGCAACCCTTAAATTGCTCTCTAAGGTTAAAATTCCTTTTGGGTTTAAAATTATGAATTTTATTAGAAAATTCAGACCCATACGTAAAGTAATCCTCGATTTTGGGGGTTGTAATTTTTGTAGTACATCAAATATTTGTATTTCATTATTCGATTTTGTATAAATGCCCGTAAACAACCCTTAAATTGCTCTCTAAGGTTAAAGTCCCCTTTGGGTTTAAAATTACGAATTTTATTAGAAAATTCAGACTCATACGTAAAGTAATCCTCGATTGCGGGGGTTGTAATTTTTGTAGTACATCAAATAT
>NW_022170878.1:8186022-8188265 GCF_008802855.1 Photinus pyralis
ATTGCAATACGGTTTTTCACCAATATTTTCTCATGAACCGAAGCGATCTTAACGTATATCAGCAATTCTTCTAGATTTTGACCTGAATCCAAAAAAAGCCCAAAAAAATGAAAATCGTACTAGTCTAGCAAAAGATTTAGCGTTTGTTGTGGGTTTTTTTTTCATTGCAATACGGTTTTTCACCAATATTTTCTCATGAGCCGAAGCGATCTTAACGTATATCAGCAATTCTTTTAGATTTTGACCTGTAGAATCCAAAAAAGCCCAAGAAAATGAAAATCGTACTAGTCTAGCGAAAGATTTAGCGTTTGTTGTGGGTTTTTTCATTGCAATACGGTTTTTCACCAATATTTTCTCATGAACCGAAGCGATATTAACGCATATCAGCAATTCTTCTAGATTTTGACCTGAAGAATCCAAAAAAGCCCAAAAAAATGAAAATCGTACTAGTCTAGCAAAAGATTTAGCGTTTGTTGTGGGTTTTTTTTTCATTGCAATACGGTTTTTCACCAATATTTTCTCATGAGCCGAAGCGATCTTAACGTATATCAGCAATTATTTTAGATTTTGACCTGTAGAATCCAAAAAAGCCCAAAAAAATTAAAATCGTACTAGTCTAGCAAAAGATTTAGCGTTTGTTGTGGGTTTTTTTCATTGCAATACGATTTTTCACCAATATTTGCTCATGAGCTGAAGCGATCTTAACGTATATCAGCAATTCCTTTAGATTTTGACCTGTTGAATCCAAAAAAGCCCAAAAAAATTAAAATCGTACCAGTTTAGCAAAAGATTTAGCGTTTGTTGTGGGGTTTTTCATTGCAATACGGTTTTTCACCAATATTTACTCATGAACCGAAGCGATCTTAACGTATATCAGCAATTCTTTTAGCTTTTGGCCTGTAGAATCCAAAAAAGCCCAAAAAATGAAAATCGTACTAGTCAAGCAAAAGATTTACCGTTTGTTGTGGGGTTTTTCATTGCAATACGGTTTTTCACCAATATTTTCTCATGAGCCGAAGCGATCTTAACGTATATCAGCAATTATTTTAGATTTTGACCTGTAGAATCCAAAAAAGCCCAAAAAAATGAAAATCGTACTAGTCTATCAAAAGATTTAGCGTTTGTTGTGGGTTTTTTTTTCATTGCAATACGGTTTTTCACCAATATTTACTCATGAACCGAAGCGATCTTAACGTATATCAGCAATTCTTTTAGCTTTTGGCCTGTAGAATCCAAAAAAGCCCAAAAAATGAAAATCGTACTAGTCAAGCAAAAGATTTACCGTTTGTTGTGGGGTTTTTCATTGCAATACGGTTTTTCACCAATATTTGCTCATGAGCTGAAGCGATCTTAACGTATATCAGCAATTCCTTTAGATTTTGACCTGTTGAATCCAAAAAAGCCCAAAAAAATTAAAATCGTACCAGTTTAGCAAAAGATTTAGCGTTTGTTGTGGGGTTTTTCATTGCAATACGGTTTTTCACCAATATTTACTCATGAACCGAAGCGATCTTAACGTATATCAGCAATTCTTTTAGCTTTTGGCCTGTAGAATCCAAAAAAGCCCAAAAAATGAAAATCGTACTAGTCAAGCAAAAGATTTACCGTTTGTTGTGGGGTTTTTCATTGCAATACGGTTTTTCACCAATATTTTCTCATGAGCCGAAGCGATCTTAACGTATATCAGCAATTATTTTAGATTTTGACCTGTAGAATCCAAAAAAGCCCAAAAAAATGAAAATCGTACTAGTCTATCAAAAGATTTAGCGTTTGTTGTGGGTTTTTTTTTCATTGCAATACGGTTTTTCACCAATATTTACTCATGAACCGAAGCGATCTTAACGTATATCAGCAATTCTTTTAGCTTTTGGCCTGTAGAATCCAAAAAAGCCCAAAAAATGAAAATCGTACTAGTCAAGCAAAAGATTTACCGTTTGTTGTGGGGTTTTTCATTGCAATACGGTTTTTCACCAATATTTTCTCATGAACCGAAGCGATATTAACGTATATCAGCAATTCTTTTAGATTTTACCTGTAAAATCCAAAAAAGCCCAAAAAAATGTAAATCGTTCCAGTCTAGCAAAAGATTTAGCGTTTGTTGTGGGGTTTCTTCATTGCAATACGGTTTTTCACAAATATTTTCTCATGAGCCGAAGCGATCTTAATGTATATCAGCAATTCTGTTAGATCTTGACCTGTAGAATTCAAAAAAGCCCAAAAAATGAAAATCGTACTAGTCTAGC
>NW_022170878.1:8188365-8190174 GCF_008802855.1 Photinus pyralis
CACAACAAACGCTAAATCTTTTGCTAGACTAGTACGATTTTCATTTTTTGGGCTTTTTTGGATTCTACAGGTCAAAATCTAAAAGAATTGCTGATATACGTTAAGATCTCTTCGGCTCATGAGAAAATATTGGTGGAAAATCGTATTGCAATGAAAAAAACCCACAACAAACAATAAATCTTTTGCTAGACTAGTACGATTTTCATTTTTTGGGCTTTTTTGGATTCTTCAGGTCAAAATCTAGAAGAATTGCTGATATGCGTTAAGATCGCTTCGGCTGATGAGAAAATATTGGTGAAAAACCGTATTGCAATGAAAAACCCCCACAACAAACGCTAAATCTTTTGCTAGACTAGTACGATTTTCATTTTTTGGGCTTTTTTGGATTCTACAGGTCAAAATCTAATAGAATTGCTGATATACGTTAAGATCGCTTCGGCTCATGAGAAAATATTGGTGAAAAATCGTATTGCAATGAAAAAAACCCACAACAAACGCTAAATCTTTCGCTAGACTAGTACGATTTTCATTTTTTTGGGCTTTTTTGGATTCTACAGGTCAAAATCAAAAAGAATTGCTGATATACGTTAAGATCGCTTCGGCTCAAGAGAATATATTGGCGAAAAAGCGTATTGCAATGAAAAAAACCCACAACAAACGCTAAATCTTTCGCTAGACTATTACGATTTTCATTTTTTTGGGATTTTTTGGATTCTACAGGTCAAAATCTAAAAGAATTGCTGATATACGTTAAGATCGCTTCGGCTCATGAGAAAATATTGGTGAAAAACCGTATTGCAATGAAAAACCCCCACAACAAACGCTAAATCTTTCGCTAGACTAGTACGATTTTCATTTTTTTGGGCTTTTTTGGATTCTACAGGTCAAAATCAAAAAGAATTGCTGATATACGTTAAGATCGCTTCGGCTCAAGAGAATATATTGGCGAAAAAGCGTATTGCAATGAAAAAAACCCACAACAAACGCTAAATCTTTCGCTAGACTATTACGATTTTCATTTTTTTGGGATTTTTTGGATTCTACAGGTCAAAATCTAAAAGAATTGCTGATATACGTTAAGATCGCTTCGGCTCATGAGAAAATATTGGTGAAAAACCGTATTGCAATGAAAAAACCACACAACAAAAGCTAAATCTTTTGCTAGACTAGTACGCTTTTCATTTTTTGGACTTTTTTGGATTCTATAGGTCAAAATCTAAAAGAATTGCTGATATACGTTAAGATCGCTTCGGCTCATGAGAAAATATTGGTGAAAAACCGTATTGCAATGAAAAAAAAACCCACAACAAACGCTAAATCTTTTGCTAGACTAGTACGATTTTCATTTTTTGGGCTTTTTTGGATTCTTCAGGTCAAAATCTAGAAGAATTGCTGATATACGTTAAGATCGCTTCGGTTCTTGAGAAAATATTGGTGAAAAACCGTATTGCAATGAAAAACCCCCACAACAAACGCTAAATCTTTTGCTAGACTAGTACGATTTTCATTTTTTGGGCTTTTTTGGATTCTACAGGTCAAAATCTAATAGAATTGCTGATATACGTTAAGATCGCTTCGGCTCATGAGAAAATATTGGTGAAAAATCGTATTGCAATGAAAAACCCCCACAACAAACGCTAAATCTTTCGCTAGACTAGTACGATTTTCATTTTTTGGGCTTTTTTGGATTCTACAAGTCAAAATCTAATAGAATTGCTGATATACGTTAAGATCGCTTCGGCTCATGAGAAAATATTGGTGAAAAATCGTATTGCAATGAAAAACCCCCACAACAAACGCTAAATCTTT
>NW_022170878.1:8190274-8214101 GCF_008802855.1 Photinus pyralis
GCTCAGAAATCTGGTATCAGGAGAATATAATGTGCGAGGAGATCGAAGGTTAAAATAAAATTTAAGTGAGGTTAGGTTAGCGTGCTAGTTAGGTTAGCTCAGAAATCTGGTATCAGGAGAATATAATGTGCGAGGAGATCGAAGGTTAAAATAAAATTTAAGTGAGGTTAGGTTTAGCGTGCTAGTTAGGTTAGCTCAGAAATCTGGTATCAGGAGAATATAATGTGCGAGGAGATCGAAGGTTAAAATAAAATTTAAGTGAGGTTAGGTTAGCGTGCTAGTTAGGTTAGCTCAGAAATCTGGTATCAGGAGAATATAATGTGCGAGGAGATCGAAGTTAAAAAAAATTTAAGTGAGGTTAGGTTAGCGTGCTAGTTAGGTTAGCTCAGAAATCTGGTATCAGGAGAATATAATGTGCGAGGAGATCGAAGGTTAAAATAACATTTTGGTGAGGTTAGGTTAACGAAATTATCACTTATAAATGTACCGCGTATTGCTCTTGGAAATCCTCGAAATTTTTAAAACTCTCGTGCGAAAGGTAACCGAATTCGCAACTGTTTTGTATTTGGAGAGATTGGCACGTAAAATTTAGCGCCGACGATAAGATTGGCTTCATCGCATTCGTGTCCGAGCACGATTTTGGAAAAGTGTAGGCCAGTGTAGGACGGTGGCGGGGGTAGCTCCGAAGTGTAGGAGCGTGCCGCCTCCATACCTACTCCCTGAACTCGGCCCATTTTCTCTTTCGCATCCTTGGAGTTGCTGCGATGACATCCAACTCTGTTGATCACCACCGAAATCTCGATCAAAAGGGCGCCGATATTGATTCCTAAAAATACGTATTGCAACAATCGTGACTGAATAAAGATTGCAAAATCACGTCGACGTTTTCCCGGCACATCCCCGAAGGTGGGGGGGGGGGGGGGAAAGTTGGCTCACACAAGTATTCAATTTGTGTCTCACACACTTTGCGTTATCCTGAAGTGAAGATTAAAGTGTGATTAGATTTGTACCTAAATATAGTTCCAATTTTCTTTCAATTGGTAAGAACATAAGATGTGACTAAATTGGTTTACGATACATCAATTATTCACAAAACTGGCAGTTCGTATACAATATTATCTCCGTTAAAAGTCACAGATGGCGCTCGCGCAGGGTGTCCGTGTTCTACTGGCGACCATCGCCTTCAAATACGATCCACCATTTACCAATCAATACCTCGACAAAGTAATAAAACTTGCAAAGTCAAATATAAAAATGTGAAAGAATGCCTGGCTCGATTTTCGCAGGGACTTTATGAAAGTTTAGCGTTTTAAGACTTTTTTTGACCAGTTATTTTTATACGTCAATAAAATTTATACGCATCAAACAAAACCCATATTTTATTTTACGGCATCTCCGAAAGATATATTCGAGCATTAAAGTTTAATAAAAGAATATAACCTAAAAAAATTTTACAGGTTTCCCTTGTGCGTATAAAAATAGAGATACCACCAGTAACAGCATAGAAAAATTTTATACATTCAGTTATCAAATCTGAATATGAAATTCAAAAGAGGCATTACTACACCGCATTACCATTTTAACTGCGATATAAATCCAGAACTCGAATAATTTCTCTCAGTATCAACATTTTAAGGTAATCTGCAGTTAATTAATGTAGGTAGTTGGTTGAGTTGCACTAAAAGCTACTGCATTAATTCTATGCATATAGTACCTGAAGGTTTTTAATGAAACTGCAGCGTTTAAGTTAGTAAAAGTGCCCAATCAGCTGATAAGAATGCGGGTTTGGTTGCCAAAAACCGAAAAACCGCCAGCTCAGATAGTAGACTTCTCGACAAAATTGGATACACTAAAAATCTTTGGTTTCTCGCATTAAGAAAAATTGAATCTCATGACGCGAAACGATTATCGCCACATGTTTCCACCTTCACGCGTCGTTAACGGCCGGTATAAATTTCCGAAACGGCAAATATAAGTACATATTCGCGAATGAAAGAAGGGGATGTTGGTCTCATTTAACTGGCGTCCGACGTGTGACGAACTCGGAGGAGCTTAACTAGGATAATTGGTTCAACTACGAAACTGATGTCGTGATGCTTTTTGATAGAGGTTAGAAGGCCTTCCCCTTATGACAAACACAGACCCTACACTTCCTTTCATCAATTTCGTACTCGTAACAAGTGCGGATACAGGCTCGTGTTAGGAGGCACGAGCTCATTTCCCAATTTTCCTTTATTTCACTGTCGTCCCGCTTTCTTTGGCAATTTGTTTTCGTGTGGAACTATGAATATTTACCAGTACAGGAACGTTCAGATTCAGAAAATCTACTGAAACGTACGTGTAGCCCTTTCGCGTCAAGCAGTTCGATTAATAACCCTTATGGACGGTTCAGTGGACTATTGGCAGAAAAAATATGATTTCCTAACGTTTCCTTATTTTACTGTCGTATTGGTTTGTTTCACAATATCATTTAATGTACAATCACAGAGAGGGTAAAGTATCGAGACCTGTAGCCCTTTAGCACTTCTTTTCACGACCCTTATACAACATTTTGTAATGTAACGAAGAATCAAGTTTAAAACACCCAAAGGCTTAATTCCCAAGTCTCCGTGATATCTAAATCGCTGGATCCCTAATACGGGGTTGTTTGAGTCAATCAGAAAAATCCTTTTAAAGGTGTATGCCATGTGAATCTTAGTCGGCCTTATTTATTTTATTTTTTGCCTTTATTTTTGAGTGGGCGGGGTTTCAGCAAATCCTGCTCTACCAACCCAACCCACTAAGGATATTTGTAAATGTTTAGTGACTAAACATTTACAAATATCCATGCCCGGACCCGGATTCGAACCAGGGACCCTTAGCACCACAGTCCATCTTTAACTGAACTGCGCCACACGAGCCGAAACCAGGCTCCGGAAAAGTTCAGTATCTCGGCTGTCTCTAAGAGGATGGGAACTGAGGCTATAGCTGGGTTGTAATATGAACTATATTTAGGCGGGATGTAGAATCCTAAAGAGCTGCACAAATTCTTCCATGCCTCTCTCCGACATATCCTAATGTCCTTATACAGCCTTAACTTACACTCCTCCCAATCGCTTGTAGCTTTGCTCTTCTTTGTCTTATTGAACAGTTTTCCCAAATGAGTTTTCTGCTTTTCGAGCGCCATTCACCACCAGAAATTGTTATGGGGCGTCTTGGTAGTCCTCGCAGGACATGCCTGTTCAAATGATTCCACAATGGGGTTGGTAAGAAGATCTAGTTTGTTCTGTAAGTGCGCAGAACCAAAGAGGTGTCTCCCGAAAGGGCGCTCTCTAAGTGTTTCTCCAAGGAGGATTACGATTGTGGGGAAGTGAGTGTGCTGTATTAGCGTTGTTTGGCAACAGAAAAGTAAAAACAATTTTGAGTTTTCTAATTGTATTGAAATTTTACAATCTTCTCCCTAATATAAAAGAAAGAATCACATTTTCTACAACGATAACCCTTTTGGAGGGCTCCCTTGCAGTCAATTTCAAAGGAATTATCTTCTTTGAGCCTACAATCCTAGGATTGGTTGGGCGCAGCCCTCCACCCTCTCCTATCCTGCGCTACTCTCTTCATTTCTATATAACTACCCTTGTCTACGTCCCTAGCTATTTGGTCTATGTATCTAAGCCTCTGTCACCCTACCGCCCTTTTGCCCTCTGCCCCACCTTCTTTGGCTAGCTGTACTAATCTTCCGTGTCTGAGCACGTACACTATTATTCCATCTTGTCTTTTCTGTACGGTTTTCCACATTTCCCTACTTTCCTGTACCTACTAGCCCCAAGACTGCTTCGTCTCTTAGCCTATCCATCCAGATAATCCTCATTATCCTTCTATAGCACCACATTTCGAATGATTCTATCCTACTATATCCCGGATCTTAGCAGGTCTGCTTTTGTTCAAATGTTTTTTTTTAGTCTTCGCTATCCTATTATTATATCCTATTATTCTATGATCTGACAGGGTCGCTTCTGGAGTGGCTTGTCAGTTGGTTATGTGGTCAAAGATACTCGATGATCAATTACAGTATGACTTCGGGTAGTTAAGAACCAAGTGTCCAACACTCTCAACGTCATGTACCACGAATACGAACTTCGACCTAGGGGAATTCTGAATTCAGACAATTTCTATGGGACTCGAGACAACTTTAAGAGAAGACTAATTAGAAGTATCAGTTAATCTTGAACTTGTATTTTTGTATTTGTATTTGTATATTTTATATTGCCAGTACCTACATTCCGTATGTATGCAATATTTGTCAAAATTGTAACAGCAGAAATTACATAGAAAAGAATAACACCTAACAAGATTGACAAATTACCAATATAACATAATGTAAATACAAATATAATGAAACAATATAAATAAAAATAAAATTATCTACAGATATACTGCCGAAGCGTTGATTGTATCTCAGGTATTTAGCTGCTGCAGCTGCGAGAAACTAAAAAAAACGGTGGTGTGTCCTTTCGTTTCAAATTTGTGACTCAAAACGTTTAAATTCAAACTTCTGTGTTAATTTTAAAAATGTATCCTTGTGTGACTGTATATTCACAAGTTGTATAACCAGTGCGAGTCATAATTTACCGCCATAGCAGAGCAGCACGAAATTTAAATTCGTAATCATCCACTTAAAGCGCAATACATCACATCTTTACACGGCGGAATGTGTAATGTATTATTTATCAGTCCTTTGGGAGGAGACCTCCTTGCCTTGCAGTTATATGCGAAAGTCTTCCTGAAATTACACGATATTCATTGTCCTTAATGTACGCCGGTAGAGAATAGAAATGATTTAACATGAAAACCCCCCCAAAAACGGGGACTAGCCGCAATAAATTTGCATTAGTGCCATCTTACGTATGCATTACAAACAACCCTTTTTATTTATGAGCTGCAGATGCATTTCAGTACACAACTTTCCTGAAAGTAGGATGTAAGTAAATTTTTCACGATCTCATTAGTTTAAAAGGAACACCGGTAAATTGCAACTTAGTTTGTAAATTGGCCAGCGCGCTCTACACGTTCGTTAGTTGGTAAATGGCAAACTTCAATATAAATGCAATAAATAAATACCGTAAAGTTATTCCGACCAGATATACTTCCGGCGTAATCAAATTCGGAAGTTTCACGTTGATTACATAGCGTGCTAACAAAGTACGGGGGTGTGAAATAAATTAGTAACTTTACACAGGGCTGTAGTAACGAATCTGCGTGAAATCGTTAATATTATTGATTATATTATTAAAACTGAATTAATTGCATTTACATCTACAATAAGGGAACGCTAGCGGGCGGCATTTGCGAGCTTTCAACAAATGAACGCTTTGATTACGGTTTTAATTTAATTAGCGAGAATTACACCCCGGGCTCTAATTTCATATGTGTAATTGTAGATGGTGATTGAGTTAAATTATTTCATATTTTTTCGTGCTCTAAATGAGCCCAGTTAGACCGGCTCAGTTTATGGCCCAATTTCGAAATAATTAGAAGACGGATGGATTTATCAAAAACGTTCCGGATATTGACCTAGAAAGTAGTACGTTTCTGGAAAAACAGTCAAATGCTCTATCAAGGAATTCTACTTTTTAGAAGGCTTCTGGGCTTTTTTTTTCAAAGTACTTTAGCGCACTGTAAACGATTCTTATGCCAGGTTAGGTACGGTTAGTGTTTTACATATCAACCTATGGACCTACCCTAAATAACAGAAGTGCGCACATTACAAGTACATAGTACGTACAGCGCTGGATTTATGGACGTACATTTTACGTACACTTACGGTTCATGTACGTACATTTCACGTACATGGTATGTTATTTTTGCACTACCTTGTACATGCTAGGTACGTACTATGCCGTACATACATTAGACGTACTGTTATGTATGTATAATGTACTTACCCTTGCTCCCGTACATAGTACGTACGGCAAAGTACATACCTAGTATGTACGTGTTGGTGGAAAAATAACGTACCGCGTACGTCAAATGTACGTCCGTAAATCCAAGGCTGTACGTACTATGTATTTGTATCCAAAGACAAAATACCAAAGGCCCAAAATGTTATATGATCAAATGCAAAATTGTTAGTTGCCGGTGTACCATTTACGCACTTTGTACGTTATAGGGTTATAGTTTGACACAACTGTACGTACATCAGGCGTACATATTTGTCCCATGGAACAAAAATGTACGTGCAGTGAACAATTCCTGCTATATGGGTACAAAGCTGACACATCTTACAACTCTTTAGAGGCCTTTCTAGGCTGAATTAAATTTCAATGTGTTCTCGAAAGCTTTGCGTGGTCTCTATAGGACTTTATAAAACTTCAATGCCGTTTCAAATATTTTGTAAGGCTGCAAGGGCGAATACCCTTAAAAATGAAATATGACACACAAAAATTGGGCCATTGACCTTGAATACGACAAAACGACAGCACTTAGATTTAAATTTCTTTGAGAACACAGAAATTAACCTACTTCCAATTAATAAAAGGTTATTTAGAAAATAATTATAATGATACGGCAACGGTTTCGAAGTAAATTGATTAACACCCCAGAAAAAGAGAATACAACTAAAAAGAATCCACAAGTTTAACAAATCCAAATTTATATCCTCCAAATTGAGAGTCTCGATCCGAACCACTTTGAGAAATACACCAAGTCCGATTGACCACCAGAAGACTTAATAAGCTTACATTGGATTACCTATACCTACTAAGTGCGATACTGGGGCGGTGATAAAAAGCAGGAGTCGAAATTTGCTCACTTAATCTCACTTTTATTCCAAGGGGCGAGGACTTTAATTGCCTAGATTACGGTGAATTATTACATAAGAGTAGATGGACAGGGTACAATTGTAGAGGTAGAGCGGTCATTGACAACATTCAACCCTGAAATGTTATTTAGATTGTAATTCAGAGAGGAAGTCTTAAATTTGCATAAAGCAACAGTCGTTTCAGAGCTCGCCGTTAAAACGTAGCGAAATCGCTTTGCCAACCCTCATTGATTTATCCAGTTCACAGACCGACCTGCGGAAATTTAGTAAATAGGGCATGCACGAAAAGCTTTTGAAACTTCTACGTGCTAAGGAGAATCATAAATCTGTCAGTGAAATTTGCGGATCCCCAGTAAAAGGATTGAAAAGTGGTATTAGCGGTTTCACGGCAGATTTGCATTTTCGCAAAGTGGGTGCGTTCTCGCGTCTCTTGTTGAATGCACGCTTGGCAGTCGAGAAGATTTACACCCTTCAGACGGACGTACAGCGGCATGCTACCACTTAATCTTTTAATAGCGATGTATGTTCGATTCGAACCTCCACCTTCTTATCCTTCCCCTCCTTTGTTATGCGGTCATTCCGCCCCCTTGATTTATTTAATATTGGTCCCATTAATAATTCACCTTTATAATTTCCGATGCTTCCGACACGAACCGTAAATAATCCATCACATCATAATTCAACCGATTTTATACACGAATGCACGTAGGTAAACTCCGAATTATACCAAAGATGACGCTTCTGGGATAGCGGACAACGAAAACGATATTATGGGGATTCGGAAATTGATTCTCCTCAAACAACAAGAACGTGGTCGCTATAAGTACAGTGATTTAACCGAACAATAATTGATTTGTTATTCCATTTATTGTTTACCCCACGTCATGGTCATAATTAGACAATGATAGGTAACCCGTAGTAAATTGAAATTAAAATCTACCTACCGTACTGAGAACACCGACCCTGAGTGGTTTTTCAGTTGAATCCTATTAAGATTTTCACAAAAATAAGATGTTGGAGAAACTTACAAAGCTTACTTCTCCTTTCCTTGGAGAATTATCGGAAAGTAGTACCTACAGTCCAGAAATTTGTTAAACATTATTTTGGTATTGAAATCCGCTTGACCTTCTTGTACCTGTGGTCAACGTTTAGGTTTTTTGTCGAATGGACGAACAAGCTGTGACGGTGAAATTAAATTTTTCCTGAGGAAATACGTAAATTAAAAAATGTCTTCTCAAAGAAATGTTGGTCGTAATTATGTAAAGAATTTATCTGCTTGATTGCGTTCAACGAAATTATTTATTTATTTATTTATTTATTTATTTATTTATTTATTTATTTATTTATTTATTTATTTATTTATTTATTTATTTATTTATGTATTTATTTATTTATTTATTTATTTATTTATTTATTTATTTATTTATTTATTTATTTATTTATTTATTTATTTATTTATTTATCTATTGATTTTCATGCCCCACAACAGATAAAGCATCCAATTAATGTGGAGCAGTTCACAAATAAATACATATTTTTATGCTTTAACTTTATGGACTAATATTAAACATAATAATAATTTTCCAAGCCAATTAACTTAAACCACTTACATTTTAACACACTTAAGCTAAACAAAAAACAAAGTATTTAACTTAGGAACAAGGAAAACTGCATGAAAACCTAATTCGGAATAACCGGCAGTCAGACCTGTAAAAGATACTCGCAGAAAGTATCTAGTTACATTATAGTTACTTCTAATAAAAAGTAACTATTTACTATACGTAAATTGTTACTTCACATAAAAAGTATCTTAAGTCACAGATACTTGACATCGGTATCTAGATACTGTAACTAAATTATATGAATGTATCTCAGGTACCTGAAAGTATCTTTAGATACCGTAAAAGTATTTGAAGTATCTAAGAACTTAGAAAGATACTTTAACGTATTTAAGATACTTTGAAGTATTTAAGATACTTTACAGTATGTAAGTCTAGGGTAAAGTTTTGATGTTTATTGTGTCTTAAGAAATTTGTTTATTACCTCAATTTTTTATTTGATACATTTGCTCCAGTTAAAAATGCTCGCATCACTAAACGTCCATCTCCTTGGTTGACTGATAATATTAGGTGTATGATTTCATTAAGAAACGATGCCTTGGCCAGATTTAAAATAACAAAATATAAACCTCATTGGGAATATTACAAAATGCTGAGAAATTATGTAAATTATGCCATTAATAAAGAAAAGAAAGCTTTTTTAGAATACCGAGTGAATAAGTCACATAAACTGTGGAGGGATCTTAGATATCTACTAAATATATATAGTAATAAGACGTTTCAGAGAGAGATTCCACCACAGTTAAGTGACGTTAATGCCATAAATAAATCCTTTGTAAATAATTCAAATATTCCTTGCGATTGTGACTTATTAAATTTCTATACACATAACACTCATACTCATTTGGATGGTAAACTTAAATTTCGAGATGTTTCTGAGGATAATATAATGCGAATAACCTAATGTCCAAAGCTACAGGTGAAGATGGCATAAGTTTACATATGTTACTCCTGTGTTGTCCTTTAGTAATACCGCATGTTACTTATATAAAAAATTTTTGTTTGAGGACAAGCACAATTCCAGATATTTGGAAAAGAGTAAGGGTGGTTCCATTAGTAAAACGCAACCCACCTAAGGATTATAATGATTTGCGACCAATTAGCATCCTTTCAGTATTATCAAACGTCTTGGAAAGAGTAGTATCAACACAAATCAATGATCATCTACGTGATTATGACATTTTGCCTGCATCTCAGTCTGGTTTTAGAAGCGAATACAGTTGTGTGACTGCATTATTGAATATGAGTGACTATTCAATTCATCTAACATTTGTCACATTTCAACCAGTGAAATGTCTCGATTTCAAATTGCTGCGCCAATGGGAACGAATTATAGTGATAATTGCACGTGTGGTATTCCAGCGATAATTTCACGTGTGGTATTTCAGCGACAATTCAATGCGATTATTCAATGACATTTGTCAAACTTCCACCAGTGAAATGACGCGAAATTTTGTCGTATTAACCGGAACATTCTTCTTAGTTTGTTAATCAATTTCGACAACCGACTTATCACCACATCTTTTAATTTAATCACTCATAACGAATTAGTTTGGAGCACAAAAGTTCGAATAGAATCAATAGCAAAATGAAAAGCAACTTCCATAATTTATTTTGACGTTTATTGTTGTCATGGAAATACATTCGCGTGGGTAATTATGTTTAATTTTTCTTTTGATTCATTGAATAGTCCTCCGAATACCATTCGTAGTCGAAGTATTTGTAGATATTTTTGAGCTGCTGCTCCACTCATGCTAGTTACGCTTTTTAATATCACTCGCGCAAGCGCTCGTGGTATTAATCAGCGTAACTAGCATTCGTGACAGCACCTCAAAAATATTCGACAATACTTCGACTACTTATGGTATTATATATGACAATATATTTGCTGCGAGAGATTCAGGCAGGATGTCGGTCATTGTGCAACTTGATTTTTCCAAGGCTTTTGATACTATCAATCACAGAATACCTGTAGCATTACTACATTATGTTGGTTTTAGTTCGGAAGGTTTCTTGCTTATTCGCAATAATTGTTTGGAGAATAGAACGCAACTTGTTATGATTGCTGGGGAAAAATTTTCTTTGGCTCATATAACGGCTGGTGTGCCGCAAGGATCTGTCATTGGTCCATTACTTTTTATATTATATACCCTTAATTTCCACAAAGCTTAACTGAGACTAAAATTCATCAATATGCGGATGACACCTCCAGTAGCAATGATGTAATTCGTACAAATGAGATACTGAATACCGACATTATGCAGTTTAATTACAACAGCTGAAAGCCATGGTTTGCGAATCAATTCCGCTAAGTCGTCAGTAATTCTGTTTGGGCAGTCTAGAATGAGAGAGCAGATTAAGTCTCAATTGGAGGTTAGGGTTAATACAGCTGAATTAATTGTAAAAGACAGCGTAAAGTGTTTGGGTGTTGTCATAGACTGTGACTTACGATTTAAGAAACAGGTGTCGGAAATGATTAGAAAAGTATATGTTAATTTAAAATTAATTTTCTGTAATCATTTCAGTCTGAGTCAACAGATCAGAACTATACTGTGTGAGGCATTGGTTCTATCACATTTCAATTACTGCGACGCTCTTTACGGTCCTTGTTTAGATTTGGCCGACGTAGATAGAATTCAAAAAATCCAAAACCCTTGCTACATTGTGAATCACATTCACACATAGATAGCGAAGGCGTTTTTCGCGAACAATTTCTCGATCTTCTTCGCCACATTCTGGGAACGTCTGCCAATATTTCCCTTTTATGGTTTTAACAACTGATTCTCTAGAGTTGTACCTCAGTTTTCGATTCTTCCGTTCTTAACGTTATAAAATTTGTTTGCCATTGCCACTATCGTATGACGTTGTTGGCAAAAATTTCACATGCAATATTTGACTCCTCCTCAGACCATTTTGACAGATTTAGCAGATTATCATGTTTGAGGTCTTCTGAGGGCAATATTATCCCATTTGTGGTGTTAAATAACATTTTCAATGTCATCTAAGGACAATGACTTCAATTGTGGTGTCAGAATCAATTTTAAGTTACATCCAAGGTCAATGGTACCATTTTTGGGTTGTAAAATTACAATTTCAATGGCATAAAGTTCAATGACTGTGGGCGAATTAATTTTCGAGGTCATCCAAGGACAATGAACCCATTAGTTGTGGTGTCAGATTACATTTTCAAGATCATAGGTCAATGCCCTCCTTTCGTGGTGTCCAATTACATTCTCACCATGTTTTGCGGTCTCAAATTACATGTTGGAGGTTATCAAAAGTCAAAAACTTCTTTACGAAGTAAATTTAATTACCAAGGTCAATGAACCCATTTTTTCAGTGTCAAATTATATTTTCAAGGTCATCTGAGGTCAATGACCTCGTTTCTGATGTAAACCCAATTGCATTCTTAAAGAAAGCCAAAGTCCATGACCTCATTTTTATGTCGAAGTCATCCGAGGACAAGAAACCCATTCTTTGTGGTGTTAAATTACGTTCCAAAGGTCATAGAAGTTCAATGACCTCGTCTATTGTTGTGGTAAATTACATTCTTGAGGTTATCCATCCTCTGCGCCCCCGGCTTCGGTGCAGTTTGTGATTTTGGGTAAATCTTATGTTCCAAGTTTGCGATTACATCAAGTGCTTGTCTTTCTGGAGTCGCCATCTGTCGGGTGGCATCGTACGTAGCATATACTCTCTCTTCAAATTGCAAATGTTCAATTTTGTTAATTACAGCGGTCGAAAACGTCAAAAAACGACAAATAGATTAATTGTATTCACCGTCAAATTTAGAGGTGGATGGGCATTCAAATACATATGACAGCTAGAAATTGTACTTCAATCTTGGTAGTCAAATGGAGGTTTCATTAGAATTGGCTGACATGCAAGCGTTCACAACGAAAAAATTTGCAATTCAAAGTAAAAATCCCTTTCTGTAATTATTCATCCTTTGACATCCATTGTACGTTCAAATTCATCATTTTCCTGCTTTTGCATGAGATAATGGCGGTTCCTGCAAAATATCAATTATTATTACGGGGAGTTCTCCAGTCGTATTGTAACTCAGACCCTGAATTTGGCTAATTTTATAAGGTGGAGCATTACTGTAAATTATAAAGTGCTAGTAATTAACCTTTTTTTTTTATGAAAACGCGTGTAAAGTCAACGCGGAACACATTACGGCCATCCACCTATTTTAATTAAAATAAACTGCTACAAGTGATACTCCACTCGCTGAAACTTTTGAGGGCTTAAACAAATAGCGGAAATTTTTAAATACAAAGTTGAACCCGTCGAGATATTAAACAAAACCGGGTATGTGTGTAGGAAACCCCTGGCGAATTAAGAAATGCATATAGGTAGATATTTTTAAATTTTGTTGCCGCTACCCCGTGGGATTGTCATTTGTTTACGTTTTTTTGGCTCTTTCTGGACTGTATTTCAATATAATATTTACGCTTTTTATGACCGATTCTACAGTGCAAGTATATACCGAGAATAAATTGTACCCAGAATAAACGTCGGCGGTTACATTGGTTACCATTGCACCCTGTATACACTAGACGTAATAAACGTAAAGTAGGTAAAAATAAAAAGTTGTCGTTTCGTAAAATAAAAAATTAGTTACAATTTTTTAGATGATTTAAGTACTGCCTTTGCTTTGAGGTCTTCGTATCTCTTACTTCTAGAACCTTATCTAAATTGAATAATTACAAAGCGATAATATTTATACAAGAATTACGCATTTACAAAGAAGTCTTAAAGGTAAAAACAAACATTGAATACAAATTCAAATGAAACAAACCAACTCTGTTCTTATTTCGTAAATGATCCCCAGATTTACTTCATAAATTGAAATAAGTATCACATACAGGATGTCCCGTCAGAATTTTTGGTGTTTTACTACACACACTTTTTGAAAAAGAAATGGAAAAGGAGGGCCGGATTGCACATTGTAGGGCCGTTCATGGCCCTAATGGGCTTAAGTGTCTCTTCCTTACCGAGCTTTGCAATCGTCTTCTGAAATTCGTCCACCATCAGTTGTGAAGTTATAGAGTGTTTGAATACTTAGTGGCTAGCCGTTGAGCGTTATTCACTCGTTTCCTCGGCCTCACGAAGAGTTGTAGTGTTTTTTCGGGTAAATTCGCTCATTCCTTCCTGTATTTCGTCTCCGACCTTCTCTAACTTTCGCTTGGATCCACCACAGGCCAATCTCGCCGACCATTGGGGATTTCTCCCCGTCACTACTTACACCGGCCGTTTTAAGTTCATCCTGTTTCTGGAGCAATATCTCCATTCTCTTATTCAAAGAAAGGTTATCAACCCCGGTCATATTTTAATATTCGGTGATCGCATTCGCAGGGATCCGAATAATCCACCAGTTACAGTGAACGTTAACGTTTTGATTCACACGCTAGGCACACCCCAATAGGCCCAGGGGGGGGGGGGAAATAACTTAAAAGTACTGCCTTTTTTTGAGGCCAGAAAAAAAATTGTCTGAGATCGACCGGGAAAAAACATTTTCTTATAAAATTTGGCCCGTAGAATCCATAATTTCAAATAGTTTGAAGATTGGGCTACTAGATCAAAAGTTACAGCCTTTTGAATTTTTTTTTCGAAATTTGTTTTTTGTCCATAACTTTTTATTGAGAGGTCTAATCGAAAAAGTACGAATTGTTTTGGATTCTACCCACCAAAATTAATAAGAAAAAGTGTTTTCCCGAGAAATTTTGGTGTAGTCGATTTTTGGTAAAAATGGAAGGTTATACACTGCCTTTTTTTGAGGCCCGCAGAAAAAATTGTCTCAGATCGATCCGGAAAAAATTTTTCTTATAGAATGTGGCCTCTAGAATCCATAATTTCAAACATTTCCAAGATGGGGCTACTAGTTCAAAAGTTACAGCCCTTTGAATTTTCTTTCGAGTTTGGTTTCTAGTCCATAACTTTTGATTGAGAAGTCTAATCGATAAAGTACGAATTGTTTTGGATTCTACACACCAAAATTAGTAAGAAAAACTGGTTTTCCCAGAAATTTTGGTGTAGTCGATTTTTGGTAAAAAAGGAAGGTTATACACTGCCTTTTTTTGAGGCCCGAAGAAAAAATTGTCTCAGATCGACCCGGAAAAAAATTTTTCTTATAGAATGTGGCCTGTAGAATCCATAATTTCAAACAGTTCCAAGATTGGGCTACCAGTTCAAAAGTTACAGCCCTTTGAATTTTCTTTCGAAATTGGTTTCTAGTCCATAACTTTTGATTGAGAAGTCTAATCGAAAAAGTACGAATTGTTTTGGATTCTACGCACTAAAATTAATAAGAAAAAGTGTTTTCCCGAGAAATTTTGGTGTAGTCGATTTTTGGTAAAAATGGAAGGTTATACACTGCCTTTTTTTGAGGCCCGAGACCTCAAAGCACACACACACACACATATACACCACATCTCCAGTTTTCGGCCGTATTTTAAATCAAATTTTTTAACCATTTTAAACTACCAATGTACCCGAGAATGTATCAGTGTTATATGTATTTAATGACGCAAGGTCTGACGATGGCCTAAGTGCCGAAATCGATAACCTATAGAAAATTTAATATTTATAAGAATACAGCAACAATCAACTTTTTATTCCTGCATCCTTATAATTCCAATAATGGAGCAATTCATCGATAATTATAAATTGTAATTGGTAGGTAACGTTTTTCGCAGACATTCCATATGAATTTTCTTGGGGGCGAGTTTATTGCAGACGGGGGATGAGCGAATTTTCCTCCTACGGAAAAGATGGCCCAAAACCTTTCTCTACACCAGCTTCTGATGTCAACATCGGGATGACTAGGTATACCCCAAATTCAAGATTAAATTTCATAAGTGTGCAGAACAAATCGGTCGAGAAATTGCTTACCCTCGTTATCTGCTGATGCTGGTGTAATTTCTGAAACAAAGCAAGAATTAGGAGCAACATCAACAACGTCAATTGGTTACAGAAAAACATGTTTAAACTTTGAGACCGCATTGAACACAGCACGTACTGTATCTACATTTTCAGTTCAAAACACGGGTACGTGACTCTAATAAGCCCCCAAGTGTATGGTCATGAAATTGATAGTAATGGATAGAGGACAACTGAATATTTGCGGAAGAAGCCCTAAATTTTCCACTATCTTAATTAAACGTTTATTTTCTGGAAATCTGGTGTTATTTTACGTATATTTCGTCATTCTTAAGTTGGGGAAACTGAAAAAATGTTCTGTGGTAGCTTTCTTGGTCCTTGGGCCACGACACGACAGCCGGACGTCCTATGAAGACACCTAAAAGTATGTATCTTTTAGACACTTCTCAAACTTCTCTTGGACAGTTTTAGTAAGTGATATAAGTTAAAAATTACCTATCTTCACACTAGATTTGTTTGCTTAGAAGTAGTCGTATTGTTTACTAAGTTGGGTTAATAATCTGGCTAGCAGGAATATTATATTTCAGTTTGGTTTATCGGTCCATTTTGGGGACTTCTAGAAATGTGTTTGCTTTCAGTGTTTACTTGCAATAAATGTATTCTGGTTGAGATAATTTTGAGAGAGTAAACTACATGTTTGAATGAATACAATGATTACGTTTATAATTGGAACCCCTTCAAGTTACAACAAACTAACTCAATTTCTAACTAAGCCAGTTCATAATAAAAGTGTGGTGTAGGTTTTTTACACAAATGGGGAATACTGAACAAGGTCAGCTGCCAGTAAACAGCGCTTAATTGATTTGTACCCTTAATTAACTATCGAAGTACCTAGATCAGCAAAAAAAGTTGTCCGATAATGGGCCATCATCATTAGTGTAACCCAAGTTGGGGAAAGTTTAAGTGCGTGTCACGGTTATTATCGGAATATTTGCTTTTAAAACTTTACTAATTTCATTAGTAGGACGATAAGGTCTTAAAATAAAGAAGTTTTTAATGAATACTCCAAAATGAAATTACTAATTATACAAATAGCTAAAATTCGTAACAAACGTAAAGCTATTAACGAGCTTCTAAACTGTACCTTTTCGTTCTACCCTCTCGATGCTAATTTCAAACTTTTACAAACTTAAATTCCGTTTCATATTACCCACTATAAATGTAAGTACGTATTTGATTTTCAGTTGCCCTTTTAACGTAATTAAATATTGATTATTGACTTATTTTAGCTTCCCTGGATTAATTGCCGGCGTTAATTTCATTTTACCATAATTAATTCACGTTGATACAACGCGGTAGTTAGTGTTCGTATTCAAAGTAACAAATATGCGACTAATTGCATTTGAAAGATTCTAAATTGCGGCAAATTATAATTAAATATTTGGCACGCACTGACACTTCATCCTGGAAGTTCCATTGCTACCTCAATTTTGATGCTTTAGGGAAGGATAAAAAAGTGGGAAGGTTCTGCTTTAGCTTCACTTTCGAACCTTATTAGGCCCGTTTCGGTGATTTTCAGCACCTTTACGGTACTTTATTATAAGCCCTTAGGAATCATAAACCAATTTTCAAAAATTTCTTCGCGTAATTCTTGTTTAAATTGTGATTTACAATTTAGATAAGGTAAGACACATCTGGTCATTTGCGATAAGTAAAGGTGAAAATTAATCAACGTACCTGTTTTGTTGCTGCTAAGAGATGCGGGTATTTTACGATGTGCCAGTTATTTCGGAGGCAATTGTGTTCGGTTTAAGAAGTGAGGTTTCCTTAAGCTGTCCGCGAGTGTTCTTGTATTTTTGACAAGTGCGTCTGAATATTTGAATTTGAAAAACAAAAAGATTTTTATCTATTTGTTTGTCGACCGCCTGAGTGCGAGGTAATATGTTCAAACAAGCCTTGTAAGCTTCTCTGTCAGGGATTTTGTTTTAATCGTTGAATGTGCGTAGGAGTAAATTTTGTCCAGTGGTAATCAATTAACTATGTGTTTATTCGAATCCCTTGCGCGATCCAGAGATAGTTTTCAAATTTTTTTACTTATTTAACGCTAATTTTTTTATTAATGTTTCAATTTTTGTTTAAAATTTGGTTTTTTTGATCTACCTTCAAGGTTTTGGTAAAATCTTGGTTCTTTCAATTTGCCATTAAACCTTTACGCTATCGCGATACGTAAACTTACTTGCGATGCTCTGGGGTGCAATACAAGTGCTTTCCAGGACGCTATTCAGAATTTTTGAGAGAATCCTCGAGCCAGAGTTTTTTTTAGAGCTTTATTATTATGTCCTTTAATGCAATTAGATGGATTTATCCGGCTTTAGAAGGGGCATGCAATACTCCGAGTACCGAAATAAGGTCTAGTCCTAGAAAACTGTGCCTGGACGATTCAGGGAGACGCACTAGAATTCTACGGCAAGACGATAGAGAATTCCGAAGAGCACTTCTCAGTAATAAGACTCTACAGTCCCTAGTACCTTCTAGTTGCCCCACACTCCCTACAGGCTCTTCTGAAGTATCCAAAAGACCCCTTAAAAGATATGGAATGCTCTAAGTAGGCCTGAAAGTGTTCCTCTTACAAGGCTTTTCAGGGGACCCAAAGGAATCGGCCTAAGAAACTTGGATTTTGAAAGCTATTCAGAGAATTCTAAGGCATTCAAATATTAAAAGCACAATCGAACGCTCCTGCGCGCTTTCGATGCTCTTAAGACACTTTCCAAAGCTTTTTAAATTCCTATAAAGCTTTTCAAGAGCTTAATCACTTTTGCTTGAAAAGAAATGAAATTTCATGGAAAATCAGAGCGCTCTGAAGATTCCACAAGTCGCGAGACGTGACGCTAACCATACCATGAGAGATGTAACAGGAGATTTCCAATAGGAACCGATTTTTTCGAATTCCTAGTAAAGTTGAAAGTTAAAATTTGCTAGGGATGCCCATTTTTCTAAGTTGATAACAGAAAGTATACAGGGTGGTCGAAGTATAGTCTGGATAATTGTAGTTTCCATTTCAGGTCATAGATCATATTTTGTTGTGTGTAATTGGACGTTATAATGTGATTGCTCTAGGAAATCATGGGCTCCATCTTGTAGGGGGTAACGATGAATCAATTTATTTTACCTTCCTTTCCCCCTTGGTACCAGTTCTAACTTCTGAAAGTGATTTCCGTGTTATTTTTTACTTTGATTGCGTTAATTAAACGAATTCCTCTTAGAAAATTTCTTCTTCGAATTCCTCTTAAGATTCGTCATAATTATACGTCAAAAACAGTCTGGAATCTGGGATATTACAGGTAGCAATATTTTAATTTTTTTTATTTTATTGTCTTTATTTACAGTGGGTGGAGTGGTAGCTAATTAGCTACTCTTCCCACTCAACCCACTATACAATGACATACAGTCATGCCTTACCTGGGATTCGAGCCCAGGAGGCTAGGACCCTTGTAGCCAAAGTTAGACACTGAAAACCGCAATTTGATGTTTGATGGATATGAAGGCTGGAATCTATAATTAGGAAAGTAGGGTGGGAATGTGGGAAGCTGGAAGAATTAATAATTGAGGAATGGAACCTGGAAACTCACAGAGTAAAATCAACAGGATCAATCCTAGAATCTCGGAAATCGAACACAAAAAACGGAAATCTAAAACTGTGGGGCCACCATCTGAAAATTGGAGTTCTTCATTTGGTTAAACTGGAGCATAAAAACTGAAATATAGAATATCGGGGGCTGGAATATGAAAGTAAAAGAAAGAGTCTGGAATCTGGAAACTCCAACATGGAGAGCGCGGGGTTTGAACATTGAATAATATACAAAACGGAGCCCGTAAAATTGAAATAAAAATGAAAAGATGAAAAACTAAAATCTCGTGGTGGGAAGCTGGATTTGAAGGTGGTACATAAAAACCGAAGCTGGAAAAAGAAGCTGAAATATAAAAATGGATTATACAAACAAGTTATTTCGAAGCTGTAAATTGGAAATGGAGACGGAAACTGGAATCTCCAAGTTGAGACCTGAAACCTCGAACTTGGAATACGTTAATTAGAAAATGGAGTCACAACATTGCAATCAGGCACCTGGAAAGTGTAAGCTCGTAGTGAGTTAACGGGAACTGGAATCTTGGATCTTTACGCTGATAGCGGGGGGGATTGACTTTTAAAACGCCATTTTGAAAGAAGTGTTAATTAATTAGTAAAAATGGGTAGGGATTAATAATTATTGCATATGTGATTGTTGCTTTCTACATCCACATTCTTGAGTGGAAACCGCATATTTTTAGATTTCATCCTAGATTTCATCAATATTGTGCAAGTGAAATTCAATTAGGAAGTTCCATGGCCATCTTATTAATGCAAGCACGGGATAGATGAGTTTCTACATTACCGGCAGATCCTACCACCATTTCAGTGAAAGCAAACCTGGTGACCTACTGAAGTGGAATTTGTTTACCTACACTTTGATTGTTCCTGAATTGTAATCGCAAGTATTAACCAAACCTTAGAGATTAACCATCTAAATTGCTCCGATATATCTGATTTTACTTACACTACTTGTTTCCGAAACCCGATATTTTGTGGACGATAACTTCTGTGACTCCGAATTTATTTCTGTTCGTTTTATTGTATTGTATCCTTCAGATTAGCTGTGATATTTGAGACATTAGCTACTGTTGCCTTATAAATAAGTTTTGAAGTTACGGAAACTTTATCCGGAGCCGATATCTACAATTTTTACTTACGTTATTTGTTTTATTCCGAAGAATCTGTTCATATTGATCTTCATTACGATTGGTTAGATCGAATTGCCATTGAATAAAAGGTTAGTTATTTGTGGATCGTAAAGTACTTTTCTTGAAGATAACTTCACGTTTCTGCTTTTATGCTTTCTGAGCTCACACCTGAAGATCAAAGATCGGCGGAACAGTCTGTCGATCTGTCTGTACCCTCATTTCCGGTAAACGGCTGAACCGAGGGGGAAACAACTATAAAATTATGTGTACACAAAAATTCAAATTCAAAAAAATTCTGAAAAATTCAAAAAATTCAGAAAATTTACAAAAATTCAGAAAATTTAGAAGAATTTAAGAAAATTCAATAAAATCAAAAAAATTCAAAAAATTCAAAAAAATTCAAGAGAATTCAAAAAATTCAAGAGAATTCAAAAAATTCCAGAAACTGCAAAAGAAAAATTCAGCCTGCTGGTCTCACTGCCTGCATTAAACTTTGAAGACAATTTCGTAAAACGTGAAACACGAAAGATTAAAATTACTGCAGATACGCGCCTCATTCACGGCTGATAGTTGACACGCCACATTAAAAGACCAAACTGGAAAGAAAATAATAAAAATAAAAACTCTTCACAAGGAAAAATTTAGGACGTTTTGCAAACAGGGTGTAGCTTTATTGAGGGCGTAAAATACTTCGAAAAGTTGCAGAAAATCAGAAAGCCAGGAAATAGCTTGAATATATAAATATGTCGAGGTCGGCTCGGAAGATGACTAATTTACGAGCTAATTTACGTCTGCCGCTGCAATGTGTAGATATGCGATAAGGTACCTAAATAAGAATGAATGCTTGTATTGTCACAGGCATAAAAACCTCAATTTTTCGCTGATGTAAAATTATAAAATATTCTTCAGTTGCATTTTTTAAATAGTAGATAGACTTTATAATTTATGTTTTAATTTTACTATTTTTTTCTTTTTTCTTGTTACATGACGCATACAACTGAATTTATAACATTTATGTGATCATTTAAACAATCGTTATGGGTTGAGTGGAAGAGCAGCGAGTAATTTTTATTACAAGCTGAACTCCGCCCTTTGAGCTGTAATACTATCATTTTCCTTTCTACATTTTGCAGCTGCTACTCAATAAAGGCATTATTATTATTATTATTATTATTATTATAATTCGGGAAAGAGATTCTATCTCATATGTGGGCCCCCTTTGGCTGTGCTGCGGGGCCCTATTTACGCCTCTGATGCCTCTTTTAAATGCCTACAACTACAAATTAATATATCTCCGAAGCAGCGCGGCGCTTAAAAGTAAGACCAGAAGAGAAGCTAGTTTGCGATCGTAATCGTAATAGAATAATAGTAAAGTGCGATATTAGTAGCGAAATTAACGTCCTTTAGCGCAATTTTTATCGAACAGAATTTTTGAAATTTGCCAAACTTGTGTGATAAAATGACAGTGATGAAGGGGATATAAGAGGATTAAAATTTAGGTGATTTAATACGTTAGGCATCTTGACATTTATTTTCGTTTTTGTTATTTTTCGGAACTTTAATTGTTTAAATATCAACTCCGTTCGGCATTTTGTCAAAGTAGGTAAGATACTACCTACCTACTCTCAATAATAGGAACGTGTACTTTAGAATACCTAAGGCAAGGATTATGAATACAATACCTGTCTATTGTCTATTGGATTTGATCAATTAAAACATCTTTTAGCACCCCCTCACTCCATTGGCTAATTTGGTTTCAGACAACAGTTCATATGGGACTAAGCTACGAGCGCATATGGTAAGAAATCTAGGCACTCATAATGGGCAAATTTGTTATCTCTAGACCACATTTGCCAAGCCATGTCATCGACACGACATCAAAATTTGAGCATGGACTGACTAACAGCGACCTGATGGACAAGACAAAGAACTTCCCTTCTTTTCTGAAAATTACTGATGAACGCGTATTGAAATGTTGCGCTAAAACCGACCGCTGACGAACAGAGGCATTTCTACAATGACGAGAGACGCTGGATTGCTTTTCTTGAAAAGAAAATTTAACTGCAACGATCGTACATTTCTAACATGAGAATCCGTCTTTTTCCTTCGATTGTTGGCCCAGTCGGTTGTGTTGAGTAAGGACATACTCCTGCCCAAAACTGTTTTATTTCAAGTAACGCATTTACATGCATTGAGCTAAATGCTCACGCTTTCTAAAGGGGACGAAGTTTACATATGCTAGCAAACAAACTTGTTTTATACCTCACCTTTTGGAAGTCACGTGAAAAAATTTTCCGGGCTGCACGGCGCAACATCGACTTACGCTAACATGGGTGATTCAGCATTCTGCAAGCTCCTGGGCAGACTTCTATAATAGAGCTGCAAGATCACGTTGTAAATCAGTAATAATGACTACCGCCTTCCAAGGGAATACGCACTTTCCTCAATTCCACACAAACAAGCCTCTGGGAAATTTTTTACGTTCTGCAATTGTTTTACAGAGAGGAAAAAGAAGAGTAGCAGCTGCAAATCAAAATTACAGATTCTCATTTCAAAAGAGTTACCAAACAGGGTTCATCCTGCGATAACAGTGGAGATGGCTCGTGATAGGGCCAGATCTCCTTGTACCTCGGAATGACCCGAAAAAGATCCTACCACCGTTTCTCGCTGGAAGCGCTGCAATATTGGTGCCGAAGATCCACTCCATGGATGACACGTTGATGTGTGCGAAGTTCAAGCCGACACTGTCGGTGACCAGCTGCCTGGGATCCTCCCGACCTGACGAGCGTGACAATGTGCAACCAAACTGAACTGGTGGCAACCAGCAGAACATCACCAATTTCCCGAGAGCAGTTTTGTTTACTAACACCCGGGAGGAACCCGGGATTCAAGTTCCAGTGCGCAAGACACTCTTTGTTGGCTATACACTAATGGACGCCCATCGCCTCAGCGCCGACCGCCTCCTTCGGGTGCGGGAGACTGCCGCTCCTTCGTCAGCAGAGCGACACCAGCGCCAGGGAAAAGGTGACATTGGCCGACGCAATACCATCGCTGGACGCTGCGGGAGACTGGGTGTGCTTTCCGGTGTGAAGACGGACAGAAGTGGCGAGCAGGAAGGGTTCTCGCCTTTCGATATCTATCAGGAGTTGGCCGAGAACGCGCCTATTCTCTGTCAAGCGCGCCCACTGCCGTCCCAGATGGAATAGAGGGTAGAGGACTCGGCTGCCTATGTAGCTGGTTCACTGTAAGGACAACAGGCACCCTGCAGCACGCGTCGTCCACCCATGAATTTGTTTCTATTGAAGATATTTGTACCCTTCCGTCTCCATTATTTCAGCAAGGATCTCTTATTTACTCTAAACCTGTCTGATTTTGTAAATAACTTAGAATAATTGTGATTTTGTTTGTATTGTAACGTTTTATTAAATTTAAACAACGTTAACGAGTTTATTTATAACGAATTATTTATACAACAAAAGAATAACACTTACAAAATACAACAAAAATTCTAGAAAATTTACAACAATTCAAGAAAATTCAATAAAAATTCAAGAAAATTTACAAAAATTCAAGAAAATTTACAAAAATTCAAGAAAATTTACAAAAATTCAAGAAAAGTTACAAAAATTCAAGAAAATTCATGAAAATTGGCAGACATTTCAAATTCAAGAAAATTCACAAAAATTCAATAAAAACTCAAGAAAATTCAAACAAGTGTACACAAAAATTCAAAGTTGTTTCCCCCTCGGCT
>NW_022170878.1:8214201-8268193 GCF_008802855.1 Photinus pyralis
CACATTCTATAAGAAAATATTTTTTTCCGGTCGATCCGAGACAATTTTTTTTTCTGGGCAAAAAAAGGCAGTTATTACCTTCCTTTTTTACCAAAAATCGACTGCACCAAAATTTCTCGGGAAAAAACTTTTTCTGATTAATTTGGGTGCGTAGAATCCAAAACAATTCGTACTTTTTCGATTAGACGTCTCAATCAAAATTTATGGGCAAAAAAAATTCCTGTTTTTTAAAAACCAAAATTGCTCTCTATATACGAGTATACCTATACCTAATAGCTATGATGATAACTCAATTCTTCTGGGGCTCCGTAACTACGCTACTGTATCATTCGTCCGATGATATGCGTGACTGAATTGGGGATCAACAACTACCCCACTCTACCCCACTTACATGTGTGACAGGGGGTGACCATTTTTCCCACAACAACAAACTACTGCCAGAACGCCTGGTACAGGAGAGCCTAAACAACCCTTCGGGACAGCGCGCCGAAGCTAAAAAAGATTAGGCAAGGACCTGGGGGCTCTAGGCAACCTGACCTCCCATCGCTGCTGAAGTGGAGTAACCTGGGAGCTCTAAGCAATCAGCTGTGGTGTTTGATGGTAGAAGGACTGTTGAAGAGATTATGTTAGGCGGGCTACACCACAGTTGCCTATGTGCCGTGCCGATGATACAGTGATTGTGGTACGTGGCACTGGCAGGTTTGAGGAAACCGCATCCGTGAGCTTCAAATCTAGTGGAAACATGGTACGAATGGTAGACAATACCGAGGAGCACAGGAACCGACTGGGACCACTCCTAGCACTATCATTTAATGTAACAATAATACTACAAGCGACGCATTTTTGTAGGTATGCAACCCGCAATGCGGTAGTTGTACTATCTTTGTTTAGTACATATAGCATACGTAGAACCACCATAGTCTGTCTTTTTTTCGTGCCCCATCCCGTGGTAGTATTACGATCTTTGTTTAGTATACATAGACAGGGAAGAGAGGAACCACCCTACTTTCCTTTTCTCGCGTCCCTTTCTCACTCGTGTTTAGTAGGAAAGTCCGTAGTTACGAAAACAAAAGTAGTTCGCATGCATCGTAGTTAACGTGTCCCCTAGTAACTTTTGCGATTAAAAGTGTGGTAGCGCCGCTTGTGCGTGGTGACGTAAACTTTATAAACTACGAAAAAAGCCTATCGAAAATGGCTTCCTTTGTAATCAAGTGTACGCTTTATTTATAAATTAATCGTTTTGTTATTAATACGCGCTTTAAAATGATTACAAATAAGTAGTAAGGTTTCCAATCACGTTCTTCAGTGTGTTGATAGACATTAGTGGGGTGTTCTCGACGTATTTAACCTGATCCATTACAAAGCGTTGGTAAGCGGCGGTGTTTTTTACTTTCTTTTCGTTCTTTAAACTATTTGTTCAGTCTGCTCTTTTAAATGTTCAAGAACTGTTCGTTTACGGATCTACATTTAAGTATTCCAGTTTCTGTTACCTTCGAGAGAAGGTAGTGTAACGTCTAATGTTTCCTGGCAGGTATCATGTTCAATAAAATACGCACTACCGGCTCGTGTTACAAGAAACTTGTTGCTCCTGTAGCACCTTCCCTCCGTTAGTTATAGTCCAGGACTCAAACCGAAACCTATCGGAGGACAAGCTGAAAATTGGGGTTCTAATTTGGTAGCGAAAAAACTCTCCAATTCGGATGTAGCTTCATTTTTTTTATGTGCTTAAAGTACCTTCCGTTAGTTTTGTAGTAGTGGCTACGCAGACGGCTAAATCTCGTCTGCCGAATTTGTTCAGTTCAAAGGTTCGAGGGTGGACCCTCGCAAAACTGGTAAGGTGCGATACATTGGAGAAAAAGCTTGACGATGCACGTCTTTACTTTCAGATTTTAAAATAATTTGAAAAAAAGCTGTACGGGGTGTCCCACTACGAATGGCAGCTCGGACTATTTACGAAGTTTAACATTATATACGTAAAAATAAAAATGTACATAAATTTAGCTGTTTTTGACATATTTTCAAATGTCAAAAATGGTGTTTGTGGCACAAATTTGCAAAATTTTTCTATTATTGTTTAATTAAGGATGGTTTCCTTTCAGAAGTTCTGTCCGTGTGTTGATGTTTAGATTATAAATATATACAAGGCGGTTCAAAAACTAACATTAAAAATTGGCTATTTAATATTTTTTTTGTTGTAAAAATGCTATTAAGTACTTACGAGTCATGGCCAACTTAACAAAAATTCTTGTCAAATGTATTCTGAGGTCTCCTTTACGTCGTGGGACAGCCTGTATATGTACATATACTCTAGATATTATTAATTCTTTGTAATTCAACGGAAGGTGTTTCAAATTGATCGGAGAATAGAAAAGTGCACAAGTTCTATACAGTCCGATAAATCTAATAGGGAGGTGGCCCACTCAAATCGCACATACCGAAAGACAAAATTATTAATAAATGATATAAAGCAAGAATTTCGTAATTTTTACTGCTATCAAAAAAGCTTCTAATATGTGACATTTTGGGCCAATTTTAAAAAATACCAAAATCAAAATTTGAAAATATTCGCTCGCCAGGGAAAATCAAAAATTGTCAATATCAGAATGAAAAGAGACACGAAAAAATGTTTATTACAAAATTACTTGCAGAGTAGTCCCCCGTTTTCAAAATAAGTACATATGCGATGTCAACAAAAAAGTTCCTGGACTTAACCTCATTTTTTAAATAGACCCTGTATAATCTAAAAAATTGCATAGTAAAATTTTCTTTTTTAATATATAACGCAATCGCAATAAATAGGGAAATAAAGAAAATTCAAAACACTGAAATTTTTTAAGTTTTTGAAAAATTAATATTGCATTTTTTAAATTTCTTTAGTGTTATATTTTTGAAAAGCGAATTTAATATGTTCCCTGTATAATCTAAAAAATTGCATACTAAAATTTTCTTTTTTAATATATAACGCAATCGCAATAAATAGGGAAATAAAAAAAGAATTCAAAACGCACTGAAATTTTTTAAGTTTTTGAAAAATGTAATATTGCATTTTTAAATTTCTTTAGTGTTATATTTTTGGAAAGCGTTCTTCTGTTCTTCTTCGAATAAAATATACAGAGCGTTCAACTTTAAAAAAATGAGGTTATGTCCTATAAATTTTTAAGGCCAATTCATAGCAAATTGTTGACGTTAAGCTTATGATTAATTTATAATGCAGCATGAAGATGGAGGTTGCCCCTCAGGAGGAACCGTTACATGATAATAATACGGAAGATGCGGTTGCGAGTAACGAGAACGGCGTGGGAGACGAGATTCAACCGGACGTGGCGGCGAAGGAGGCGGTTGTCGAAGAGCCGGTAGAACATGCGGTTTCTAAAGCAGAGGAGGAGGAGCAAGCGCTTAAAGAAGGCGGTGAGGTAGGAACCGTCGAGGAGGTGGCTGTAGTTCCGGAGGTAGCAGATCCTTTGACTGTGGAAGAGAGCGTGGAGACGGAGCCGGTTGTCAAATCTCAACCGGAAGTCGAGCCAGCACAACAGGTTGATGAAGTCGCTGTGGAGGAGACCGTAGCGGCTCCAGAGACCGAGGGGCATGTCACCGAAGAGTGTATGGAAGCGGCTCCGGTAGAACAGGACGAAATTCCTACGCTTGAGCAAGTCGTCGTCGAGGAGGCTCCTCCCACAGAGCTTACATTAGCGGAAGAACCTGCGGATGATTGCACCGATAAAGTTAATGGAATGCCTGTACTGATAAGCGAGGAGGAGGCAGCCAAAAATGGGGCCGAAGCGACAAAATCAAATGAGGATGACTTAGAGTCTGAGGAGGCAGATGAATCACATCCATCCGAAGCAAAAGAAACTACGATACCGCCTCACATACTCGGCCATTCTTTGGAAGTGGACGACGAGATCCGCAATGGAAAAGTGCGGAAACCGAGGTTGGGTGTCAAAATTCCGTACAGAAACCTCACGAGTCAAATTGTGTCGAAGCAAGAAATTGCGGAGGAGATCATGGAACGGTCGCGTATAAGGAATTTGACGGCCGAAGCGCCCGAAGGGGGCGACATCTTTTTTACAAAAAAACTCACCAAGAGGCTGGCCACCAAAATAGCCCCAACCCCGAAAGGTCAGTCAAGCGCGTCGGTAAAGGTTGAAGGTAGTCAGAAAAGTGGCAGTTCCAGTTCGAGCTCCCCAAAAGTTTCAACTCCAAGCAAGAAGGTAACGGATAGCGGCACCAAGAAAACGGGCGAAACTACCGCTAAGAAAGTGATGGACACTTCGGCTAAGATCAACGATAATTCGGATCTAATCGCAATTTTGGAAGGGGACGATGATTGGGATTTAATGCGGCTGAAAAGTAAGCCCCTGGAAAAACGCACGCCCGAATGGGAGCGGGAAACCGCCTTGAAGCAGTTGCGCGAGTTACCCAAGCATCGAGGTTACTCCAAATCCAGCTCCAAGAGTTCCCCCGAAAAATCAAAGCCTCCCCCGTCCGTCGAGGCCGCGGAAGAGGATCCTCTGCAAGCGGACGACAACCAAGAGCCCAAATTTTCCATGGGATTAGTCACAAAAACCTACACGCGAAAACGGAAATCTTCCGAAGATATTAAACTGCTAGCGGCCACCATTTTACAATCTCAAAAGAAAATTATCAGCGAGAAAGAGAAGAAGCCTTCCAGTTCCGCTCCAAATTCGGACAAGGTCAGTTCGCACTCGAAACCGAGAACCTACTCCCACAAGTCGACCAAAAACGAAATGCCCAGCCTAAAGAAGGAATCGGCAAGCGCGCCCGTCACGCCGAAACATTCCACAGTTCCGCCGACCCTCACCCCCAACGTGGACGCGTCCGAAATACCCGACAACCTCCAGCCGCAAGTGATCGTCGCGAAAGTGGCAATCGAAACCAAAACGCCGTCGCCCGCCAAAATCGTCAAAACCCCCCTCTCCTCGCCGAACACCTACATCAGCAAAAGCTCTCGAATCGTCAAAAAGAAGAAGATATGGGATCCCGACGAGGAGACCACGCCCAAATATTTCAAAGTGCCCAACCTAAAATCCCCCGAAACCGTTCACTCCGACACCCCGAAACCTTCCGTTCTCAAACCGAACAACGACAAGACGCCCGTCGTGAAGAAGCCGTCGATTAAAAAGGTCATGATGAAGAAGAAGAAGCCGAAACGTCTCACCGAGGTCGATCGTCTGCTAATGGACGAGGGCGCCGTGAATTTACTGTACGCGGTGAAGAACACCGACGAAATCGGGGGCGAGAAAAAGAAGAAGAGCGTGATATCGCTCGATCGCGCTCAGCGCGAGCTGAAGAACAAGACGAACGAGATCAAAAACGACCTGCAAATCAACAGCACGAAGGACTCGCCGATCTCGCTCCGAAAGAAGGAGGGACCGTCGAAGACCACGCCCACCAAGGAGATCGCCGCCTCGGTGCTACATCGGAAGAAGTCGACGAGCTCGGCGAACAGTCCGCCGGCGTCCCCCGCGTCCTACAATCAGCACGCGGAGGCGTCGCGCATAATCAGGCGGCATTCGAGCAGCTCGTTCTCGAGCGAGAATCCCGAGGGCGACGATTCGGATAGGGGCATCAGACAGAAGTCGGACGGGACGCGTAGGAAGATACGGCCGCGCTCCGAGAGGAACTCGTCGACGTTCATTATTCAGCACCAGGACGGCGACGAGGTGGAATCGGTGATGACGTCGTCCGACGAGAAGTACTCGAGGTTCGGCACATTCAAAGTGGTGACGTTTCCCAATTTCGTCCAGATTATTTTGGAGCCGCAACCGACGGGGCGTACGACTTTGTCGGTTGATGTAAGTATCGACATTTTTAATACTCCGAATTGGCAACAAAATCAAATCAGAAACAAAGAGGGCTGGGATTTAGTAGTACTTCTAGCATAGGAAATATAAAATATTGTTGTGACCCCACGTTGGGCGCCAAATGAATAATCTTGGGTGAGTTGGTATGCGGTCAACTACACCGGCCACAATCTTAGATATGAAGAGAATAATCTGACAAAAGCTATTGGGGTCGTACAATGGGTTCGAATAAACACACAATTTGACAATGATAAAAAAAATTATTTTTTTAAAATTTTATTTAAACGAAATATTTAAAAAAAAATTTTTTGTTATTCCGAAACACATACAATGAAAATAAACACACTGTTCCTATAGAATTTTAATTGTTTCTTGTACTCGATCCCACTTCTGAGTTTTAAAAATCGAACTATTCGCAATGGATTAGTCCGTGCCATAACTCTGCGCGTGTTTCAGTCGTTAACAGAACTGAGGGCGATGCTGCACCTGTTGTCGAACGACGATGAGTGCTCCGTAGTTCTACTCTCGTCTTCGGGGAAGACGTTCTGCGAGGGGCTCAACTACAAGGAGCTGTACTGTAATAACAGAATCGAGTGCATGAACATCGCCGAGAATTACGCGATGTCCGTGCGGTAAGTAAACGACGTACGTCGCGCTTCGCTGAGGCTAACTTCTTCGTCACTAGGGATTTTCTGATCAGTCTCGCTCAGTTCCCGAAGATTTTGGTCGCGGGCGTTCACGGCAACGCGATGGGACTGGCCGTGACCATGCTGCCCCTGTTCGATATGGTATTCGCGAGCGACGCGGCCAAGTTCAGTGTACCGTACGCGTCGCTGGGGTGCGCTGCGGAAGGCGGCGTATTGCTTTCGGCGCCGCACGTGATGAACGGCGCCTTGGTAAGTGTTTTCCGACGCGGCGCGTCTGATTATCTGACCGGTTTTTTTGTAGGCAAGCGAATTGTTTTTCGGCTCGCGCAAGTTGACGGCAAGTGACGCTTTACGGTTAGGGTTAGTGACGCGGACCTTTTGGCCCGAGAAGTTTCAGGATGAACTGATATCGGTTTTAAAAGCTATAGCAGATCAATCGCAGCAGGTAACTAACTATCAACGTTTCTGTTGGTTTGGTAGATTTAAAGTCACTAAATATAGAAAGTACCGCAATCCATTGGGCTCGTGTGTTAGAGAGAGAACGCATGATTTTTGCCCCAAAATGGCGGAAGTTACCAGATTCTAGTAACTTTAATGTTAGGGATTGTTTCACCTGTTTGGAGATATCTGTATATATTTTTTTTCACTACTAGCGTCTGATGACATGATTATTAACCTTTTTTCCACTTGTAAAGTAGGCTTTCTCGGCATTTGTTCAAAGTGGTTAATAATTTTTTATTATTAACTAGTAGTCAATAATGAGAACTGTCACGCTGTCACTTTTAGAAAACACAACCCGAAATTTCGCTCAATGAACGTTTAGACAAGTTCTCTAAAACGAATAATTGCCACCATTCGCAATTTCCAGAGAAATTACATACCTAAAATTATCACATTTTGAAAAAATTCGAACGAAATTACTCTTTGAAAAATCTCAATGACAGAACAAAACGGTTTGTTTGACTTGTACTTCCACGTACTTGATTGACATGTTAAATTAAGAAACAAACAATTCTGTCCAACCGTTAACTCTCTTATCAATATAATATGTTAATTTAGAGGATTTCAAGTGCTAGTAGTGAAAAAAATAGTATATATACCACGGTAGAGAAGTCTATTATTGCCTTCGCACCTTACACCCCTCGGCGCAAGCGCCTCGAGATGTAATCTTGGTGCTCAGGCAATAATAGTGGACTTCTCTACCTTGATATATAATGTACTATTATTTTTCATTTGCCTATTATATGCCAATTATATCTGTCATATGAGATATATAAAGCAGTGACAATCCATTATGCTCTCAAACTGCCTGTCAAATATATTGATGGAGTTATGTCATAATAAAAGATGCTACTTGATTCGTATGAAGCACTAACAATAATCATTACATTTTTATATTGGAAATGCATTATTTGGAACGATGAAAAATAAAATGTTGTATGCACCTCAGGCATTACTCGATATTTAACCCTCGGGCGACTTACAATCCCTCGGGCCAGAGGCGCTCGGGCTCTGTCGCCCTCGGCATAAATATCGCCTTAATGCCCTTGATACATAAATAACTATTATAAAACATGACAGTACTATGAAGTTAGGTTATAAAAAATTACAGCTTTTCAGATTTTATTTGTCAATTTTTTTAAGTTGGCAGCAAATTTGCCCAAAAATGGCGGATGATTGCGGTACTTTTTATATCTAGTGACTTTAGGTAGATTGTGCCAGGTTAGGTAGATTTTGTACAGAATGTGCAAGTATTCAACAGCGCAGCTATTAACCTTGTTGATTTTGCTTGCGGGCTGTGTAAATTCTCTTTAGGTTCTGTAAAATTTGTAAGGAGTTGTGTCTGTGGAACCTTTTAAGATCTGTGGTATGGTAGGATTTTCCTTAGATTGCGCGCACGTCATTGGTGTATTATGACGTCCAGTGGCGGATCTAGACATATTTTTCGGGGGGGGGGGGGGCCGGTGCTTTTGTGGATTTTCAAAATTAAAAAATAAACGCTAAGTTAATTTTTTTATTTATAGAGAGTTCATGCGCGAAAATTGTACGCCGCTTTAGGGTAAAAGGTTGTCCATGCCAAACCCCCAATCGGGGAAAATGATGTACAATTTTTATATGGACGGGGGGGGGGTCACCGGCCCCCTGTGACCCCCTCCTAGATCCGCGCCTGATGACGTCATTGCTAAGTATGTTTACATAGCATCATGCAATCAATGGAACAAAATACGTATGTAGGCAGCCATACAGACGGTGCTGCATGTTTCGGTAGGTATTCGTAACAAGTTGTCTATGTCGCGATCTTTGACAGGTGGACATTATTAATTGGACGTAAAGCGAAACATTAAAACAAATCATTTTAATTGTTTTTTTCGTGATAACGCTTGCAGTCCTTAGCGGCAGAAGTTCAGAAACGACTGCAATCTTGACTTGCTCACAAGCAGAGCCACCACGGCTTTCGTGTCGAAACGTCAGTGAAATGGGAAAGGAAATAAAGTAAAAACTCTTAATTTTGTGCGTAAGAAAAAACGAGAACATATAAAGTATATTACGCACACAACCAGCCAATCTCGGAGAAACCTTCTTCTGGACAAAAACCCTAGCATACATAATTTCTGTCACGCCCGAACCCAATGTAGCTGCCGAGCCCTAGTCTCCTACAATTGCCTTAAGAAACCAATCGGACTCCGCCGTCACATTAACGCCTACAGTTTATTCGCAACAATTTTTGTTATGGAACCTTTGGACCCGTTGGATCTTTTAAAACTTGCAAGGGGGATTGAAGCGTATGTTCTCATCGTTCTCTTTTCAGAGCATGCAGGCAATAAAGATGCAATTAAAAGATCATCTACTATCGGACGTCGAGACCCTACTGAAATCGGAATCGTCGATTCTGGTACAGCACTGGACGAGCAAGGAGTGTCAGGCGAACTTTATGAACTACGGCCCGAGCAAGTGATACAGGAGACGCGCGGCGTCCGTGGCGACGTCCAGCATTGTTGGTACAAATTACAAAATTTTAGACACTTGTTTCGTTAACATAGGAAAACCGGTTGCATTGTAAATTTGACGCGAAAACAAACATTGTGAATGCGAATTTCTAAATTTTTGATTTATCAATTTTTACCAAGGAAAAAAAGCAGAAGAAGGAAAAATGGGAAACATAATTTATCTTATTATGTTAGAGTGAATTTAAATTAACGTTTTTGGGACTATTTTGTGCATGGTGCTGAAATTTTGATTCATTTTTATTCTTTGACATTTTGATTAACTTTAGGTAGAGACGTTTATGCATTGTATATACAGAGTATCTTCTTTGTAGTTTTAATAAATCAATTGTACTAGAATTATGATCTATTGTTATGTTTAGTTTCTACTTGCAATTTGTTTCTTCATTTCATTCTTTGGAGAGATGTGCTAACATTAAGATATAAACATATTCTTCACCGGGGTAATTTTAGTGTTCATTCATTATTTTTTTAGCACACAGATCAGGTATAATAAAAATATATGAATTTAAAATTTGTATTTTGTATGTAAATAAACATGAAATTCTTTTGTTGTCTTTGCATGCCCTGGGTCCAGAATGTAGATGAATGGACCAAGGAGTTTCGTTAAATTGAATTTTGTGAATTTATAAGCATAAATTCAATGGCATTTGCAATGAATTGAACCATGAGGGAATAATTGGTAACGAGGAAACCAATCGCCTAACGTCTATGGGAATCTGCCCATGGACTAAGCCAAGCTAGGATCACAGCTTACTTAAAGCTGTGCTAGGATTATGTTCTGGTACTAAGGATAGCGATTGTCATGTTCTATATACAGGGTGAATACTCAAAACTTAACATGGGAAAACAGCTTTTCGCAGCTTATTGCTCCCCAAATTAACTTAGAAGGTTCATAATGGCACCACTGGAAAGAAGATTTTTTCTGATCTAACTATATGCGACTTAGTCAAGTTTTATATATAATTTTATCAAAAATTCGCAAAATAAAATGAAATCATGTAGCCATGACCCGTAGATTTAGTTAAGTTTGATTAAATTCCACGGAAAATAAATCTCGCACTCTACCGCCGTAAACGTTTTTTAAAATAAACACTTCCTCAATGGAATACATCGAAGGTTTTGTAGTAAGTACCAATTAAAATTATTGACAGTTATTATCACGTACCTTGTTTTCATTTCATGACTACTGTGATTATTTAAACCAAGTACACATGTTGACTACCTAATTTCGCAAAATAATAATTAAACGTGCAACTAGACGTTAATAATTTGCATATCATAAAACGCGGAAAAAATCTTCTTTCCAATGCTGGAATTATTAATTTGGGGAGCAACAAGCTGCGAAAAACCTCGTTAATTCCCTATGTTCGGTTTGAAAGTAATCACCCTGTATAGAAAAAACATGGCCGGTTTTCTTAACAAAGAGTATGGCGGGTTGCCTACAAGTCAGGTGAAATACTTATGACTTTTATACTACCACAGATCTACACTTAGATCTGTGGACTTCTCATTCAAAAGTTATAGACTAGAAACCGATTTCGAAAAAAAATTCAAAGGGCTGTAATTTTTGAACTAGTGGCCCAATCTTGGAACTGTTTGAAATTATGGATTCTACAGGCCACATTCTATAAGGAAAATTTTTTTCCGGATCGATCTGGGGCAATTTTTTTTCGGGGCTCAAAAAAAGGCAGTTATTACCTTCCTTTTTCACCAAAAAACGACTGCACCAAAATTTCTCGAGAAAACACTTTTTCTTATTAATTTTGGTGCGTAGAATCCAAAACAATTCGTACTTTTTCGATTAGACTTCTCAATCAAAAGTTATAGAAACCAATTTCGAAAAAAAATTCAAAGGGCTGTAACTTTTGAACTAGTAGCCCAATCTTGGAACTGTTTGAAATTATAGATTCTACAGGTCACATTCTATAAGAAAATTTTTTTTCCGAATCGATCTGAGACAATTTTTTCTTCGGGGCTCAAAAAAAGGCAGTTATTACCTTCCTTTTTTACCAAAAATCGACTGCACCAAAATTTCTCGGGAAAACACTTTTTTTTATTAATTTGAGTGCGTAGAATTCAAATCAATTTGTACTTTTTCGATCAGACTTCTCAATCAAAAGTTATAGACTATAAAAAAATTCAAAGGGCTATAACTTTTGAACTAGTTGCCCAATCTTGGAACTGTTTGAAATTATGGATTCTACAGGTCATATTCTATTTTTTTCCGGATCGATTTGAGACAATTTTTTTTTCGGGGCTCAAAAAAAGGCAGTTATTACCTTCCTTTTTTTAATAAAAATCGACTGCACCAAAATTTCTTGGGAAAACACTTTTTCTTATTAATTTTGGTGCGTAGAATCCAAAACAATTCGTACTTTTTCGATTAGACTTCTCAATCAAAGGTTATTATTATTTTATTTGAAATTAGCTTTTCCGCCAAAATTATATTAAAAAAGTATCGTTCTGACATCTAACGTTGGGGTAATAAACTAGTTTAGTTAATTACATGAACGGAAGAGGGCAGAACGATACTATTTTGGTGTAATTTTGCCAGAATTTTTAATTTTAAATAAAGGTACATTTAAAAAATGGATAATGAACATAACGTGGACGAAAATCACGAGAATTCTCAAAAAAAGGGTCGACATCGTAAAAAGCAACTGTACAAATCGATCTTGCAACAAATGGAGTTTTATTTTAGCGATTCTAACCTCGCAAAGGAACGCTTTTTGAGTCAGCTGATCCAAAACGATCCATGTAAGTCACCCTTGTCTCATTCGTGGGGTACAAGTACGTTTTTGTATTTCAGACGTCGACGTCTCCATATTCCTGCAATTTAATAAGATACGCAAACTTACCTCGAGCCTGGAAGACGTCACGAAAGCCATCAGCAAATCGGAACTAATCGAACTGTCGGAGGATAAGACAAAGGTACGTAGAAGGCTACCGATTAAAGTTAAGGAAAACGTCGACGAGTGCACCATTTACGTGGAACGATTAAAGTCGGACGCGACGCACGAGTGGCTGACGGCGATTTTTTCCGAGTTTGGCAAAGTCACTTACGTGTCGATTCCGAAGTACTACCACAGCAATATTATCAAGGGTTTCGCTTTCGTCGAGTTCGAGACCGAGGAGTCGACAAATGCGGCGTTGGCGTTCTTCGAGTCGATCGATTGTAAAATACCGTCTGCGATGGAACCGGAGAAGTTGTGCAGCATCGCGACGTTCGACGAGAAGCAGCAACAGGCGAAAGACGAGTCGGTTAAAAAACGAAAGTCGTCCGACGACGCGCCGCAAATCGAGTTGAAGAAGAAGAAGAGCGGTCGCGATGACCCGGCCAAAGCGGAAGCGGAGCTCGTCGCGCCTGTCGAACAAGACGTGTCGGAGAGCGAAGGCGAGGAGAAGAAGAAGAAGAAGCAGAAGAAAGCGCAGAAGAGACTAACGAATTTAAAGGAGATGGGCCTACAAGTTCTGTCCAAGTGAGCATTAATCGTCGGATTATTAGCCCCCTCCCCGCTAACGTGCATTTGCAGGAAGGAGTGGAAGAAGATGCGCAATCGTTACCTGGAAATGCAACGGAAGACGATGTCCGACCTGAAACGGCACCTCCACAAGCAGCGCGTCGCCGATTTTCACGCGCAAAAGCCGAAACCGAGGGAGCAGCCGCGAAGGGACGAACCGCCGAAGACCGTGCAGGCGTTCACGTCGGGCGTCATCGTCAAGGTGGCGCTATCCGAGCCGTGCGTCGAAAGCAAAAAACTGAAGGTGAGTAAACGCACGCGAAGGTGTTGAAAATTGATGATCCCTCGCAGGAGGAGCTCAAGACGAACCATTCCAACGTTCGGTACATCGACATTCCGCACGCGTACGGAAGTCTGGAGCTGTACCTTCGGTTCGACGACAGTAAGAACGCGCGGGAGTTCTGCACGTCCGGCTTTAAAGACAGCAAGTGCGACGTGCTGGAGGGGGAGGAGGAGCAGAATTATTGGCAGAAAATCGAAGAGTCGAGGAGTGCCAAGCTGAAGAACGACAATCGTAAGCAAAGAGGAAGGGATAAGTTGCTTAAAAAGGCGGAGAAACAGAGCGCCAAGCATATTCGATTTGAGAATAGCGATTAATTGTAAATTTGAGAGTATTGAACTGCCTTTGTAATTTAAGTTTAATAATTAATTATAATTATTAATTTTTAGGGAGGTCCTTACAGACCTATCACTGTCGTTTTGTTAGCAAACGTCGTTTTTTATTGTTTTCCGTTTGTCAATTGGGGTTGTGTTAAGCATTGTTGGAATATGCTTAAAGGCAAAAAAGTGGAAAAAAATTTGATTCGGCTCAAAAAAACACCAACATATTGCTAATCTCTTTTTTAGACAATGTTATGGGTATAGGTTGGTAAAAATGCATATATAGCATAAATACCGCCAAAAATGTCCTATTTTACGTTTATGTCTTCAGTTCTGGGGTGTTACCTATAGGTATATTCGAGACAATTGGTTTTTTTGTACTTTCATTTTGTTTATCTTTGTTAGAGAAAGCTCTCTTTTTATAAAATTGTTCCACATATTTACTATGGCGCATGCGCAGTATGACATGTGTAACCACAGTTTATTTTATGCCAATCTTTTTCACCGTACGCTCTGTTCACACCTAAAACGAATAATCGAACGCACCTCGATTATGTGTATTCCATTGGATGCTTCCAATTCTTCAAACATAACCCCACAAATCACGATTTGTGCATAATCCTTCGCTTCGAGTTCTTTAGGTTTTTCAGTTTCTTCAGACACATTGGCCGTTTGTCACAAGTAAATTGCATTAAATAAACATTGTTACACAAAGAAAAAAATGGACACCATGCAAAATTATAAGATGCAGCCCAAAATGTACAAATTTTAATTAAGGGTAAACAATAATTATATGAATTCGAAACCACTGTTAATTTCTTTGATTATAGCTGAAGGGTGTCCAACCTGAAGACCAATGCATCAACCCCGAGCGGAGAACAATTGCATGTAAGTGAATCACAATTTTTAAATCAAGTGTCATTGTAAAAGGCGCTTGTCATTTGTTCCGTAACCCCAACTGTCACATTTGAGATCTTTATGCCTCAAAATGTGGCGTTTAAATAGCGATTTATTATTTGCCACATAATCGCAGCGGTCACATTTAAAATCCTTCGAAACTTTATGCGTTAAAACTTGCTGTCTTAAAAGTTTTTTGTTATTCGTCGCTTTCAAATCTGTGGGCACCTTGTACCTTACGATATGTGACTTGAACAGCGACTTATTATTCGTCGAATAATCGCAGTGGTCACATTTCAAATGTTCAGAAATGATGTGGGTTACGAGATGCTGCTTAAAATAGTATTTATTATTCGTTGCGTAATCACAAGTGACACATTTAAAATCTTTGGGAATTTTGTGTTAAGCCATGCAAATTGAATAGGTATTTATTATTAGTTGCGTAATCACAACTGGCACATTTCAAATCTTTTGACAATTTGCGTGTTAAAAGGTGTCGCTCTAAAAGTTGTTTCGTATAAGTTACATAAATGCAATGGTCACATTGTGCTTTAGAAGATGCAGTTTTAAATGATTTTTATTATGAGTTGTATAATCACAAGAGTCACATTTCAAATCTTTCGAAACTTTGTACTTTAAAAGATGCTGTCGTAGCTAAATTGTTGAATAATTACAAGTGTCACATTGAAAATCCTTTAGGCCTTTCGAACTAGTATTCCAGCTCAGTAGTTCCACTGTCCTGAGCGCAATTTATGTCTTTACCCTTGATTGTCGTCGAAACTTCGTTGCCAATGAAAATATGTGTTTCAAGGGACCAAGTGATTTTCTCTTCTTGTTTGGGTTCAACTTAAACAAGTATTTCGACAGACATTACTGTAAATAATCAAGAAAACCCATATATATCTTATATATATGAGAAAACCTCAATTTTTTTGTTTTTTAGGTTAATTAGGTACAATGTTGCCGAGTCGTATGTTAATAGGTGCGTTTTGCTCTAAAGGTGCGTTCATAGCTTTCCCTTACGTTTCCATTTGTCCGTTAACCAATCGGAAGATAGTAACTTTTTAAATCGTACGACGTACGACGGAAAAGTTGGTTGAAGTTGTACATTTTAGTTGCCGTTGGTTCGTTTTTAACAAGAATAAGGGTTCGTTACGTTGTTGACTTTTAACAGCAAATTTAACAGTGTTCGCATAATCGAACGCACCTAATAGAATCGAAAACAATGTAAGATATTGCAATAATTCATTTACGGAAAAACTGTCTCGAAAAGTGCCCATTTCATTTTATATGTTGATTGTTATTGTTGATAGAGTCACGTTTAGACCTAACTGCGAGTGTTTGTAAATGTGACTAGCGGCAACAGTGGAAACTTTCTAACCTAAAAATTTAATGGACCGATTTTTGTTTGTAAATGCCTTTTTGTGAACTTCGAGACGATCAATTTTAAATAAACGAACTTGTTCCCATTCCAAATTAGTTTAACAACATCCCTAGTTTATTAGGGGCGAAGATAATTTAAGGTTAAAAAGGTGCGGACACGTGCGTTTCTGTTTACAAAATGTAAGTACGGCGTGGTCGCAAACACAGGCCGCAGTTTTATAATTTTAGATGTCGTTTCGCGGTAATCGCGGCGGAGGAGGCGGCCGAGGCTTCGGCGGTCGCGGACGCGGCGGTCGAGGCGGCGGACGTAACAGTTTCGGCGGCGGCGGCGGCAGAAATTTCGACCAGGGACCGCCGGAGCGCGTTATACCACTCGGCTACTACGACTATCCGTGTCAGGACGAGCTGATCTGCAAGGTGGAAATAGAGGACGTGCCGTTTTTCAACGCGCCGATTTACCTCGAGAATAAGGAGCAGATCGGGAAAATCGATGAGATATTCGGCAATCCGAGGGACTACTCGGTTACAGTGAGACTGAGCGAGAATATGAAGGCGTCGAGCTTTAAGAAGAACCAAAAATTGTACATCGATCCCGCGAAGTTGTTGCCGTTGCAGCGGTTTCTGCCGAAACCGCCGGGAACGGTGCAGAAGCGCGGGGGTAGAGGCGGCGGGCGAGGTCGTGGCGGAGGTGATAGGGGAAGAGGCGGGGGGCGAGGTGGATTTGGGGGAAGGGGGGGTGGAGGATTCGGTGGCAGGGGTGGAGGGCGTGGTTTTGGTGGGGGTGGAGGGCGAGGCTTCGGAGGAGGCGGTGGTGGACGTGGTTTCGGAGGTGGAGGCAGAGGAGGTGGACGTGGATTTGGCGGAGGTGGAGGTGGTTTCAGGCAAAGTGGCGGTTACTAAGAATATTTTATCAATTATACATTTAGTTCCCTATTTTTATTATTTGTACGTACGAGTTGTGCTATTAATGTAATAGTGATTTTGTATGTGTAGTACATGTTACGTTGTACAGAATTTTTATAAATAATTTTAAGTACTAATTTTTTTAAGTTTTGTGTCACCGGAACAGTCGGAATCGGCCGCAACTAAGGGGTCCGGCCTTGCCTCTGGTCAAGGTCAGTGGGACGATCTCTGAAGCCTCAGTCTTACGTTATAATTAAATGGGACGCTCGATTTAATGTAGAAAGAAAAAATTAAATGGTATGAATGCAAAATAAATTTATGGAAAGAATAAAAAAATAATACGGAATACTTACAAATGAAGCAAAAGGTCTTCCTGACTTAATTCTTGAGCAAGAATAGAAAAATCTGACATGAAAACTTTATCTGGGTCGCACTTTGGGTTCAATTAAACAGACAGTTTAGACGACAAAGACAAATTTATTTCACGAAACATTAAAAACAAAATTATACAAGAACGTGGGGCTTTTAGAGCCCGCTTTTTTACAAATACCCCGCACGCAGACGTTCGACAGACAAATACAAACACTTCTTGGTAACCCTGATCTTCAGAATCTACTTATACAGAGTGTGGTCTTTTCGCTCTTCAAATTTAAGTCCGTCGACGCGTTTCTTTCATGCGCCGCTGGCGTTTCAGTTCGGTATGCCTTCCCAAAGGAAGAAGAAAAGCGGAAAAATCATTTAACTATGGAATTTCCAGAGAGAACGGCATGACGCCAACGTACCATTTGACGTACTTCCAATCGAAAGCATTGGCCGAGCCCATCCGTTTCCTCTTCAGTTATGGCAACATTGAATTTGAAGACATCCGCATCGAGAAATCGAACTGGCCGGAAATCAAACCGAGCCTGCCGTTTGGACAAGCTCCCGTTTTGGAATTCAACGGAATTCGAGCCTACCAGAGCATCGCGATTACACGATACGTCGCGAAGCAAGTCAAACTCGCGGGAGCTAACGACGTCGAAGATCTCGAAATCGACGCCGTTGTCGACACGGTTAATGACCTACGCATTAGTGAGTAGCCGTACGTGTACCACAGAAACTTGGCCCCTTTTTTTTTTTGTAGAAATCTCGGAGTTTTGCTACGAGATGGACTCGGTCGCCAAAGAAAGACGTAGACAGTCGCTTTTCGACGAAGTTCTCCCTTACTACCTGGAACGTTTCGAGACTATCGTCGAGAATAACAACGGGCATCTCGCAACGGGAAAGGTACGAACTAAAGTCACTAAATATAGAAAGTACCGCAATTCATTGGGCTCGTGTGTTAGAGAGAGAACGCATGATTTTTGCCCAAAAATGGCGGAAGTTACCAGATTCTATTAACTTTAATGTTAGGGATTGTTCCTTTTTAAGTTGGCAGCAAATTTGCCCAAAATGGCGGATGATTGCGGTACTTTCCATATCTAGTGACTTTAGTACGAACCATAGGATTGGCGCAATTGTTTGCCGATCTCATTCCTTTCAGTTAACCTGGGCCGACATACACTTCGTTGGGATTCTCGATTACCTAAGCTTCATGACGGGGAAGACCATCATAGCGGGTTATCCCGGCCTTCAAAACTTGGAGAAGACGATCCTGAATCTTCCAGGTATCAAGGAATGGGTTGCCAAACGTCCTGTTACTCGCGCGTAAGGTTTTTGATACATTAAATCACTAACGTTTGGGCGTTTTATTACTTTTTGGATCTTTGACCGATCACGTATTATAACCTGGAGAGCAGGAACAATGAAAATTGCTCTACTATAATTATATCAAAGGTAACAGTAGATTGAGGCGGTAGCTCGCTTGGGAGTTTTTCGAATTGCATCCCCAAAAGCGATCCAGTTTTCAATTTTAGTTCTTGGAGGCAGCCTTTTTTTGTAACAGATAAAGACACAGGCAAAAAAAAACAAGAAGGGAGAAGGGTAGTGAATAGGCGCGGTACAAAAATATTGCGATAGCAATGTCTAACGTTTGACACTAATCAAGTATCTCAAATACTAAAACCATGATTAACACTCAATGAGAATCAATTATTCAATTTACGTTAATTAAACAAAAGTAAAATTTTGACTCGCCAACGAATAGTCCGTTCAAAAGGGATATAAACGTGACGTTAACTGAATGAATCTTTGGAGTGTCAAAAAAATAACGTCGACATCTGAAGATATTCTTGCCAAAAATCCCCATAGTTATGGGTGCAATGTCGGTAAATGTAAATAGTAATTTATTGCAACAGTTTTATACACCAAGAACCAAGAAAGAAACAAATGTTGAACTATTAACAAACTATTGCCCTGGGACTTTAAAAGTCAGTGGCGGGGCGCTCCTCGATCCACTTCTTAATGGAAGCTATAGCGAGCACGTTATTTTCCACGATCTTTAAATTGGGACAATCTTCCGTCAGGCTTTTACCCAGCATATAGCCCATATAATCCAAAAGACCCACGAAGTATATGTCCACCCAAGTCAGCTTTCCAAGTGCAAGGTGCCCGCCGTTCTTGCCCGCGATCTTGTCGAGACGGTTCAAGTAGAATGGAACCGTTTCCTTATCCAGCGTCGCCTTGCGGCTTTCCTTTATTTCGGAATTCGTCTCGTAGTGGTATTGGGCGATTTCTTTCGGAAAAACGAGTTGAATTAGCTCGACGTTTAGAATACTCACTGATTCGAAGATCGTTAATAGTATCGGCCAGTGCGTCAATTTCCAGATCTTCTAAGTCATTCGCGCCGGTCAGATTGGCGTGTTTGCCCAAGAAGCGGCAAATCGCCAAGCTTTGGTTCATCTGCAGCCCGTTGACCTCCAAGACGGGGACTTGGCCGAACGGCATACCTACAATTCGCATTTAAACTCGGCGAGTTGCGGATGACGTTTACTTTCTTTGTGACCGTCCCATTCGCTTCGCGGAATGCGAATGTCGTCGAATTGAATCTCGCAGTAATGGAGAAGGAAACGGATTGGTTCCGCCAGAGCCTTGAAGGGGAAGTAGGTGAGCTTCCACTTGTGATGCAAGTCGCCGGTTTCGTCTGCAATTTGAAGGGTTGGCGCGGATGCGTACACCGGGTCGGTTTTTACCGGAATTGGCGAGGATGTTGATGGATTTGTGACTTCTTTTTAAGTCGCAAGCTTCGCAACTGCCACAATTATCGCACATATTTTTCGAAGTTTGTAAAACGTCTACAATTTGTGTTTTTTTTTGTTTTACAAAGGTATAACGATCCATGGTACAGATAAGACAAGTTATGCCTATAACCACAGATTGCTAACCTTATGTATTTTTTGGAAAACCAATTTAGGTATACTTAAAGGCGCCCTCTATTGTGGAGCAGTATAAACATGTATCGTTTAAAACTGTAATATGACGCTTATGGATTTATGCGTTAGATGTCGCTGAAACAAAATTAAAGCGCTAAAGTTTGCACAATTCGAATTAGAGAAATTTTGGTGCAGTCGATTTTTTGTAAAAAAAAAAGAAGGTTGTACACTGCCTTTTTTTGAGCCCCGAAAAAAAATTGTCTCAGATCGATCCGGAAAAAAATTTTTCTTATAGAATGTGGCCTGTAGAATCCATAATTTCAAACAGTTCCAAGATTGGGCTACTAGTTCAACAGTTACAGCCCTTTGAATTTTTTTTTCGAAATTGGTTTCTAGTCTATAACTTTTGATTGAGAAGTCTAATCGAAAAAGTACGAATTGTTTTGGATTCTACGCATCAAAATTAATAAGAAAAAGTGTTTCCCCAGAAATTTTGGTGCAGTCGATTTTTGGTAAAAAAGGAAGGTTACACTGCCTTTTTTTGAGCCCCGAAAAAAAAAATTGTCTCAGATCGATCCGGGAAAAAAATTTTCTTATAGAATGTGGCCTGTAGAATCCATAATTTCAAACAGTTCCAAGATTGGGCTACTAGTTCAAGAGTTACAGCCCTTTGAATTTTTTTTTCGAAATTGGTTTCTAGTCTATAACTTTTGATTGAGAAGTCTAATCGAAAAAGTACGAATTGTTTTGGATTTTACGCACCAAAATTAATAAGAAAAAGTGTTTTCCCGAGAAATTTGGGTGCAGTCGATTTTTGGTAAAAAAGGAAGGTAATAACTGCCTTTTTTTGAGCCCCGAAAAAAAAAATTGTCTCAGATCGATCCGGAAAAAAAATTTTCTTATAGAATGTGGCCTGTAGAATCCATACATCCAAACATTACACCAAAAACGTAAACAATTACAAAACGTAGTCTCCCTTTACTGCACGCTTTCTTCTAATCAACATCAAATCGGCGTCTGTGAACGTCTTACGCAAAATACACAGTCGACTCTACCCCATATTACGAAATTTATTCAATTTGATTATTTAGAATTAATCGTTACATTGTTTACTAGGAGAGGTTTAATTATCTGGCCAGCAGAAATTCTTTTAATTCAGTTTAGTAATTAGGTTTTTGTATTTTCCAAGTGCCTGTAGGAATTGGTTTGATTTTTATGTTTACTCATAATAAATGTACCTATTCTGTTTGAGATAATCTTTTGTAATTTTAATAACATTTATCATTATTTTACAAAGGCCGTTAATAAACGTAAATCGTCCAATAATGACACGTTTTTAAGTTTCAAGTTTTTTTTAAATCTTCAACTTCAACTGTTTTAGAGAGAGAGGAAAAACTTTATTATAATTACTAATCGACTTTGGATTTCTGACGAAACATTCGTATAATAATAATAATAATTTTAATAAATAAAATAAAACTAAAAATTAAAACTAAAACGACTGCAATAAAGAATCCCAAAATATCCAACAGCAGGTACTGATACAGAGGCAAATCAATTGCGGGGCTCCTCAAACTCTTCGCGCCCTTATGCCTTAACACGTACTCCGTCCACCACACCGCACGCTCCAATCCCGTCATGGGCTGATCCAAGGCGACACTCACCAATTCGATTACCCGACTTCGATATCTAAAAACCGTTTCTGTACCCGAGCATATGACAAAGATGGTGTCACCTCGGATTCGTAATAACCTCCAAAATGGCCTTGATGAACTCCTCCTTTTCCAAGTCGGCGTGGTTTAGGGATAACCCGAATCCCTTTCCCACCATTAAGTCGACGTTGCTGTACTGGTCGGCGTAAAACGGCAGACCCAGCATCGGAACGTGGTTGTAAACGGCCTCCTCCATCGACTGAAGGCCCCCTTGTGTTACGAAAAGCTTGATATTGGGATGCCCTGCAATGGAAAACGATCAGGCGCATGGCATTAACGTATGGAACTTACGGAGGATGTCCTGTTGAGGAAACCACTTAGAAATGTAGACGTTCGGAGGCCGACCGGGCAGATCTTCGTTCTCAAACTTCCACAACACCCTGTAGGGAAGCTCGGCGAATGCCGCCAGAAGTGTGTTACGCAGTTGTAGGTCGATATCCGCGCTTTTCACGTTCGAGCCCAAACTGAAGTAGACGAAGCCTTCGGTGGCATTGTCCAGGTAACTCTGCAGCGCCTACAAAACAAGCAGTGGAGAGCGAAACCTCCGAGGAGGAACGTCTTACGCTGGGAAGCGGTCTTGGCGCTTTCAGATGTGTTCCGCCTCCTATCCGCACGACTGCCGGCAAAATCGGACGAATATTATGAAATATCGGATCAACATTAACAAAGAGCATACTAACTTTAATCGCAATGTCGCCCAACGGCGGGTAGCCGTCGCCGAAGTGCTTTCTCACTTGCGACTCTAGCTTCGGGTAGGAATACATGCGAACGTATAGTCGAGTGTACGTCTGGAATAGGAGGCTCAAAACCCGCTGCCGGAAGTTCAACGAACCGCCGAAAGGAAGGCTAAAATCGGGATTGAGGACCGGATGCGAGGGGTTGCCCACGGCGTCGTATATGTTCGAGTGGGCATCCAGAGATGTCATGCCGATAAAAGGACAAGCGAAACGTTCCGAGAACGTGGTTAAACTCGGATATGGGTACTCGAGCATTAGCAGGTCGAAGTGTTCCGTTTTGTTGGTGATTAACGCCTTCACTTCAGGATGGGCGAGCTGGTGGTCGACGATATCGTCCACCATCTCGACGTATCGATCGATAAACTTCAAAAGGCTGTCTGGTGCCGTTCTAATCATGTGAGTGAAGTTGTGCTTCACGTTCCAAAGATCGTAGGCAAATCCCAAATCTATCTCCTTCAAGTTGGGTAAAGAGGAGTTGTTCATCGGATCAGTCGTAAGAACTGTCAGATCGTGACCTCGCAGGGCGAGTTCGGTCCAAATCGGTTGAAATACGACTTGATGGCTGTAGGACGGTGTCGGTACGATGCCTAGAATACGTGCACCATTATGCTGCTTTATTTGCACACACAGTAATAGTAGGAAACGTGCAAAACTGTTGTAACCCATTGCGAAACTGCGGATGACAGACACTTTATGTCCACAAGAAGCTAATTACAAGGTAAAGTGAACAATAAACAATAATACTGCAATTAATTCTGTATACATAATTAAAAAATTACTTCTGGGTTAAATAATATTAAAAGTTAGGTTATGTTGATTTTACATGCAAGAGTTGCATTCAGTTAGTCCAGGTCCACTCGCATCTCGAATCCAACGTGACTTCTAGTCCCTGCTACGGGTAACCCTCTTGTTTGAGACGAGTCTCTTAAGGCCCGTTTCATTTAGAAATAGGGAAAAACAGTACACAAAAATCCCTCTATTCTTATAAATTATTAAAATAAAAGCCTATACAAATTATATTTTTCGTTACCCTGTACATAAAAAGTAGTTCAAAATTATCCACAATAGTTCAAAAAGTCTATGAACATAACCTATAAAATTGTATTGAATGTCAATGATCAACAAATTAATCCCAAAAAAAGGGAGTAATTTAGGTTTAGCACTGCTGGGGGGCAATCCAGAGCACAGAAGCTTTCTCTGGGAACGGTTCAAACTTAACCAGTTTAACTGATTTCTGTCAGTGTGCCTTTAGCATACAGGCTAGTTTCGTTAATCTCGCGAATTCTGTGCCATGCGTAGTGAAACTTCTCGTGGTAATATTTTACTACCCCACGATTAACGATGAAGTTAAAAGTTTCATAATTCACAGTGACGCCGCCCACTGACCAATTTACCGAGCCAATGTAAAGGTAACCGTCTTCGTCTGTATAATCCTTGACCATGTACTTGTGGTGGAAAATGGTGGATATGTCAGGATCGGGTGCAACGTAGTATAAAACTTCGATCCCTGAAAGAGTACCAAGTATTTTCAGTGTTTAAACAGAAATTTTACCGGAACGTTCTAAATGTCGAAGGTCCTTGTTGTTGTTATAGTTATAGTCGACGATTATTCGAACTTTCACGTTTCGCCTAGATGCGGCCAGCAGTTCATCGAGTATCGATTTGATCTGAATGAACATTATGGCAATATCCAGTGATCTTTCCGCGGTGCGGATGAAGTATAAGATCGGTTCGAACTGCGTGTTTATGTTAAACCCCTTACTCTTCTCCGCCCTGTCTTCAGTTGGCCACCCGCTCAATACACCGGCCGAATACACCCCCATGCAGATATGCCGTTGAAGGTAGAGTGAATGTTTCTTTAGTTCCTCACGAATTTTCTTCCATTCTTTGTAGACTTTGGTCCAGCTGTACAGGGGTAAGCTGAAGATTGCACAGTAAATAGCGCACTTTAGGATCATATTGGGAAGTTTCGCAAGGAATAATTGGTAAATGCAAAATACAATAAATTATGTTTTAAACACAAACCGTGGCTCACGTACCATACACGGTGTCACGGTCGGCATCTGCGCGTAGTAAACACACAGTTTTCTAACCTACAATAACAAAAACTGGGAAGCTTTGTTTTGTTGTTAAAAACACAATTAATTTAAAATTAAGTTCGACAAACTATGGGATCTCGTGCAATTTAATTTTAGATATTCAATTCACATCCTTCCATAAAGGCATCTTCCGATTAAAAAGATGGTCGATTGCGAAGACGATCAAGATATGAAGGATGAGGCAGAAGAGACGGATAGCGTGAATCTTACCGGATTTTTATTCGGAAACATTGACGAAACGGGCCAGCTTGAAAGCGATGTGTTCGATTCGATTGAGCAGAAGCAGTTGGCCTCGCTAGGACGGTAGGACACTATTTTAGACACTCTTGTTCTACAGTGTACTGTTGCAGGCTCGGCTTAAGTAGCTTTTTAAAGGAGATGATAAACGAGGATGACATTGAGGAAGAAAACACCGATACCAAGCCGCAGGATGTGCAAAGTACGTATTAGTCGAGTCAGTTGACTAGGACTTTTAACGTGAAATTTCTGTCGTAGCTATGGACAAATTGCCGTCTGCCGTCGATTTTTTTGACATAAACGAGCTGGCGGAAGACGAAGTTCCAATCGTTCGTGTAAGCGGTGCGTTTTCGCCCTTTAATCTTTTAACATTTCAGAAACTGGAACTCGACGAGGATTACGATACTGCGCCGAAACCGTTCACTGATTCGAGGCTGATGCCGCCGCCTCCTCCGCAAGCGGCGGGCGACACGGAACCGAAACGTAAACTCGACACACCGCTGGCCGCAATGCTGCCCTCCAAGTACCAAAACATCGACGTCACCGAGCTGTTTCCCGACTTTCGGCACGGCAAGGTCTTGAGATTCTCGCGACTCTTCGGTCCGGGGAAACCGTCCAGTTTGCCGCAGATTTGGCGTAACGTCAAGAAGAAACGTCGCAAGCATAAGCGCTCGGGTAATCAGCACGATTCCGACTCGCAGTCGGACGAGGAGAAGCCGAAGTTTACCGGTTGGCATTTTAATTACGCCGATACGCCGCCGCCCGACCGGTGGCAGAGCGACGACGAGGTTCGATTTTTCGTTTGTCCTCGCGGTGTCGATCTCTGACGCTGAGTTTTAGGAGAAATTCTTAAAACCGATCGAGGCGGGCAGCAAGGATTCCAAAAAGGAGATGGCGGCGAAAGACGATACGGGACCGAAGGTCGCCGACTGGCGTTTCGGGCCCGCGCAGGTCTGGTACGACATGCTCGACGTTCCCGAAACTGGCGATAATTTCGACTACGGATTTAAGTTGAAAGAGAAGGTAGGGTGCGGACATAACCTCGCCTTTTTCATTTGTTATTGTGCATGCAATGGTGTTATTTTCTATTGGTAGTTGAGAGAACACCCGATTGGTAGAAATCAGCATGGAAACAATTGTGGTAAAATCAACCAATCCGGTTAAACCAATAAATATATACAGTATGTCTCTAAATAAAAAAAGGTTAACTCAGTTTTTTTTAGAAAAGTTGGAAAAAATCGGTGTTCTTTGATCGCTTGTAAAAATTTTTCTATTGGACTGATTTTGTTTGTTCATCTTTTGATCACCGCAGAATTTTGTTTTCTTTAATTCACTAAATAAGTGTTATTCATTAAATATGGACCGTTTTCGAGGTTTAAGCGAAAAACTGAAAAAAGCCCAAACATTTTGAGGTTTTTTGGCTGCCAAAAGTTGTGCCGGGAAAAAAATGGTGTGCAGTTTCCGAATGCATGTTATTTGGAGCCAAATGGGCCATTTAAAACCATAAAATCCTTTACGCCACCTTTTACAGGTCAAAATTATCTGCATACTGACTATGACAAAATTAGAATAATTAGAAGAATAGTTGCGCATAGGTTTATTAAAGCATTCAACAAATTAGTATTTTCGGAATGCTCTATAAACTTTTAGTACATTTTTTTTTATTAAAAAAAGTATTATGTTTGCGTTTTGTACGATTTTCTGCCCGGATTCACTTCCGCGGTATTGAACTCATTTTAGGTACTAATTGTGCTGGATTTTTTGCACAGTCTTCCATAAATAAGAAAGTTGGCACTGCGCATGCGCAAAACGAAATTTTGAAACTGGCGTTAAATTTGGTTTTATTCCAAGTGGCTATGTATCAAATTTTATTTAAATGCCCAATGGTTATATTTCTTCCAAACATCCTAATCGCCCTTTGTAGCTACTTTCCTTTGACAATTCACTCTTAAGATATAAGGAATTATAACCGATCACGACAAGGGATCGAGGAGGAAGACTATGGTTAGTATAAATTAATTCCTTTCATTGAGACCTTTCATTAGAGTACCATAAAGGATAAAACTAGTTCCAACCCCCTCCCCCCCGTAGTTTGATAAGAGGACAGAAAGAAGGGCAGTAGTTTGTAGAAAAGTGTTCCTTTAGAATACAAGGAGAGATCAAATTAACTTTTAACCCCCCCCCCCATTTTCTAAAGTTTAACTTGGCACCATTAAAGACATGCGTATGCAAAATCTGAGACCAATTGGTTGCCGTTTTACTTTCAAAAACAGCATCCCGGGAAATAATTCGTGGGGGGCCCCCCTTTTAGACAGCGAAATTTGATGGCCGTCTGGTACACCTTCAAAATATAGGTTATCTACTGCAAAAAATTCCAGGACTCTGTTAAATAAAAGCAGGATGGTCGGAATGGCGATGGTCTGTTTTTGATGCGTTCCGGCGGTCTTAATAAGCAAGGACTTTGATCTGTTGATATTTCGACTTCATCTCCAGAATAGGTACATTTTTTTCAACCAGCATTGTCCCTCTAAAAGTATTGTGAGATTTCCACGAGGGGAAAATCACTGTAAGATTAACGCAGCGATAACGAACTCTTATCGCGCTGACCGGAGATAAACTTACGAAACAAAACACGCAATTAAGTCCAATTAGCTCAACTGTAGTTCAACTAATATGATCGAATATCTTTAAAAATTGTAATTTCCATCATACAGGGTGACCCATCATTATTATAGGTGGCGAAGGCAGATTTCCCGTTTTTATATCCTCGACCAAGACGAGTAGTGCCCTTTAGGACTCGCCGTATACACTTCGAGAAGGGTTCAGCCATCCACTGGTGGTGACATGGGAATTAAGTCAAGATCAAATGTAGCTCTGACCTCTCTCTTTAATAAGGGGTTGTGGAATCCCCGCTCCTAAAAAAAAAGGTCAAGGGTGAGCGACCTTTGATCGGTAGCTTGATCTACTTTCCAGGGCCTGAGCAATCTTTGCCCTTGACCTACCAAGGTCACTGGCAGAGAAGAGCGAAGGGCGAGTGCTCTTGATCTTCACCTTGACCTGCTTTCCAAGATCACGTGACAGATGATCTTTGAAGTTCACTTCACCTTAAGCTACTTTCCAAGGTCACCGCCAGATGGCGAGCGACCTTGAACTGGTCCTGTTTGTATACCTCGTACGAATTCATCTACTTTGGGGGGGGGGGGGTACCAAAAGGACTTTTGAGGACTAAAATCATTAAAGACCGTTTGAATTTATTGATCCAAAAACTAATAAAAAACTCACGGTCTCTGAACGGTTTCAGACTTAATACTTGTTTTAGATTATCGAGCCGGAAGAGCCGCTAGAGGGCGAACCGTTTCCCGACGACGCCTTTTTAATGGTATCGCAATTGCATTGGGAAGACGACGTCGTATGGGACGGCAATGATATAAAGCACAAGGTTTGTGCGAAATTTTTTTGTGTACTCGCAGAATGTCGCTTTTGTTGTTAAATAGCTTCCTAGGTTAATTGTAGTAATGACCCGTAGGTATTACAGAAATTAAATTCTAAAACAAACGCAGCAGGCTGGGTGCCGAGCAGCGGTAACAGAACTGCGCAGGCGTTCAGTCAGCCCGGCAAGGGCGGTACAATGCACGGAAGCAACATACGCCTACCGATACCGGCGCCTCCGCTACCCGGCGCCAAGAACGCCAAGGGCCAACTGTAAGTCTCTCCGCCCCTCGGCCTCGTTCATTTCCCACGCTCGGCTTTCAGCATGCTGCCCAATCAAAAGCAGCGAGAGCAGGAGAACGACGACACGTGGTACTCGATTTTTCCGGTGGAGAACGAAGATTTGGTTTACGGAAGGTGGGAGGACGACGTCATCTGGGACGCCGAAAACATGATTCAGATTCCGAAGCCGTCGATTCTCACGCTCGACCCCAACGACGAGAACATCATTTTGGGAATACCCGACGATATCGATCCGTCGAAGCAGATCGCGGGACAGGCGACCCCCGTCAAGGTTAAGATACCGCACCCGCACGTGAAAAAATCGAAGATCTTGCTGGGCAAGGCGGGGGTAATCAACGTATTGCAAGAGGACACGCCTCCGCCTCCGCCGAAGTCGCCCGATCGCGACCCGTTCAACATCTCGAACGATATGTGAGTTGAATCCGCCAACGAGTGACTTAATCTCACCCGTCATTTCGTAGCTATTACATGCCTCGCTCCTCGGAGACGTATCTGAGGTTGAAGGTGGGCGGGGGCAATTTGATTCAGCATTCGACGCCTGTGGTCGAATTGCGCACGCCCTTCGTGCAGACGCACATGGGCCCGATGCGTTTGCGCAACTTCCATCGTCCTCCGCTGAAACGGTTCTCCCACGGCCCGCTATCGACGCCAGGGCCTCACTCCGTCTTACCCCTAATCAAGCACATTAAGAAAAAGGCGCGGGTATGCACCTTATCCCATTGGTTCACTATTTCTATCTCTCTTTCTAGCAAAGAGAAGCGGAGAGGATGGCGTCAGGAGGGGGCGACGTGTTCTTCATGCGCACTCCCGAGGATTTGACTGGCAGAGACGGCGATCTTGTACTAATCGAGTTCTGCGAGGAACATCCTCCGCTCATGAATCAGGTATCGCACCCACTCTTGCGTTAACAGTCTAACTGTCCAATTTCAAGGTGGGGATGTGCTCGAAACTGAAAAACTATTACAAACGAAAGGCGGGCAAGGATCAGGGACCTCCCATGTACAGGTACGGCGAGGTCGCGTACGCGCATACCTCGCCGTTTTTGGGCATTCTGCATCCCGGCCAGTCGATACAGGCCGTCGAGAACAACATGTACCGTGCCCCGATCTACGAGCACAAAATCCTGTCGACCGATTTCGTCATCATCCGTACCCGGCAGCAATATTACATTCGGGAAATTGACGCGCTTTTCGTCGCCGGACAGCAGTGTCCTCTTTACGAGGTTCCGGGACCGAACTCGAAGAGGGCCAACAATTTTGTTAGAGACTTCTTACAGGTAGGTAAAGGAATTCTTCCTATTGGCCATGGAAAAATATATGTTACGTTCTTCTGGTAGCTAGAGAAAGTCGAGAGTAGCTCTAGGGTCTTTATTCATTACAATGGAGAAAATAGTTTTCAGCAACATCGCAGAATTTTATATAAATCTATCGCGAACAGTATGACATAAAAATTCGGGAGTCATGAAAAATAATCACATTTGGCATTTAGGTATGTAAAATACATTCAACAAGTATATTACGCCCCCAGATAAAACAAATAAAAACCCCAACTCATCGCACAAGCCGATAACAATAATCATACTTGAACCTTCAATCTTTGCAACTTTTTCTCTTTAACTCGAGCGAAATCCATTTAGTCTGTCTACTTCCCCACATGCATCAAATTATTCACCGATTTACTGCCACACAAATCCAGCAAAAATTCAGCAATCCTACTCTCCCAGCATGCGTTTTTGAAGATATCTTCGCGAATCAAAGCAATGGAAGTAGAGAAAAATCCCAATGTCAAGACACTTGTTCTGTGCCCAATTGTCGAGCAAGCCGAAGCCCAGTTCGACACAAAGCCAGCAAACATTCAGCAATCCTACTCTCCCACCATGCGTTTTTGAAGATATCTACGCGAATCAAAGGAATGGAAGTAGAGAAAAATCCCAATGTCAAGACACTTGTTCTGTGCCCAATTGTCGAGCAAGCCGAAGGCCAGTTCGACACAAGCAAACATTCAGCAATCCTACTCTCCCACCATGCGTTTTTGAAGATATCTTCGCGAATCAAAGGAATGGAAGTAGAGAAAAATCCCAATTTTAAGTCACTTACTCAGTATCCTATTGTCAAGCAGGCAGGAGGCGAGTTCGACACAAATTCAGCAAAAGTTCAGCAATCCTACTCTCCCACCAAGCGGTTTTGAAGATATCTACGCGAATCAAGGGACAGGAGTAGAGAAAAATTCAAATTCAAAGACACTTGCTTTGTCCAATTGTCGAGCAAGCGGAAGGCGAGTTCGATACAAATTCAGCAAAAATTCAGCAATCCTACTCTCCCACCATGCGTTTTTGAAGATATCTTCGCGAATCAAAGGAATGGAAGTAGAGAAAAATCCCAATTTTAAGTCACTTACTCAGTATCCTATTGTCAAGCAGGCAGGAGGCGAGTTCGACACAAATTCAGCAAAAGTTCAGCAATCCTACTCTCCCACCAAGCGGTTTTGAAGATATCTACGCGAATCAAGGGACAGGAGTAGAGAAAAATTCAAATTCAAAGACACTTGCTTTGTCCAATTGTCGAGCAAGCGGAAGGCGAGTTCGATACAAATTCAGCAAAAATTCAGCAATCCTACTCTCCCACCATGCGTTTTTGAAGATATCTTCGCGAATCAAAGGAATGGAAGTAGAGAAAAATCCCAATGTCAAGACACTTGTTCTGTGTCCAATTGTCGAGCAAGCCGAAGGCCAGTTCGACACAAAGCCAGCAAAAATTCAGCAATCTTACTCTTCCACCATGCGTTTTTGAAGATATCTACGAGAATCTAGGGAAAGGAAGTAGAGAAAAATTTCAATTTCAAGACACTTGCTCTGTGTCCAATTGTCGAGCAAGCCAAGACAAAAAATTCAGCAAAACTTCAGCAATACCACACTCCCATCATGCAGTTTTGAAGATATCTACGCAAATCAAGGAACAGGAGTAGAGAAAAATCCCAATGTCAAGACACTTGTTCTGTGTCCAATTGTCGAGCAAGCCGAAGGCCAGTTCGACACAAAGCCAGCAAAAATTCAGCAATCTTACTCTTCCACCATGCGTTTTTGAAGATATCTACGAGAATCTAGGGAAAGGAAGTAGAGAAAAATTTCAATTTCAAGACACTTGCTCTGTGTCCAATTGTCGAGCAAGCCAAGACAAAAAATTCAGCAAAACTTCAGCAATACCACACTCCCATCATGCAGTTTTGAAGATATCTACGCAAATCAAGGAACAGGAGTAGAGAAAAATCCCAATGTCAAGACACTTGTTCTGTGTCCAATTGTCGAGCAAGCCGAAGGCCAGTTCGACACAAAACCAGCAAAAATTCAGCAATCCTACTCTCCCACCATGCGTTTTTGAAGATATCTACGCGAATCAAGGGAATGGAAGTAGAGAAAAATCCCCATGTCAAGACACTTGTTCTGTGTCCAATTGTCGAGCAAGCCAAAGGCCAGTTCGACACAAAGCCAGCAAAAATTCAGCAATCCTACTCTCCCACAATGCGTTTTTGAAGATATCTTCGCGAATCAAAGGAATGGAAGTAGAGAAAAATCCCAATGTCAAGACACTTGTTCTGTGTCCAATTGTCGAGCAAGCCGAAGGCCAGTTCGACACAAAACCAGCAAAAATTCAGCAATCCTACTCTCCCACCATGCGTTTTTGAAGATATCTACGCGAATCAAGGGAATGGAAGTAGAGAAAAATCCCCATGTCAAGACACTTGTTCTGTGTCCAATTGTCGAGCAAGCCAAAGGCCAGTTCGACACAAAGCCAGCAAAAATTCAGCAATCCTACTCTCCCACAATGCGTTTTTGAAGATATCTTCGCGAATCAAAGGAATGGAAGTAGAGAAAAATCCCAATGTCAAGACACTTGTTCTGTGTCCAATTGTCGAGCAAGCCAAGACACAAATTCAGCAAAACTTCAGCAATACCACACTCCCATCATGCGGTTTTGAAGATATCTTCGCGAATCAAGGGACAGGAGTAGAGAAAAATCCCAATGTAATGACACTTGCTCTGTTTTATTAAGAACTAAAAAAAAATCACAATTGGTTTGCAAGAGGGTCGAGAAAAGAGCTTAAAGAGTCCTTCTAGGAGCTTATCTTCTTTTCTTTCTTAGAACTGAGCCTTGCAGAGATTTTGTGAGTTTTTGAAGCCTTTCAAGATTTAACAGACTTTAATAAAGTATCATGCGCATCTACTTGCTAGCCTTCGTTCTTGTGCACTTTGTTAGGTTTGCGCCCATCGCAAAATCCAGTAGCGTAACAACGTCTTTCGATTGGTTCAAATTCAAAACCGTCAGATATGTAACAAGGTGTGTATTTTGTGCAGGTATTTATATATCGGCTATTCTGGAAGAGTCGCGACAACCCGCGACGTATAAAAATGGACGATATTAAAAAAGCGTTCCCCTCGCACTCTGAGAGTAGCATAAGGAAACGGCTGAAGCTGTGCGCCGATTTTAAGCGTACCGGCATGGACTCGAACTGGTGGGTGATCAAGCCCGAGTTTCGGCTACCCACCGAGGAGGAGATCAGGGCGATGGTGTCGCCAGAGCAGTGCTGCTCGTACTTTAGCATGGTGGCGGCCGAGCAGCGACTCAAGGTGAATCGTGTTCTTTTAGCGCGCCCTCTATGATTGCTTCTAGGATGCCGGTTATGGCGAGAAATTCCTCTTCACCCCTCAGGAGGACGACGACGAAGAGATGCAGCTGAAGATGGACGACGAGGTGAAGGTGGCACCGTGGAACACCACCCGAGCGTACATTCAGGCGATGAAAGGCAAGTGCCTGCTGCAATTAACCGGTCCGGCGGATCCCACCGGCTGCGGTGAGGGGTTCAGTTACGTGCGCGTCCCGAATAAACCTACGGTAAGTGCCCCTTCTCGAGAGCTACGAAATAAATGTCCGATTTCAGCAAAGCAAAGAGGAGCAGGAGTCGCAGCCGAAGCGGACCGTTACAGGAACGGACGCGGATCTCCGCCGTTTATCCCTGAACAACGCCAAGGCGTTGCTGAGAAAATTCGGCGTGCCCGAGGAGGAGGTGCGTTCGCGTTCGCGAAACGGTCCGATTAACCTTTCGGTTGTAGATCAAAAAGTTGTCTCGGTGGGAGGTGATCGACGTCGTCCGAACGCTCTCGACTGAGAAAGCGAAGGCCGGCGAGGAGGGCATGGACAAATTTTCGCGTGGCAATCGTTTCTCCATCGCCGAACACCAGGAGCGCTATAAGGAGGAGTGCCAGCGAATTTTCGACTTGCAGAATCGCGTGCTCGCTAGCGAAGAGGTGCTAAGTACGGACGAGGGCGAAAGTTCCGACGAGGACAGCGACGAGGACATCGAGGAAATGGGCAAGAACATCGAGAACATGTTGGCGAATAAAAAGACCAGCACGCAACTCTCTCTCGAGCGGGAGGAGCAAGAGAGACAGGAGTTACGGAAGATGATCATGGAAGGCGGGGAGGGGGAGAAGAAGATGAAACCGAAGAAGAAGGAGGACGAGGAGAACCAAGACCAGTACGGGTACGCCCAGCAGGGGCGGGTCTTGAAAATCGTGCGCGCCTATCGTAATCCCGACGGCAAAGAGTATACGCGAGTTGAAATCGTGCGTAAACCGCAAGTGATCGACGCTTACGTCAAGATACGAACGACCAAAGACGAGCAGTTTATTCGGCACTTTGCGACGCTGGACGAGGCGCAGAAGGAGGAGATGAAAAGGGAGAAGAGGCGCATACAGGAGCAGCTGCGGCGAATCAAGCGCAATCAGGAGCGCGAGCGCCTTGCCGTTCTTTCGAGCGGAGGCGGAAATTCTAACTCAACGTTTGGCAGTAGCATTAACTCCGACATCGTTAAAACGACTACTTTGGAAGGTAAATATCTGGAGTGGGTGCGTGTTACAATTACACATCTCTCCTCTTTGTTCCAATCTTTATATTTTGGTTTTGTATCTTATTTAAATCTTCCACCACTATTTTATTTTCTGACCTAAACTTTACGACGGCTAAAAACGGAATCTCTCAAAAAACAACCTCCAGATTAATCCCTACCTATCTTTCCAAATTAACGAACGCCCCAAAATGGCGATTTATTAACGAAATCGGCCATTTTTATCGTATCTCGAAGTCGAACTATGGTGCAAAAAAACCGATCGTCGATTTGCAGGTCCCTCAGTGGCGCCATCCGTGTCTACTCCTTCGACGAAAGCGTCGCCGACCACTCCGAAATCGCGACGAAAGACGAAACTGAAACCGGACCTAAAGCTAAAGTGCGGCGCGTGCGGAAACGTGGGTCATATGAGGTAATAATTCGACCCGATTCGAAAGCCATCGATTTAACGATAATTACTCGTACAGAACCAATAAGGCTTGCCCGCTGTATCAAAATTCGGGATCGGCGCCGCCGGTGAACGTCGCGATGACCGAGGAGCAGGAGGAGGAGATCGAAAGGCAGTTGAACACCGACGACGAGGATCTGGTGAACGTCGACGGGACAAAGGTGAAATTATCGGGAAAGTTGTTAAAGGTAAGCGCGAATGTGACTGCCGACGATTGATTTGGTCTGTCCCTAGCACGCCGAGGAGATCAAGCGAAAGAGTTTACTGCTTAAGGTTCCGCGCGACGCGATGAACGCGAGGAAGCGAAGGCGCGCCAATTCCGACTTGCACTGCGACTATTTGAAACGTCAGAATCGTCCGGCGAACAGGAGGCGAACCGATCCGGTCGTCGTTCTGTCCACCATTTTGGAGTCGATTCTGAACGAGCTACGAGATATGCCCGACGTGCAGCCGTTTTTGTTTCCCGTTAATTCTAAGGTAAATTCTGTTAGCCACGAGAGTAGCTCTAGGGTCTTTTTTGGCAAGGAAGCTAAAAGAGCTACTGAAACCCTTTCAGGAAATGTACTCACTTACATTCTTAGTGTTTTTGCAATTTATGTTTTACAATAGGCCCTGTATGACAACATTCACACCAAGGTCTCACTGGCGTGGCATTTGTTATCATTTTTTGATTGAGAAGTCTGATCGAAAAAGTACGAATTGTTTTGGGTTCTACGCACCCAAATTAATAAGAAAAAGTGTTTTCCCGAGAAATTTTGGTACAGTCGATTTTTGGTAAAAAAGGAAGGTAATAACTGCCTTTTTTTGAGCCCCGAAAAAAAATTCTCAGATCGATCCGGAAAAAAAAATTTCTTATAGAATGTGGCCTGTAGAATCCATAATTTCAAACAGTTCCAAGATTGGGCTACTAGTTCAGAAGTTACAGCCCTTTGAATTTTTTTTCGAATTTGGTTTCTAGTCTATAACTTTTGCTTATCAAGGTCATCATGAACTAACTTGTGTTCATATTTTAATTTTGAGGTTACCGAAGGTCAACGGTCCTATTTCATTATTTATTTTGATTTTTGCAGCTAGTAATCGATTATTACAACATAATCGAGCGCCCGATGGACCTACAAACGATAAGGGAGAATCTGCGCCAGAAAAAATACCAAAGTCGCGAGGAATTTCTGGCGGACATCGATCAGATCGTCAAAAATTCGTCGCGCTACAACGGCGAGAAGAGCAGCCTAACGATCGCCGCGCAGCGAATGCTGAACAAGTGCATCGAGCGATTGGAGGAGAAGGAGGATCGGCTAATGCGATTGGAGAAGGCCATAAATCCACTTTTGGATAACGATCAGGTCGCGCTGACCTTCATTCTCGACAACGTCATCAACACCAAGCTGAAAACGATGGCGGAATCGTGGCCGTTCCTCAAGCCGGTCAACAAGAAGATGGTGAAGGACTACTACAACATCATCAAGCGGCCCATGGATTTGGAGACGATCGTTAAGAAGGTGTCGTCTCACAAGTATCACAGCCGGCACGAGTTTTTGGTCGACGTCCAGCAGATTTTGGAGAATTGCATTTTGTACAATGGGAAGGACTCGCCGTTCACTCAGAAGGCGGAGGCGATCGTGCTGGTCTGCCGAGCGACCTTGGACGAGGTAAGCGCCGATAGTCGCGTGATTGAGCCTAATCGGTTGCGTTGCAGTACGACGAGCACTTGACGCAGTTGGAAAGTAAAATCGCGGCGGCCCACGAGCGTGCGATGCAAGAGGACGATAGCGCGTGGCTGGGTGTCGACGAGGAGAATTACACTATCGCCGAACCCGATCACATGGTAGGTCTTTGGAGAGGTTTTGGAGTTTTAAACCTGTACTTCCACCACAAAGTCACTCATTTTCAACCTTATTACGTGGTTATTTTGTGACAGAATTTTCCAAAAAAAATCTTCGTCAATGACCCACCCTGTATAGCACTTTCTTAAATGATAATGTAGATCTTTATGAAACTCGTCAGGGTAAACACAGTATCGAAGTACATGGAGCTAAATGGTCATGGATAGTTTTGGGATGTCCGGACAACTTAAAAAAAATAACTAAGTCGATAGATATTACTAAAAAAACTTAAAACGGAAATCCGTAGCATTCTGGTGTTAAACCTTACTCATATAAACAAAGATAAATAAAATTTTGTATTCAACGCCAGGGAATTTTGAATATTGTTTGACATAATTTTAATATTCCTAAAGGAATCGACCACCCGTCAAAGTTATTTGCGTTATCCGAATCAACCACGAAACATCGCCGCCAGCATATTAAATGCTTGGTTAGAAATCGGCATTTTAGAAAAGATTACAAATTCAAAAAATTGCACTTTCTGAATGTAAACACAGCAGAACAATTTACAAATTACGGCTGTTATTATTTTATAATGCATGGTGTTTCATTTGTTTAATTTTCCAAGGCCTACCTAAAAGTATAGGGTGCTTTTCTTTCGCGCCATCTACAAATACCGGAAATACGTAAAAAGCAAATTTAAGATACAATTTAAGCATTTTAATTAATTAATCTCATTTTCCCAATATTTGAGGTAAGGAACAAGATTTTGAAAAACGGGTTTTATTGGCCTCTTTGGATCTTATTTGGCTACTTTTTCACAAAGAAAAAGTCATATCATTCCATTTGATTTTTTTAGGATTTTGGATCATAGTGTCAAAACTGGCCCCCTGGCGGAGGAGGATTCAACTAAATTAACTATATTTTGGTTGATTCTCATTGGCCAAGGAATGCTCTAAGTTAAAGCAGGTTATTGCAAAAACAATTGAACGCCCCACGCCATCTTTGTTTTCGAAATAACTGAGTTTTTGTTTTTACGAAAATGATAGATTTAAAAACATGAAAAAGTTGAAAAAGCAAGCAGTTTGGGGGGATTTTGGTTTGGAGTTATTCTCCTGATCCGTCTTTCGTTACATGCCCATTCTACGCTTTTCATCAACTGTATCAACGAGACATCCGTTTGCGAGAAAAATACGAGAGCGGCAAAAACGTTGTTTCCACAACAAATTAACGGCAAAAAAGCGGCAAAATACACCACCTATTGTCTCGCTAAAGTTGAAGGACATAGTTTTGGGACCGCTGTCATTTCCCACCGGTCGCCGAATGTAACTTGAAGGCCACTCTAAATTTCAGAGTTTCGCCGGTTCGCCGGACAACATCTACTTCAAGGGCAACGTCGAGGATTACGATTACGTCGACGTCGAGGGCGGCGGTCTCGGTTTCGGCGACGTCCTGAGTCCGCCGCCGAAGATCCGAAGGGGCCGCGGACGGCCGCGCAAGAAGATCGCGGCGACGCTCGAGGAGGACCTGCAGTTTTCGAGCGAGGAGGAGCTCGACGAGGTGCCGATCGGCGAGTGCGACGACAGCAAGGGGGGCATACTGATTTCGGCCGAGATGCCGGTGCCGGGCGCCGACGACGACAGTCAGCAGGCCGCCGAGGCGATGGTGCAGCTAGGTACGATGGGCTTTTATCACCAGCACGAGCAAGGCGAGTCGGTTATGTTCAAACACGAGCATAGCGAATCGGTTATGTTTAAAGGTAAAGAGTAGCTATACGTTTGTGGGGTCTAAAAGGAAGCCTTCATTTCAGAGGAAAGCTTCGACGTCGATCCCAATTACGATCCCTCTGACTTCCTCATGTCCGAATTGCCGAGACATAAGGTGGACGAAATTGCAATTCACAAGTCGAACGTGAAGGAAATGAAAATCCACGACGATTTAGCAGTTAGCGAAAGCGACGATGAAACTGGAAATGTACCGTCTATGCCCACCCAACAGTTGCCGGACGATGACGACGTCGGCGATGGTGACTTATGGTTTTAATGTAAAGGAGTGATTTTGGTATTTTATTATCGTTACTATTTGTAATATAAGGGATGTAGTTAATAAAAACTATCACTGGAACCACCTTAGTTACGACACCTAATGCCGGGACTGTTCTCGAATCTCAACTATAGACTGGCAAATCTCGCAACCAGGGCCCATAATTGCTACCTGTTCCAGGGGCGGAACTCTGCTAACACAAAAACCTTATATGAGTTCCAATTCTTTAATTTCCAACATGTTCTGTATTTTAAACGTTGAATCTGCCTTCCAAAGCAGGTCGAGAAAGATGTCGACGGGCTTTTGGCTCGTGCGGCGGTTGTTCGCTCCAATAAATAAGGGTCGGAATCGTTGGCATCACAATAAGGGAATGGGGGAACCTGGTACATCAGTGATGGACGAGGTAACCTTCTTACAGAGCAATTTGCAGCACATTAAGGGGGCTGCCAACTTGCTGTAAAGCAGACGGGAAGAACCTTGAGTTTGCAGGGGACACATTCGCACATCCGGGGCTCAAAAAAAAGCAGTTATTACCATCCTTTTTTACCAAAAATCGACTGCACCCAAATTTCTCGGGAAAACACATTTTCATATTAATTTTGGTGCGTAGAGTCCAAAACAATATTTCGATTAGATTTCTTAATCAAACCTAACTATCACCCTAACCTAACCTCACTAAAAAATTTTCCTAACCTTAATCTCCTCGCACATTATATTCTCCTGATACAAGATTTTTGAGCTAACCTAACTATCACCCTAACCTAACCTCACTAATTTTTAATCCTAACCTTCAATCTCCTCGCACATTATATTCTCCTGATACAAGATTTTTGAGCTAACCTAACTATCACCCTAACCTAACCTCACTAAAAAATTTTCCTAACCTTAATCTCCTCGCACATTATATTCTCCTGATACAAGATTTTTGAGCTAACCTAACTATCACCCTAACCTTCAATCTCCTCGCACATCATATTCTCCTGATACAAGATATTTGAGCTAACCTAACTATCATCCTAACCTAACCTCACTAATTTGTTATCCTAACCTTCAATCTCCTCGCACATTATATTCTCCTGATACAAGATATTTGAGCTAACCTAACTATCACCCTAACCTAACCTCACTAAAAATTTTTCCTACCCTTAATCTCCTCGCACATTATATTCTCCTGATACAAGATTTTTGAGCTAACCTAACTATCACCCTAACCTAACCTCACTAATTTTTAATCCTAACCTTCAATCTCCTCGCACATTATATTCTCCTGATACAAGATTTTTGAGCTAACCTAACTATCACCCTAACCTAACCTCACTAAAAAATTTTCCTAACCTTAATCTCCTCGCACATTATATTCTCCTGATACAAGATTTTTGAGCTAACCTAACTAGTATACTCTAACCCAACCTCTCCAATGACCAAACTCCGAATCATCTCGTGCGAGAACAATCAGACCCTTAGGAGTTGAAGGAGGTGGTTGGAAACCTCCTACAATTTTTGGAAACTACAGCATAGAATTTACTCTCTGCCTAAAGGTGGAACTGGAAAAGGCAGCTTTTATAGATTCCTCTAAGTTGTCATCTGAGTGAGAACCTGACGACAGTTAAACGGCGCCTGAAGGTGCAGAATTCCTGGGCAAAGTAGGCAGCTGTCTGGAGGAATTGGGTCGTAGGGAGTCTTGGACAAGTAGACAAGATTCCCGAAGTCCATAAATGGCATCAGAGAAAGCACGGAGAGGTACACTAACATCTAACAATGCTTACACGGGGAAAACGCAGAGTATAGCTAGTAAAATGGCAGTTACAAATGTACGGATAAGATCTGTACAGCAATTTGTACTTCAATTACCAGATTTTTGAAAAATTAGTGGAAATATAATGGCAGCAAGTGCGCCATCTCCTTGGTAATCGCTACACTTTCTCTCATTGAATAGTTTTAGTAGTTGCGTTGAGATGCCGCCACGTACGTAACTTCATTTGAAATTGCTTTTGAATTTATGCGATTAATAGCCGCGTTGGACTTAGTTTTCCTTAATTGGCACCTGAAGATGCACGGAGTCTTGCATAATCTGTAGAGCAATTGCAGTTCAATGCTCCGGTTTTTGAATAATTAATGCAAATACAATTGGTACAAGTGCGCCATCTCCTTGGTAATCGATACACTTTCTTTCATATTATAGTATTACAAGTTTGGTTGAGATGTCGCCACGTACGAAACTTTTTCGTAATTCCTTTTTATTCGACATACAGATTCAAAAGGCGTCGGGACGACACCATTGCGAACCTCGGGCATACAGACACTCCAGGACATGGAGTATTTGATTGTAAGAGGTGGGAAAGGCGTCCATGGACGCTGAGAATGGATTTGGTGGACACACACCCCCACGCACGCTTGCACCATACACGCGTCGAAATAATTATTTCAAAGTTTAGGTGGCAATGAAAGGCTCCTCAAATGGTTCACCGTGGCCGTACCGTGCGCGTCCATCACCTTTTTAAACGACACTGTGCTCACGATGTAAACCTGCTCTCACAGAAATATTTCAACGCCCTACTTCGTCTTAAACCTTTACAAAACTTGTATCAGGAGAATATAATGTCCGAGAAGGTGATTGAGAGTTAGGTTAAAGTTTTAGTGAGGTTAGGTTAGAGTGGTAGTTAGGTTAGCTCAAAAATCTTGTATCAGGAGAATATGATGTGAGAGAAGATTGAAGGTTAGGATAAAAAATTAGTGAGGTTAGGTTAGGGTGATAGTTAGGTTAGCTCAAAAATCCTGTATCAGGAGAATATGATGTGCGAGGAGATTGAAGCTTAGGATAAAAAATTAGTGAGGTTAGGTTAGGGTGATAGTTAGGTTAGCTCAAAAATCTTGTATCAGGAGAATATGATGTGCGAGGGGATTGAAGGTTAGGATAAGAAATTAGTGAGGTTAGGTTAGGGTGATAGTTAGGTTAGCTCAAATTGGTTTAGGCGTCTAAAATTTTGCCAAACTAATTTGACCTAACCTAACTATCACCCTAACCTAACCTCACTAAAAAATGTTCCTAACCTTAATCTCCTTGCACATTATATTCTCCTGATACAAGATTTTTGAGCTAACCTAACTAGTATACTCTAACTTAAGCACACCAAACCCTGAATCACCGTGTGCGAAAACAACCATTCCCTTTAGTGGTTGGAGGAGGTGGTAGGAAACCTTCCACAATAATTGTGGGAGGTTACACACCTAAAGATAGTACAGGACAAGACCGCTTTTTTGGGCTCCTCAAGGTGGGAACCTGACAACCTGGTGGCGGTTAAACGGCGCTTGGAGGTGGCAAATTCCTGGTCAAAAGTAGGCAACTGGCAGGAAGAGTGGGGTCGTAGGAAAACAGCGGATTCCCGACGTCCAGAAATGGCACCAGAGAAAGCACGGAGAGGAACACTAACAAGGACACGGGGAGAACGCAGAGCACCTAGATAAATGGTAGTCGGGGTCTTGCAAGATCTATGATTAAAGTCTCAGTCTCACGGCTGACACAATCAAATGATAATTTTCTGTTTATATTATCATATTGTATATGATCGACTACTATATCTTTACATTCTAACAATCACCCTGTATAAAATGACTATTCCTTATACTTTTGGTTGAATATTGTTGGCAGTATCTTATCGTTGAGTGTAGAATTTATTAGAACTTTATGCGATTATTGCGATTAATGTCACAATATTGAGAAAAATTCACAGAATTGTTGTGTGAAAATTGCGTAGTTAGTATGGAAAATAGCAGTCTCTGAGTATTGTCATTTGGGGCATTTTGATCGAATTCGGGCAGAACCTTGGCGACATTTATGCCCTTTTCGACCTAATTAGTTACGATATCTCTTTCAAAATGCTTTCGCTTAACGTTTTTAGGCAAATCTCTTCAAAATGCGTCGTACCACAAATGAAATACCGTCAACGCGGCTTTGGATCAACTGGCATCGTAAATGGCACATTCAAGGTTCAGGACGACAAGGATTTTTCGGAAAAGGTCGAAAACAGCAAGGAGCCTGTTATAGTTGACTTTTTTGCGACGTAAGTTTTAAGGGGAGCCGTTGAAAGTATTGTTTCGCTCATTTACAGATGGTGCGGTCCCTGTCGAGCGTTGGAACCGCGATTGGAGAACGTGGTAGCGAAGCGACATGGCAAGGTCAGTTTGGCAAAGGTCGACATCGACGCATTCGGCGAGATTGCCGCAAAATACGAGGTCGGTACTATTCCCGCGTTAGTCGTATTTCGTAACGGCAAAGTGGAGGAACGGCTAATCGGATTGCAAGACGAAGATAAGCTGGGTTTATGGGTGGATAAGGTTTTAGATAAGAAGTAATCGAGACTAAGGTGTAAATAAATTGTTTATTGTTAAATTAAACCTTGCATTTCTTTCATGAATTGCATGTAGGCGTCGTCTTTCGTTAATTGTTTCGTCGGCGTGCTCGGAATGTGCACCAGCATCTCCTTCTGCTTCAGTTCGTTGGCGAGAGCGGCGCGACTCGACGATTTCGGTTTCTTGTCCTCGCGCTTCACCCGCAACGCCGACGGAACGAACCGTGTAACGTCGGCGCTCAAATTTCGTATTTGCGGCTTCGCCGATATCGTCGCGCCCTGTTTGATGCCCGACTCTATACGTATCAGCTGAGGTCCGGCCGATAGGACGTTCGGCGTCGCCAAAGATAGATTCGGAGGAGGGCCGGGTAGGCGAATCATTCGTGGGGGAGCGGGCGGCATTCGTAGCGGAATACGATGCGGTAAGCCGGGTGGCGGACCGGGCGGTAAAAGCGGTCGTCCCGGCGGAGGACCCGGGGGTAGTCGCAGCGGTGCCGGGAATATCAGCGCGGGAGGTGCCGGGATTTGTGGCTGTGGGAGGGTCTGGGCCGGTACTGTCGGTAAAGGATCCGTCCCGGGCGGTGCAAGTGGTTCCGAAGCTCTAGGTTTATCGTCGTCTTTGTCGTTCTCTTGCTTTTTATGCACCGACTCCATTTCTTTCATGAAATCGTCGATGTTTTGACCGGATAGCGCTACCATCTTTTGTTGCACGGAGGTCGGTTTGGATGGGACGCCGTCTTCGTCCGAATCCTCGACGGAACTGTCCGAATTGTATTCCTCAATTTCCTCATCGATCCTCAAAAGGTGTTTGGCGTATTCGACGTCTTCGCCGTCGCTGTTTATTTCCGGCGGAGGACCCGGAGGACAGCCGGCCGGTTCTCTAATCGTGTGCCCCTACAATTTCAGTGTCCGTTAAGCAAAAAGCACTTTATCGAGATTTACCAAAGCTTGCAGTTTGAGAGCAGTCGCGATCGAGTAAATTGTGTGTTGCGGTTTTTGAATTTCCGTCGGTAGCGGAATTTGCGCGGGTAAATTTGACAGCTGTTCGGGCATTTGCGGTAACGGAATCTCGTCGACCGAGACTTGCTGCGCCGTTTTCACGGACTCGTAGAAGGCGACGATTTGGTTCCTCTTATGTTCGTAATCTGCCTGTTTTCGCTTTAAATCGGTCCATTTGTCCGGATCGTCCCTATACTGCAATGCGGATCGCAATTTTTAAGGAATAGGAATCGTTTCTCCGTTACTTACATACATATTAAGCACCCGTTCCAAAGTATCACGTAGTTTCTTTCGCTTATCTTTCAAGACCTTTTCGTTTAGTGGTGACGGTTGGGTGACATTGAATTCTGGAAATACCGTTTCGTTAACTGAATCGAATCGAACCTCTTAATAGTACGAACCCATTTGATCGATTTTCTCCAACTCGTCGAGGATTTGAATGGGATCTTTTCCTTTCAGTACGGCGGCCCTCACCATCTGCCTCTGTTTCTTATTCTTCTTTAATTCCAATTTTCTTGCCTCTTTTCCTGTAACAAACCGGGCTTAAACCGATGTGGTAACTTAACGGCTACTTACTCGCTTGATCTGTTGGATTCATGTATTTACCACTTTTAGTGGTATTTATAGATCTTCGTCCCATTCTCGTAAAAGAGATTGTTTACTGCTTAATTATTCCAAATACAATCAATTAAATAAATATTTTTCCTTAAAATGACATCTGTAAATATTGTCAAAAAGAAGCGAAACCTAAGATATACAAGACAAAATTTATACCAGGCGATATTTATCATACGATGTCCGTACCGAAAGATTATACAGGGTAATACGGTTTAAATATATTTAAAACCACTCGTCAAAATAGTCCAATCCCAAAAATTCCTGTTGATTTTCGTCTGTATATTTGAAAACTACTGGAAATTTCGAGAATGGCCCACTACCTACATAAAAAATAAAAAGTAAGCAACAAACAATACACTTATGACACGTGTTGCGTATACTGCAATCATAAATACTCAATGCACATGCAAATTAAAATAATTTGTAGCAGCCTAGCGTTCTAAATACGTCTGGTTGGTAGTTCACTACTGTAGAACAATACTACATTTGAAAATGTCTTTACTTTGTACAGTTTCAAGAAAGCACAATTTATACAGTTCTCTGCTCCACACATTTATGACTCAAGGCGAATTTGAAAGACAAGATAAGCATCACATAAAAAGTGAAACGGCAACAATAATCATAAAAGTTTTAAAAATGGAGGCTGTTGACTGTGATTATTATGAATCGAGTCGCAAATAACCGCTTATCGCCCTACGTTTATCTTAATTTCGTATTGGAATGGCCGATAGAAATGAGAAAGTTCTGCACGAGCTCCTGAAATTACCCGGAAACAGTCTCTGCGCCGATTGTGGCAGTAGAAGTGAGCTTTTAGGTTATTTGTTTTTTCCTCTTTTTTAATTCGATAATTCAGATCCAGAATGGGCATCGTACAACATTGGCATCTTTCTGTGCACTCGCTGTTCGGGAGTCCATCGAGGAATGGGGGTGCACATTAGCAAAGTGAAGCACCTTAAGCTGGATCGTTGGGAGGACTCGCAGGTGGAGCGAATGAAGGAAGTCGGTAACTTGACGGCGAAACTCAAATATGAGGAGAGAGTGCCGCCATGCTATAGACGTCCGAAGGAATACGATCCACAGTACGCGTATTTAACGGTACTTTTGCCTAACCCCACTGTCGTGGTCAATTTTTAGGGTGTTAATCGAGCAGTGGATACGCGCTAAATACCAAAGGGAGGAGTTCTGCTATCCGGAACGGCAGTGTTACGTTAGCGGATACATGGTGGGATTCCTAATGAAACGGGGCAAAGAGGACAGTCGGTATCATCCCCGTAAGTTTGTACTGTCCGAAGCGGAGGACACGCTCAAGTATTTCGTACGCGAAAACAAGGAACCGAAAGCGATTCTGCGCCTCTCGGAACTAAACGTAGTCTTCGCTCCCGAGAAAATCAACTTTCCTAACTCCTTGCAGCTAACGTTCTTAAAAGACGGCACCACTAGGCACATATACGTTTACCACGACGATCCGGAGGTGATAACCAACTGGTACATGGCGATACGTTGTGCCAAACTTCACCGTCTTCAAGTTGCTTATCCGTCGGCGAGCGAAGCCGATCTGATCGGTTACCTCACCGAAGACTTTGCCAAAGAGGGGTGGCTATGGAAAACGGGACCCAAAACGTCGGACGGATTTAAGAAGCGATGGTTTACGCTGGACAATAGGAAGCTAATGTACCACGACGAGCCTCTAGATGCCCATCCGAAAGGCGAGATATTTATAGGCCACGCGATGGACGGGTACAGTGTACGAATTGGCGTGGTAGCCGGCGTGAGAGATCAAGGCTTTTCCTTTGCTTTACAAACGCCCGATAGAATATTTAACTTGTCAGCTTCAACGGAGTCCGATCGAGATCAATGGCTTCAAGTGTTGGAAAAGGTTATCGATAGACCTTTATCGCCCCAAGACAGTTCAAGTAAATAACATTTTGTTTTACCGATTATCATTTGTTTATTTGCAGTATCCGTGAGATTGGTTCGCAAACGGACAAATACCAATTCTATAAGTATTTTTTCTCCAAGGTAGTCTATGCATATCAGTTACTCGCCTCTTCATCCATCACTTCGCCTAGTCTCCATATTTATTGCAAACACGATAGTATATTTCACTTACAGTACATTTTCTAAAAGATTGATTATTCCTCTGTATATTTTAAGATAAAATAAATCAGTATCATAAGGCATTCTTTCTTTTACTCTGCCGATATAAGTTAAGATCACTTCGGTTCATTAAAAGTTAGCAGCGAAAAACAGTTTTGCAATGGAAGAAATCCCTTTCGGCTTGGTGCATCAGCTGTAGGTAGATCCCGTGGGCATGTCTCCGATTAGTGGAACTCCAAATAGAGTACCGCGAACAACAAGTCATTCGATAGGTCTTACCTAGAGTAGGGTATACCCTAGGTTCTTAGAGTATACCCTAATCGAGAGCTACGTACGTGGTGACATCTCAACTAAACTTAGAAAACTATAAAATGAAGGTAAGTGTATTGATTTCCAAGGAGATGGTGCGCTTGTACCCATTGTATTAAAACCATCTTCTCTTATATATATGTTTAAAGCTAACTATACAAAAACATGGTCATTGAACAATTGCTGTAGCCTTTGCTTTTCACGAAAAATCGACTACTCCAAAACTGGTCGGGAAAACATAACTTTCGATTGAGAAGTCTGAATAAATGGCAGTTCAAAATGTACGGAGTCTTGCAAGATCTGTAGAGCAATTGTAGCTTAAAGGCGCGGTTTTTGAATAGATAGATTAAATACAATAAGTACTATTGCGCCATCTCCATGGCAATCGATACACTATCTACCAATTATAGTTATAGAAGTCTAGTTGAGATGTCGCCACGTACGTACCTTCTTTTAAAATATTATTTGAATTTATGCGATTAATAGCAACGTTGCACTTATTATTATTCCTTAAATGCAGTGCCGTTTTTAAGTTTTTCGGGGCCCTGGGCCATTCGTTCGTGGAGGCCCTCCTTACCCTCAATAAAAACGGCAGATTGGGGAGATTCAAGCAAATCCCTAATTTGAATATGGGCACTCGATATTTTGTGTAGCCTGGTTTGTAGGCAACACATCATGCTCGATGAACAGAAAACATTTATTTTTGCAATTCGTAACTTCTTATGCATAGGAGTTTATTTAAAGCCCTTGGAAGAACAATTTCAATAACAGGTACATTAAACTGAACCGTTTTACAACAACTTTCACACGAAGATCGCACAAACAACACATTTTTTCGTGATTGCAAACTGCCTACTTAACACTTTTGCCTTATTTCGCTGCCAATTTCACTACCGTTTCTATAACCGTAGTTCTATCAAATAAACTCTAGGCTCAATTCTTTAAAGAATAGCTTCGCACCATCGCCAGCAGCTTCAATCATGTAATCGTTCCGATTTTAACCTTGAGAAGTTTGAATTGCATTAGAATGGGTTTTCTGCGAGTTCTCCACTGTGTCCTCCTGTTTTGGTTACAAAGCATTTCCCTTTTCAATTTGTGTTGTCTGAATTCAATGCTAACGTTTCTCATCCTTCGAGAACTACATGTCTTCGATTGCACGACCCAGAGCGAACAGTATCATATTCCGCAAAGGTTGAGTCTGCCGCTTTCCTGTCACTCCCAGTAGCCAGTTCTCTAATTTAAACCTGTAAGCGAGAAAGGAATGATAACAAAGTTTAATTTTTGACTATAAAATAAACAAACATTCATTATGCATTTGAGGTTAAAACTTCATATATCTATGGTTTTTAAAAACTGCGCTCTGACATCTAACGTTAGTTTCATAAAGTACATTACAAAATTAGTGTGGCGACATCTTTGAGGTGTAAGTTCCAACTAAAATAATGGTGGTAATAAAGTGTCCTGCATTTAGCGATAAAATGTTAGTCCCCAATAATAAAGACAGATGTCAGCACGATGTATTCTGCTTTGATTCCAAAAACTCAGGCAAGGCTATAAACATTTTGGGATTTGTGCCTTTCGCTGTCAAAGGAGTAAACCACGAAACTCGAAAATTAAACATTTCGCTCCTGTATTATAGCCTATTCCTTTGCGTCATAGCGTTTTTGGAATGCCAAAGGACAGGGCGGGTAAACGGACGGCCGTCCGTATACCTCTTTGGTATATCTATACCTAGATTTTTGACGATTTTAATAAAGTATCTGTTCGCAATACACGAGTTAAATCGCCATAATGGGCTACTAGTTCAAAAGTTACAGCCCTTTGAATTTTTTTCTAGTCTATAACTTTTGATTGAGAAGTCTGATCGAAAAAGTACGAATTGTTTTGGATTCTACGCACCAAAATTAATAAGAAAAAGTGTTTTCCCGACAAATTTTGAAGTAGTCGATTTTTGGTAAAAAAAAAAGAAGGTTAACTATTCAAATACTATGCGTAGTATTCGAATACTGAATATTTGTGAAAGTATTTGAGTTACAAATACAAATACTGCTTCCATAAAAGTATTTAATTACAAAGTATTTGAATACTTTAAAGGATTTGAATACTAAAAAGTATTTACAAAATCGAATACTGCCCAGCTCTGTCGGCATCCAACTGTAGGTTCGAAACCCCGAAACCAGGGGCTGAGTACCCATCTTGCAGGATCTATGTGCGATAAATGAGTGGCGATTCAATAATTTCCAAAAACTTGCTTTTAACCTTGAGTGTAACCAACATTGTATATATGCATTTGCTATCTTTGTTAACTATTGCTTAAACTTTTACCAAATATTTTTTTAATTAACTTTTGGACTGACGTATTAATCAAACTGCGAGGTTTTTCTTACGTCGTACTCTTTTTACCCTTAGCAGTTACTTTTACTTCTACTTTCATGAATCACAGTTCGAATAGGTGTACCAGAGGCTGCATAATGGCAAAATATACATCGACGTTTTCCGAAGGCCCTTAATTGTATTCTGGCTTTGATTTCGTCCAGGCAATTAGGCGATCAAAATTCTTAATAAATGAATTGTAAGTCGTTTACGATTACTTTCGTATAAATTGTTATATATTTATATAAAATGCAATTATAAAAATAATATGTACTACCACTCGCTTGGTGCAACTATTGAATAAAAAAATATAATATTCAATGGTCCACATACATCACCCTTTCTTCGTCTGTGCTTCAATAACGTAATAGAAGTCGTCCTCGGCCGTTTGCACATTTGGATCAGACTCAAAGTCATCATCCGCCACTATGGAAGTTTCCACGTGCGCTTGACTTTCGGAACCAACAAGCGTCGCGCTTTTCGTTTTTTGTTTTAATTTTATTTCTCTATTACGCGCCTCCAATATTTTCTCTCTCTTCGCTTCCCTTTCGAACATCTGCAATATTGCGAATAATTCAAACAATTTATGTCTAGTATTGCTCTTACGGCATTTAGTAGCATCTTGTCTTGTCTGCTGCTCGTCGCCAAGTTTTCGCTGACTTGGACCAAGCTTGTGGTTCCTTTTGTGTTACCGACGGCGAGCAACCTCCCTTGCTCGTGGACGCGCAAACAAGTCAGCGGTTCATCGCTCACTTTTATACTCAAACACGCCTGTTTTTGCTGTTGCAGCACGTCCCATACATCTAGAATTCCATCACTACGCGTCGTAAAATACACCGACACCCTAAGGAGAAATTCATCGGTTGCGGTAAAGTGGACTACTCGAACCTAGTTGGACTCCAACATCCGTCGGAAAGGTACGCTCCGTGATAAGATGTCCACATTATGGAGCTCTCCTTGCAATCCTCCGACCATATTCGCACCGTCCAATCACCCACGCTAAGGAAATTCTTTACGTATCCGGAATTGCGTTGGATAGCCAGCACGGGTCCTAAGTGAGCGTGGAATTTGGTCGCCATCTTCTCGCCGGGGGACTTGCCCTTCCGGTTGCAGGAGATAATTACACCCTTTTCGGTACCGACCATGAACCGGGTTGGTATGCTCGGTTCGTACTCCAACGAGCAGGCGCTCATGGCTTTCTCGATCACTTGACCGGGAGAGCTCAATATTAGGGTCTCCAGAGGTTGATTTAATTTTCTTGTATCCCACCATTTCACCTGGCCGTCGGTTGACGTGCTGAAAAATTCAAGTCCTGATTTGGAATTGATCCACAGAACGCTTCGTGCTGGCTCGCGATGGCTGACTTCAGTTACGCTCCTATTTACTGGGACATTCCCCCTTCGCGCGTCCCACAAAGCCACTCGTCCGCTTAGATGGCCGCTAACAAGCGTATTCACGTCTTTTGTGTGATACTCGACGCATACCATTGGAGTCGTTCTAGGAGTAAAAACAAGCAACGGAGTGTTCGGATTCTCTGCAACAAGAAGCTTAAATGACAATTACTTGATCGGCGAGTTAGAGACCGATATCCCAAAGGTAAGATTGGTTCGTAACCAGACTTATAGGTTTTTGAAAGTCTAAACAGCAATGAGTCACGGCCAGTTTGGTACCTCCGTCGGGCGACCACGATATGCGATTAACTGGACGTTTCTCCTCGCAACAGTCTTGGTAGACGTTAACGGTGCGAACCGAACTTTGCTCAACCATAGGTAGTGGTTTGACATCGGTGAAATATTGTTGATAAATGTTCATTGAATTGTTTTGCAGAATGAAATGTTCCATGCTCTGTATGAATGTGACTCAATAGGAAGCTCATTTGGAAAATACTTGCTTTGGATAAAGACATAACGCTCGGGTTATAGGCGTCTTCTTTTTCGATTTTTCTACGATACCGTTTAACTTGCTCCTCGTCGTCTTTGTTAACGTCTTTGGGCCAACCCCCTTCGGAGTGATTGATACCATAGTTAACGAAATGCGCCCGGGTTGTATTGAGTTCGTGCTCAGATTGCACCTGACCACACTGCGTACTTTGAGTCACCGGGTCTCTAGAATTAAATCTGGGAGCGTTTAATCATGGAAGCTGAGTGTTACCTCAGTATAAAATTCGACAGGTGCTCTATATTGGAAGGGTAATTATCGATTAGGTCGGGCCCTTTGTCCGTAAATAGGCACTGCCGTCCAAATTCGCTTCTCTTCTTCTGGTAGACGAATTGTAAATCCATTGCAGTATTTCGAGAGCTGACAGTAATGTCAATTAGGGAATTGTTTTTTGAATACCACTCCTCCCCGATCAGTTTTATAAAACCCACGCGATGTCACCTCAATACGGAGAAGAAGGTGAAAATCATACAAATTCAACCTTGGCCAGAAAGTACTCGCGTATCCACCCTCATTGATTCGCTGAGCATGAGCAGACGGATACACATTCTCCGAAAAAGTAGCGAGCATAGGATTGGGTTGTCCAGGAGAACCGAGCTTCAAAGTTCGACTCAACCTCTTCGTACGACACGGAAACCGCCACCTGCGACAGATGACTTTTTACGTAGACGTGAAGAAAAGAGAAAAACATGGAAATTGGATGGAAGGGGGAAGTATAAGGGGGTAGCTATATGCACGTATAGCAAGAATTGGTCCGGAAACGAGCAGTACTGGACTAGGAAAGAGGCTGCATTCACTAGGGAACCCCACTCGAGAGGTGTAGTCAACCCCAACCGCCCCCCCCTCCTCCATCAACATCCAAAATGGACAACAAAAATTTGTTGGGTAAGGGCATCTCCGGCGCTGAACAGAAGAGCAGGAAGAAGGCCCGGCTGGCCTAATTAGGTCAAACACCATCCTACAAAACATCCATCTCTCGTGGTCCAACTCGTACCCAAAGGTAGGCTGCTAGAGCTAACTTCGGCTAGGCGGGCAAACGGATAGGTGACGAGAAAAAAAGGCAGAGGTCGGATGGCTCAACAAGCCAACCCAACCGCGGACAAAAAAGATGTAAGGAGTCTTGCAAAATCTGTAGAGCAATTGTAGTTTTTGAATAATTAGTTTAAATATATAATTGGTACAAGTGCGCCATCTCCTTGATGATCGTTACACTAACTTTCACCTTATAGTATTATGAGTTTAGTTGAGATGTCGCCACGTACGTAACTCCGCCAGAAATAGCATTTGAATTTATGCGTTATGCGTTTATGCATTAAATGGCACTTCAAGATGGACGGAGTTTTGCAAAATCTGTAGAGCAATTGTAGTTCAATGTCCCGGTTTTTTAATACTTAATTCAAATACAATTGATACAAGTGCGCCATCTCCTTAGTAATCAATACACTTTTTTCATGTTTTAGTATTACAAGTTTGGTTGAGATGTCGCCACGTAAGTAACTTTTTTCGTAATTACTTTTGAATTTTAACCACGATCGACATACAGATTCAAAAGGAGTCGGGACGACACCTTTGCGAACCTCGGCCATACAGACACTCCAGGACATAAGAGTATTTGATTGTACGAGGTGGGAAAGGCGTACATGGACGCTGAGAATGGAGTTGGTGGACACACAACCCCACGCACCCTTGCACACTAGACGCGTCGAAGTAATTATTTCAAAGCTTAGGTGGCAATGAAAGGCTCCTCAAATGGTTCACCGTGGTCGTACCGTGCGCGTCGATCATCTTTTTAAACGACACTGTGCTCACGATGTAAAACCTGCTGTCACAGAAATATTTCAACGCCATACTTCGTCTTAAACCTTTACAAAACTTGTATCAGGAGAATATAATGTCCGAGAAGGTGATTGAGAGTTAGCTTAAAGTTTTAGTGTGGTTAGGTTAGAGTGGTAGTTAGGTTAGCTCAAAAATCTTGTATCAGGAGAATATGATGTGCGAGGAGATTGAAGGTTAGGGTGATAGTTAGGTTAGGTCAAATTAGTTTGCCAAAATTTTAGACGCCTAAACAAATTTGACCTAACCTAACTATCACCCTAACCTTCAATCTACTCGCACATCATATTCTCCTGATACAAGATTTTTGAGCTAACCTAACTATCACCCTAACCTAACCTCACTAAAAATTTTTCCTAACCTTAATCTCCTCGCACATTATATTTTCCTGATACAAGATTTTTGAGCTAACCTAACTATCACCCTAACCTAACCTCACTAAAAATTTTTCCTAACCTTAATCTCCTCGCACATTATATTCTCCTGATACAAGATTTTTGAGCTAACCTAACTATCACCCTAACCTAACCTCACTAAAAATTTTTCCTAACCTTAATCTCCTCGCACATTGTATTCTCCTGATACAAGATTTTTGAGCTAACCTAACTATCACCCTAACCTAACCTCACTAAAAATTTTTCCTAACCTTAATCTCCTCGCACATTATATT
>NW_022170878.1:8268293-8299260 GCF_008802855.1 Photinus pyralis
AGCTATATCTCGCTGATACAAGATTTTTGCAGCCTAGAACCTAACCTATCACCCCAACCTAACCTCACTAATTTTTTCATCCTTAGAACCTTCAATATCCTCGCAGCAATTCTCCTAACAAGATTTTTAAGGCTTAAACCTAACTATCCACCCCTAAGCCTAACCTCAATTAATAAAAATTCTTTCCTAACCTTTAATCTCCTCCGCACATATATTCTCCTGACTACCAAGATTTTGGAGCGCTAACCTAACTATCACGCCTAACCTAACCTCACTAATTTTTTATTCCTAACCTTCAAGCTATTCTTCGCCGCCACATTATATTCTCCTGATACAAGATTTTGATGGAGCTAACCCTAACATCACCCGCCACCTAACCTCACTAAAAATTTTCTCCTAAACCTTAGATCTCCTCGCACATTTATCCCTCGATAACAACGACTTATTTGAGCAACCTAACTATTCAATCCTTAAAGCCTAACCTCCACCTTACAAAATTTTCCTAACCTTTTAATCTCCCTCGCACATTATTATTCTCCTGAACAACGATTTTTGAGCTAACCTAACTATCACCCTACCTAACCTCACTAAAAAAAATTTTCCCTAACCTTTAATCTCCTCGCACATCATATTCTCCTGATAGCAAGATGTTTCTGACGCTAACGCCTAACTATTCCGCCTAACCAACCCGACGAATTTTCAATCCTACCTTTAATCTCACTCGCACATTATATTCTCCTGAACAAGATTGTTAAGCTAACCTGAACTAGCTCACCTCACCTAACCACTAATCTTTTAATCCTAACCCTAATTCTCCTCGCACATTATATTCATCCTGATACAAGATTTAAGCTAACCTAACTATCACCGCTAACCACGCTCACTTAACAAATTTTCCGTCAACCTTAATCTCTCGCCAGCATTATCATTCTCCCCTGATACAAGAATTTTGACGAGGCTAACCTAACTACACCCTAACGCCTTCCAATTCTTCCTCGCCCTCATAGTTTCTGCCTGTACAAGATATTTGACTAAACCTAACTATCATCTTAACCTAACCTCACGTAATTTGTTATCCTAACCTTCCAATACTACCTCGGCCGACATTATATTCTCGCTGATCACAAGATATTTTGAGCTGAACCTAACTATCACCCTAACCCTAACCTAACTTAAGTTTTTAATGCCCTAAACCCTTCCCAATTCTTCCATCGCAGCGGGCGGGGGGGCCGGGGCACGAGGGGTGAGTAGTTAGGTTAGCTCAAAAATTTGTATCAGGAGCAATATTTAATGTGCGAGGAGATTGAAGGTTAGGATAAAAAATTAGTGGGTTCTTAGGTTAGGGTGATAGTTAGGTTAGCTTAAAAATCTTATGTATTCGAGAGAATATAATCGTGCGAGGGTTAACGGGTTAGGAGGAAAAATTTTCTTAGTGAGGTTAGTTAGGGTGATCAGTTAGCGTTTTTAGGTTAGCTTAAAAATTCTTCTGGTTCATCAGCGAGAATATAATGGCGAGGGAGGATTAAGGCTTGGATTAGGAAAAATTTTTAGTGAGGTTAGGTTAGGGTGATAGTTAGGTTAGCTCAAAAATCTTGTATCAGGAGAATATAATGTGCGAGGAGATTGAAGGTTAGGATAAAAAATTAGTGAGGTTAGGTTAGGGTGATAGTTAGGTTAGCTTAAAAATCTTGTATCAGGAGAATATAATGTGCGAGGAGATTAAGGTTAGGAAAAATTTTTAGTTAGGTTAGGTTAGGGTGATAGTTAGGTTAGCTCAAATATCTTGCATCAGGAGAATATAATGTGCGAGGAGATTAAGGTTAGGAAAAATATTTAGTTAGGTTAGGTTAGGGTGATAGTTAGGTTAGCTCAAAAATCTTGTATCAGGAGAATATAATGTGCGAGGAGATTGAAGGTTAGGATTAAAAATTAGTGAGGTTAGGTTAGGGTGATAGCTCAAAAATTTTGTATCAGGAGAATATAATGTGCGAGGAGATTAAGGTTAGGAAAAATTTTTAGTTAGGTTAGGTTAGGGTGATAGTTAGGTTAGCTCAAAAATCTTGTATCAGGAGAATATAATGTGCGAGGAGATTAAGGTTAGGAAAAATGTTTAGTGAGGTTAGGTTAGGGTGATAGTTAGGTTAGCTCAAAAATCTTGTATCAGGAGAATATAATGTGCGAGGAGATTAAGGTTAGGAAAATTTTTTAGTGAGGTTAGGTTAGGGTGATAGTTAGGTTAGCTCAAAAATCTTGTATCAGGAGAATATAATAAGCGAGGAGATTAAGGTTAGGAAAATTTTTTAGTGAGGTTAGGTTAGGGTGATAGTTAGGTTAGCTCAAAAATCTTGTATCAGGAGAATATAATGTGCGAGGAGATTAAGGTTAGGAACAATTTTTAGTGAGGTTAGGTTAGGGTGATAGTTAGGTTAGCTCAAAAATCTTGTATCAGGAGAATATAATGTGCGAGGAGATTAAGGTTAGGAAAAATTTTTAGTGAGGTTAGGTTAGGGTGATAATTAGGTTAGCTCAAAAATCTTGTATCAGGAGAATAGAATGTGCGAGGAGATTGAAGGTTAGGATTAAAAATTAGTGAGGTTAGGTTAGGGTGATAGTTAGGTTAGCTCAAAAATCTTGTATCAGGAGAATATAATGTGCGAGGAGATTAAGGTTAGGAAAATTTTTTAGTGAGGTTAGGTTAGGGTGATAGTTAGGTTAGCTCAAAAATCTTGTATCAGGAGAATATAATGTGCGAGGAGATTGAAGGTTAGGATTAAAAATTAGTGACGTTAGGTTAGGGTGACAGTTAGGTTAGCTTAAAAATCTTGTGTCAGGAGAATATGATGTGCGAGGAGATTAAGGTTAGGAAAAATTTTTAGTTAGGTTAGGTTAGGGTGATAGTTAGGTTAGCTCAAAAATCTTGTATCAGGAGAATATAATGTACGCGAGGAGATTAAGGTTAGGAAAATTGTTTAGTGAGGTTAGGTTAGGGTGATAGGTTTGATTGAGAAGTCTAATCGAAAAAGTACGAATGGATTTGGATTCTACACACCCAAATTAATAAGAAAAAGTGTTTTCTCGAGAAATTTTGGTTCAGTCGATTTTTGGTAAAAAAGAAGGTATTACACTCCCTTTTTTTGAACCCCGAAGAAAAAATTGTCTCAGATCGACCCGGAAAAAACATTTTCTTATAGAATGTGGTCTGTAGAATCCATAACTTCACAGTTCCAAGATTGGGCTACTAGTTCAAAAGTTACAGCCCTTTGAATTTTTTTCTAGTCTATAACTTTTGATTGAGAAGTCTGAATAAATGGCAGTTCAAAATGTACGGAGTCTTGCAAGATCTGTAGAGCAATTGTAGTTTAAAGGCGCGGTTTTTGAATAGATAGATTAAATACAATAAGTACTAGTGCGCCATCTCCATGGCAATCGATACACTATCTATCAATTATAGTTTTAGAAGTCTAGTTGAGATGTCGCCACGTACGCACCTTTTAAAATATTATCTGAATTTATGCGATTAATAGCAACGTTGCATTTATTATTCCTTAAATGCAGTGCCGTTTTTAAGTTTTTCGGGGCCCTGGGCCATTCGTTCGTGGAGGCCCTCCTTACCCTCAATAAAAACGGCAGATTGGGTAGATTCAAGCAAATCCCTAATTTGAATATGGTCACTGGATATTTGTGTAGCCTGGTTAGTAGGCAACACATCATGCTCAATGAACAGAAAACATTTATTTTGCAATTCGTATCTTCTTATGCATACGAGTTTATTTAAAGCCCTTGGAAGAACAATTTCAATAACAGGTACATTACACTGAACCGTTTTACAACAACTTTCACACGAAGATCGCACACAACACATTTTTTCACAAATTTTGCAAGACTCCGTCCATCTTGAAGTTCCATTTAAGGAAAACTAAGTCCAAGGCGGCTATTAATCGCATAAATTCAAAAGCAATTTCAAATGAAGTTACGTACGTGGCGACATCTCAACTAAACTTAAAATACTAATAACGTGAAAAAAGTGTATCGATTACCAAGGAGATGGCGCACTTGTACATTTCATCATTGAATTTATCAATAATATTATATTTAAACTAATTAATCGAAAACCGGGGCATTGAACTACAATTGCTCTACAGATTTTGCAAGACTCCGTACATCTTGAAGTGTCATTTAAGAAAAATTAAGTCCAACACGGCAGACGGCTATTAATCGCATAAATTCAAAAGCTCTTTCACAAGGAGTTAAGTACGTGGCGACATCTCAACTAAACTTGTAATACTATAGCATGAAAGAAAGTGTATAGATTACCAAGGAGATGGCGCACTTGTACCAATTGTATTTAAACTAATTACCTATTCAAAAACCGGGGCATAGATCTACAGATTTTGCAAGACTCCGTACATCTTGGGCTGCCATTTACGGAAAATTTAGTGCGACGTGGCTAGTTCGAGGATCACATCGGATTGATTCAGAATCTGTCCTAAAGGTCGACTTGGCAAATCGATTCGCTAATTCGAAATATTTCAAATTACTGTTTCCTTGTGGCTTTCTGAAACGAGGCAATTTCATTTAGAAATGTTTCCGACAGGTTTATTATTACGATCGAAAACTCAAAATTGTTTATTGTAATAATTATCATGGCAGGCTCGCAGTTGTATGTTTGTCATGATGATGATGATGGACTCATGACAGGTGTCACTTCGTAAAGATGTTATGGTGTTCAATAATACGAAGACAATTTTGTCGTCCACAGCTACAAATACGCCATTCATCTTGCTCGGGTACTTGGTAGAGCCTTGTATCAAAACGTTAGATTCTTGCTCTTGTTACAGGTGCAGAGTCTATAACTAAGAAATCAATTATTCAGTCCTATTCCAAAGAAAGTGTCTGCCCCGAAAACAAAATTAGCATAATCGGATTTGGAGCTGTGGGACAAGCACTTTGCGCAACTCTCCTGTTAAAAAATGTTACGACTCACATCGCCATCACCGATCCGAACCTCGATGACCGATTGCTCCATGACTATCAGTTTGGATCGGTCTTCTTTAAGAACGCAGTAATCGAGGGGTCTCGAGATTACGCGGTCATCTGCCAATCGCGTATCTGCGTGATCGCGGCCGGGGTGCGTCCGCGAAAGGGCGTCACGAGGATCGATATAGCGTCCGACAATGTCAAGTTGCTGCGATCCATTATTCCGAATGTCGTTCGGCACTCTCCAAATTCGATCATCTTAATCATCTCGAATCCGGTCGACGTTCTGACGTGGGCCACGGCGCAACTGACCGGACTGCCGAAGCACCAGGTAATTGGAAGCGGCTGCAATTTAGATAGCGCCCGTTTGCGATATCTCATGTCGGAGATCTACGGTGTTGCATGCAGCAGCTGCCAGGGATGGATTCTTGGGGAGCATGGCAATTCGAGCGGTACGTGCCCTACACGATATTTCATTTGCTGACGTCCTTTTGCAGCGCCTATGTATAGCACTTGGACAGTTGGGGGTGCGTACGTTTCCGATCTGAATACCTCGATGGGTTCGGCCAATGACGTTGATAACTGGCAAGGCATTTACGAAAGGATGCGAGAGGGCGGCGCGACTGTAAACAGTTTTAAGGGGTACACTAATTGGGCGGTAGCCCTATCGGCTACAGATATCATTAATACAATCATACACGATACCAGGAAGGTCCACGCCGTCACTGTTTGTGCGAATGTAGCTACTTATGTCGCAAAAAATCGCAAAAATTGCAAATTAATTTTAGGGGTATTACGGCTTGAAGACAGACGTGTACCTATCGTTGCCTAGCGTTCTATGCAAGAACGGTATATTGGATATTGTTCAGATGGACGTTCCACAATCGGAATGGGAAAAGTTGAACGCATCTGCCGAATACTTGTACTCCATACAAAAGAAGATTTCTTTATAAAGCAACCAAACATCGACATCAACTCTGCATTGCCCTATTTTTCCAATAAAATCCCATTTTTGATAAACTTCTATTAGTTGTCATTTACTGAGACTATTATGATGGGTATATTACTTGCCTATCATTTAGAAATAGCCAATAGAAACAAAAAGAAAATCATACCTTTGTTTCTATTGGCTATATCTGAATCTTTGAATATAGACATAATCAAAGATCTGAATCATCGAATGATTAGTGCACAGATCTACACATACATAGATCTGTGGACTTCTCAATCAAAAGTTATAGACTAGAAACCAATTTCGAAAAAAATTCAAAGGGCTGTAACTTTTGAACTAGTAGCCCAATCTTGGAACTGTTTGAAATTATGGATTCTACAGGACACATTCTACAAGAAAATGTTTTTTCCGGGTCGATCTGAGACAATTTTTTCTTCGGGGCTCAAAAAAAGGCAGTGTTATACCTTCCTTTTTTTCCAAAAATCGACTACACCAAAATTTCTTGAGAAAACACTTTTTCTTATTAATTTGGGTGCGTAGAATCCAAATCCATTCGTACTTTTTCGATCAGACTTCTCAATCAAAAGTTATAGACTAGAAAAAAATTCAAAGGGCTGTAACTTTTGAACTAGTAGCCCATTATGGCGATTTAACTCGTGTATTGCGAACAAATACTTTATTAGAATCGTCAAAAATCTAGGTATAGGTATACCAAAGAGGTATACGGACGGCCGTCCGTTTACCCGCCCTGTCCTTTGGCATTCCAAAAACGCTATGACGCAAAGGAATAGACTATAATACAGGAGCGAAATGTTTAATTTTCGAGTTTCGTGGTTTACTCCTTTGACAGCGAAAGGCACAAATCCCAAAATGTTTATAGCCTTGCCCGAGTTTTTGGAATCAAAGCAGAATACATTGTGCTGATATCGGTCTTTATTATTGGGAACTAACATTTTATCGCTAAATGCAGGACACTTTATTACCACCATTATTTTAGTTGGTACTTAGCCCTCAAAGATGTCGCCACACTAATTTTGTAATGTACTTTAGGAAACTAACGTTAGATGTCAGAGCGCAGTTATTAATAACCATAGATATATGAAGTTTTAACCTCAAATGCATAATGAATGTTTGTTTATTTTATAGTCAAAAATTAAACTTTATCATTCCTTTCTCGCTTACAGGTTTAAATTAGGGAACTGGCTACTGGGAGTGACAGGAAAGCGTCAGACTCAACCTTTGCGGAATATGATACTGTTCGCTCTGGGTCGTGCAATCGAAGACATGTAGTTCTCGATTGATGAGAAACGTTAGCATTGAATTCAGACAACACAATTTGAAAAGGGAAATGCTTTGTAACCAAAACAGGAGAACACCGTGGAGAACTCGCAGAAAACCCATTCTAATGCAATTCAAACTTCTCAAGGTTAAAATCGGAACGATTACATGATTGCAGCAGCTGGCGATGGTGCGAAGCTATTCTTTAAAGAATTGATCCTAGAGTTTATTTGATAGAACTACGGTTATAGAAACGGTAGTGAAATTGGCAGCGAAATAAGGCAAAAGTGTTACGCAGTTTGCAATCACGAAAAAATGTGTTGTTTGTGCGATCTTCGCGTGAAAATTGTTGTAAAACGGTTCAGTTTAATGCACCTGTTATTGAAATTGTTCTTCCAAGGGCTTTAAATAAACTCCTATCCATAAGAAGTTACGAATTGCAAAAATAAATGTTTTCTGTTCATTGAGCATGATTTGTTGCCTACAAACCAGGCTACCCAAATATCGGGTTGCCCATATTCAAATTAGAGATTTGCTTGAATCTCCCCAATCTGCCGTTTTTATTGAGGGTAAGGAGGGCCTCCACGAACGAATGGCCCAGGGCCCCGAAAAACTTAAAAACGGCACTGCATTTAAGGAATAATAAGTGCAACGTTGCTATTAATCGCATAAATTCAAATAATATTTTAAAAGGAGGTGCGTACGTGGCGACATCTCAACTAGACATCTAAAACTATAATTGATAGTGTATCGATTGCCATGGAGATGGCGCACTAGTACTTATTGTATTAAAGGCACTAGATATAGAAAGTACCGCAATCCATTGGGCTCGTGTGTTAGAGAGAGAACGCATGATTTTTGCCCAAAAATGGCGGAAGTTACCAGATTCTAGTAACTTTAATATTAGGGATTGTTCCACCTGTTTGGAGATATCTGTATATATTTTTATAAAACATGACAGTACTATGAAGTTGGGTTATAAACAATTACACCTATTCAGATTTTGTAATGTTCCTAGGGGGGTCTATCAAGCAGACACGGAAAACGTTGACTTACCCTATACTTACGGTTGGCAACTCTGGCACAAACTACAAGCAGAGCCACCTACCTTTCAAGTCAAAACGATGGTAGTTTCGCGGCACTTTTGAATTTGGATGACAGTCGGCTCGATATGGGTGGCACGAATGGACTCCTACGTTGTGTAATCGGTTCTTTTATGTGTTGGGACGTGAGACATAATCGGGAAGGGAATTAAATAAAAGACAGAACTTTTGTGCGTATGAAATGACAAGATCAAATAAATATATTAACGCACACACAAGACCATGCCAGGGAAACCTTCTCCGGGACTAAAACCCTGGCATAGGCCACACTAATACATGAAATAAATCACCTACAGCAATAAAATGCAAGAGAAAATACACATAAATAAAACATCTCAAATGATATGATAAAAATCAGATAATCAAATCAAATGCAATTAAACAAGTTCATAAAAACAAAATACACAAGACATCATAAATGCAGTGGAAAACATGATAAATCAATTCAGTACAAAAACACATCAAAATACCTGTACGATCAATAGAGATAACACAACTCGTCAAATAAACAAACTGCATGTACATAGGAAACATGTAAATGGTGTGGCTCTACTCCGGCCTTCCGTTAACATAATTTAATTTAACACGAAAAGTACATGTGAGAATGCCATTGGTCAAAAGCAAGTATTCATGTGAAAATCGATTATCGTTCGTTCAAGCAGAACATATTTTAAATAGATGAAATGTAAATGAGAGGGACCCCACTCGCACGAGACGAGTAGGCAACAGATACAGCGAAAGTTCTAACTGCATTAGGTACCTACTCCACGGAGACAGAATTACCCACTCGCACACACAAACATTGAAACATCAAATACAAGAGCCCCCCTTCGTATAGCTAACGTACAAGAACTGTAGCGCGCCACGAAACAGAAAGTAACAGATACAGCGAACCATCAAACTGTATTAGGTACTTCCCTTACGTAATAGTTACGGGTCAATCGAACAGAGCAACATCACACCGATAATCAACTCCTCATGAATAACAGAAATAAATACTTAATTAAACAAAATAATGGCATAATCATCTGTACAATATAAGACACAAACATGATTCATCTAACGGTACACGAAACAAATGCATGGAGTACGCCATGATTCAGATATCGTAGTTTATGCAAAATCAGCAAAATGTAAATATCACATTGTGGCAAGAAATTCAATGATTAAATATCTAGTACAAGCAAGAATAAAATGGTTACTACCTGTAAATACATCTTCAAAACACCACCACCAAAAATAATCAAGAATAATAAAAAAACCGGGAAAGCGTGTGCCTTCCGTCGGCCTCATCGCCATCTTCTTCCCATTCTCCCCTAGCTTCGTTACGAAAATCCCCTAGTATTCGGCATCTGCGCAAAACGGTCGTTGGTTATATACAGAACATATTATATTTTTGTTTCAGCTGTAAACGTGTGTTGCCTAACCATCAGGGTGGATTATCACAATTTTATTTGTCAATTTTTTTAAGTTGGCAGCAAATTTGCCCAAAAATGGCGGATGATTGCGGTACTTTCTATATCTAGTGACTTTATATTGTATTTAATCTATCTATTCAAAAACCGCGCCTTTAAACTACAATTGCTCTACAGATCTTGCAAGACTCCGTACATTTTGAACTGCCATTTATTCAGACTTCTCAATCAAAAGTTATTGACTAGAAACCAATTTCGAAAAAAAATTCAAAGGGCTGTAACTTTTGAACTAGTAGCCCAATCTTGGAACTGTTTGAAGTTATGGATTCTACAGGCCACATTCTATAAGAAAATGTTTTTTCCGGGTCGATCGGAGACAATTTTTTCTTCGGGGCTCAAAAAAAGGCAGTGTAATACTTTCCTTTTTTACCAAAAATCGACTACACCAAAATTTCTCGAGAAAACACTTTTTCTTATTAATTTGGGTGCGTAGAATCCAAATTCATTCGTACTTTTTCGATCAGACCTCCCTATCAAAAGTTATAGACTAGAAAAAAATTCAAAGGGCTGTAACTTTTGAACTAGTAGCCCAATCTTGGAACTGTTTGAAGTTATGGATTCTACAGGCCACATTCTATAAGAAAATGTTTTTTCCGGGTCGATCTGAGACAATTTTTTCTTCGGGGCTCAAAAAAAGGCAGTGATTAACCTTCCTTTTTTTACCAAGAATCGAATGTAGAGCAATTGTAGTTCAATGACCCGGTTTTTGAATAGTTAGCTTCAATCATAGATTAAAAAATGGTTTCAAATACTATGTTCAAATAGGTACAAGTGCGCCATCTCGTTGGTAATCGAAACACATTCCTTCGTTTTATAGTTGTACAAGTTTAGTTGAGATGTCGCCACGTAGGTAACTTCCTTTGAAATATTTGAATTTATGCGACATCCCTCTTAATCTAATTTAGGTAATTCTCTAATACATTCAGCAGGTATTTATTTTGGCCGACCTACCTGCCCGAAGGCCGTACTGTGTGGGATGGGAAAAGGTCAACGTGCTTCATCCCTCCGACACCCTGAGGGATACCGGAAGCGGGCTACTCAGTGGTTCCTGACTCTCTTCAGCTAGAGAACGGGGCTGTAAGGATAGGTCATGTTAAGGTTGGGAACGAAGTCAGGGTGCTTAGACTGAGAGGGAAAAATACTGCTCCAGCATTCGCCTCGTAGATATCAACATAATGCGAAGATAAGTACGTCTGAGAAAAAGCCTCTGACAAAACCCCAGATAGAGCAATCGGCAGTGGGATTCGAACCCACAACCTCCCAAATAACAATCGGCAACGCAACCACTGCGCCACCCGCTTCGGTTGGTCCTTAGATCTCCAGTCCTTTTTGTATTCGAAACTAGCCTCTCAATTTGAATTGTTTTGTATACCTTTCCTAGTATGTGCAGATCTAAATGCGCACACCCAGTAGCCCTTTGGCCACCTGGTTTTATAGCTATATAACCTAGGCTTGAAAATTTAAACACTGCTGGATTGGCTCTTATAAGGCAATTGAGCGAGCGTAGTTCGACCCTCTCTTATGCTAACTCCCACCCCTTCCTTCGACTTGGAGCCATCTGTGTATCAGCAGAAGACTCCTTTTTCAAATTCCGGACTGTTTTCACAGACTACCTTGTCCCCGATCATCACTTTAAAGGGCTTATCGTGGCGGTATTCGGGAATCATGTAGTTTGATTTATTTAATTGTTGGACAACCCCTTAGTGTTTTGCGCTGTTATGTGTTCCTCTTCCCTCACTTCGTTGCAATCTGTTTGCTCCTTTCGCCGCTTCTTCGTCACCACTATAAGTGAAGAGAGAGGAGACCCAGCAATGGCATTAAAAAAAAAGTAGAAAATAAAAAATAGTAAAAATTCCAACCAAGTACCTATAATGGGTCAATAATTATCTATATGAGTAGATTGTCATTGCGTCAAACCTTCTTGCTTCATTTCATTCTTTATCCAATCAATGTACTTCGAAATTTTTGTGAATACATCTGGAATACCACGAGCGCAGGGCCACACCCACGAAGCAATTCCTATTAATTTATTATTAAACACAAGAGAACCGCCAGAATCGCCCTGACACACTCCGTGCCCAACTTTGAGCAATGTACATATGTGCCCGTCACCTATAAAATCATTCTTGTACGGTTGCATTGACTGACACTGCTTTTTAGTAAGGCTTTTCACACGAAGCTCTTTCAAAACTTCGCTACCTGTCCCATTGGCTTTCGTCAAGCCCCAACCGGCCGTTATGCAATCGACGTCGCCGCCGACTTCTTCTTCGGACATCGCAATTGGTTGTACACGATCGTTGAATTCAAGAGGTCGCTGAAGTATCATGATCGCGACATCGTAGTGAAGAAACTGTTTGTACTCCGGGTGACTTCGGACTTTGGCTATCCTTCTTGTTTGTCCCGTTTCCGATAAATTCACGATCCCGGCAACTACGGAGAGATTTGTAGTGTCGTTGATGAAGTGTCTAGAAAAGTTGAGCAATTAACAATTCAAATTGACCTACACAAGCATACATAAGGCAATGGGCCGCTGTGATCACCGTCCATTTGTTAACTATCGAACCACCACACCCGTGATAACCGAAGCTTCTTACCGAAACCAGGTGAGGATGCAAATGTTGAGCTGTCGTAACTAGGGATCCACCTACAATGTGCGAACGCAAGTTTCCGGCCAAGCAAGTGCTTGCCGCATGAAGAATCGCTAGTAATCGAAACATCACCTTGCTGGTTCGAAGTGAGATTGGTTGCGCGTGTTGACCAAAGACTTTATAACGGATTTTCAATGTATAGGTATAACAGTGATCAATAAAATACTTTGATGAATGCTCAATTTGAGCAGTAGACCAGAAAATGGACCCATGGCTTATGTAACTGTGTGAGAAAGACAATTTTCGCGAATACGTCACCTTATTTTTGCTAACGATAACAATTTTTATTCAGTAGTCGAAAAAAGTTTCAGTAAATACATGAATGCATAAAGTAAAATTACTCAAATTATACGCTCTTATTAAATAATTGCGATTACATTAATTGCCACAAGATTAACTTTTACTTAACCTGGAGGAGATGGCTCTAATGGTCAAGTGTAATTATAATGATCAATTTAACTTTCCCACAATTCCAACATTTTTAAAAAGGTTATCAATATGGCACAGTCGCGTGCATCACGTAACAGTTGCAAAAACGTTTTAAAACAACAATAAGTCTTTTTTTTAGTGTATTTACCATTGCGAATAAGTCTTTATTGCAACATGGCGTGCTCCACGGTCGGTATCAAATATAGCACAGTACATTCGAAACAAGTCACCCCGCCAAATATTAATAATCATAATCACCCGGTTCAAATAAATAGTAGGAGCATAACTTTTAGTACTATCACATTACAACAATACAAAGGAACATGTCGTGGCAAACATTGGTATCAAGTAATTAATTCACAATGCCAAGTGCAATATGTAACAATCAACCACCTAACGTACGTCACTCGCCCCCAGATGAGGCACCCTGTAAATACACAGTTGCAAACAAAAGCGAAATGTGCTGCAATAAATTCAATTATAAATTAAAATGTAGTTCTGCATACCTTGTATTGGGTATCGCCCCTAAGGGAACATACAGTATCTAAATATAAATAAAAACACGTAAATCGGTCAGTAATTCCCAGTAGGACCAGTATAGCAATTTGTATCTGGAATGTGTTATAAATGGCAATAATCAATGCTGTACGAGAATAAAGTTAAATTGGCAAATAATCGAACACGATCATATCATTATTAGAGGGATGCAATAGACGTAAAACGAGCACATCACCTTTGTAATTGTCGAAGCTGCACTCACTATTCGCAACGTAAATATTTACTTCTGGTCTCAACAAACTTCTGCCGCATTCTCCTCCTTTTTTTTTTAAACAAATCCTAGACGAAATTTGAACGTGCTCCGAGACGGGTCGATACGGATCATTAAGTTTCCTCGCATAGCGTAATATTTGACACTTTTATTGTAAAGTATGGCCCATTTCAATGTAGAGCAGAGAAGAAAAAAACACGTGTTCCACGAAAACGAAACACAGCGCAATCTTGACCTTTTTCGTCGCGCCAGGCTCGGATTCGGGAATATTTAAATCGAATTTTAGCGGGCTAATTCGGTTCCATCACATGACCTTCAATGTTTACAGACATGTCTTTGACAATGACTAACATACACATTTAAAGCGTAGAGGAATTATGCCTATTAATTTTTCACATAGTATAAGAGACGATTAACAGGAATCTTATTAACTCGACTTCTGATGGTCGATTTTGCGAGTTTTTAAAAGACGTAAAAATCTAAAACTTTATACGCATACAAGAATAGTTTAATTTGTATCACAAATATAAAAACTTCACTTAATTAAAAAACTGTCGCTTTCACCCCTATCGTCCGCCACTGATATCGGACTGCCGAATACTTCCATACTACCCTTGGATTGGCGCCCGACGTCCAGTTTTTCTAGGCTGTTTCTTTGAGATGGCGCGTCCGGTTGTTTAGTTGGAGAAGGAGAGTCCAGATTCCATTCGCTGCTGTAGACCGACGCCAGAGACGCCGGGGTTTCTGGACGTTGAGGGCTGTCCACGTGAGCGCGGCCGTTGGTGGGTTTCGCCATTGAGAAGCGGCGTCCCGACGGTGGCCGAATGCTAAACAGAAACAAGATGTTGAAATCATCATAAGAACACTGGTGTAAATACAAGAACAAGGCGCGAGGGACGACGACGACACTTCCTTCGACCTTTATTTGAGGGTAAGAGCTTTAATCTGTGAACCAAAAGTGAACGTTTAGCACACTTTCGTAAGAGGTTTCACCGGGACTAACGTTGCGAGGTCAAATTTCTTTGGAGCGAGTTCCTGAGGCGAGAGTATTCCGGGGGGAGCAATACCCTATGTGCAACTACTCTTAGGGTCGATGGCGAATTAGACCGGGAGATGGTGACACTTTTTGTGGTGTGATTTGCTACAAGTGTGGCGACCATTCAAAGGATTAATTAAGTATCATGGATCAAAGTGGAGCATGAACTTTCGGAAAATCTAAATGCCATACTGTAGCAAATCACCCAAAATTATTAACAAAAATGACATCTTTGCGCAGGTATGGCGGCTATCCGGGCCCGTCGGTGCGGTATGGCAGGTTGATTTTCGTGAATGACTGATTGAGGACTTGATGCTCATAAAAAAATGAGCTTGTAGCAAATCGCCCAAAAAAAAAACAATCGACACGTTCAAGTGAGTATGGCGGGCTATAAGGCCCACCGGAAAAGTAGGGCATTTCGTTTCCGTCATTTGTTTTGTCACCGACTACCAGAAAATCCAAAGAATTTTGTGTAGCAAATTTTCCGACATGTTTAAACAATCGTCACGCAATAACGGCCCCACTCCCAGAGAGTTAGCACCATTTTCGTTTTGAGGAGTATTTAATTAATCCTTTGAATGGTCGCCACACTTGTAGCAAATCACACCAGAAAAAGTGTCACCATCTCCCGGTCTAAATACTTCAAGCGTCGAATCTTTCCCTCTCTCACTCTATTTCTCGCGCTTGCGCTCTACAGTCTACTATAGTATTTCATATCCTCGTACTTCTTAAGTCTTTAGAGTTAAAAGGGAGGGAAGTTAAAATCGCCGAGGGCTAAAAATTGTGTGGGAAAGTGTTTCCGGGGAGTATCCCCTCACACGATAGTTTCACTGTCATTGCAATGGTAGGTACTACCCACATTACTGCGATTACTCACTCGAGATCCTCGGGATTGGCCGACTTCGAGCTTTTCGCACGGACTGGGTTGTTGACCGCCTTTGAGAGGTCCTCCAAGGAGTTGTGCCTCCGATGCGCGCTAGCGTGATAAAAATCAGTGCGTAAAGTACCGTACCGTCGCTTACCTAGCACCGATCTGCCTTTTATCGAGCTCCTTCTGAATCACCTCTGGTAGCGTGATCTTTCCCATGGACTAAAACGTTACGTCCGTTAGTGAAACTTCGCAAAGGCGCGCTTACCGAACTCAATGAGTTTTCAGTCGGATTAATCCAGATGTTCGTGGCCGACAGGTCCAAGTCGACGAATGACCTATTAAGTGTGCTCGCCGAAGCACTGGTTTTCACCGGTAACAGTGGAGAACGGCAGCATACTCTGCAAGTGAAATTAAACGTGACAGCTACCGGGGAGTGCCACTTACGAGTTGACTTCCTCGAGCTTCTTCAGCAGCCTTTCGTTATCTCGGCACACGAGCTCTTGGTCTCTCATCAGGATCTCTCGCGAGACGAACAGTTCGGTGTTCTCCTTTCGCAAGGCCTCATTTTCGGCCACGTATAACTTTACAAGGTCTATAAGCTGGGGCCCCTCCAGCTCGCCCAGTTTGTCCAAATCGACTTGGACCGACGACGCGCTACGTTTACCGCCGAGCGACTCCGATGGGGATCCTTGCAGATGTAGCGCTGTTCTTAGGTGTTCGTTTTCACTTTGCAAAACGCCGACTTCCCGTTTCAAAGTTAGTATAAGCGCCTCCCGTGGATCCTAAACAATTAAAGACCGAAACTAAGATGTCTAATACCTCAGGGACGTATACCATCAACACGATCGGTTTGGTTCTGATCCTTTTCGCTCTTGCCGCGTATCTTAGCGTATTGATCGTCTCGCACAAATTGGACATTGCAGGCGAAATGCACGCGATCTGTAATTACAGCGTAATAAACTGGGACAATTTTAGTTTGGTATCTACTACCATAAGCGTAACGCCGTTTCCGGCCAAGGAGTCGGCCAAAAGTTTCGTGAGCTGTGAATCTCGGTAGGGAATGTGATTATTTCTGCGCTTGTTGTCGCTGAGCGACGCGATGCAGTATCCTGAAATGTCAGAAACCCAATCAAGGAAAGCGTCAATAAACGTGATGGAAACGCGAAAAGGTTACCTAAAACCATTAAGCTTTTATTAATGTTGTTGGCCTCCTCTAAGGTCTTTCCCTCGCTTTGCGTTTTCTTCGTCATCTCACTCCCGGCGAGATCGACGAAGTTAATTTTGCCCGATCTAGATATGAAGACGCCGTTCTCGGCGGGCTGCTCGGACGTTATGTGAACCGTTAGGATCGTATGACTTCGACTGCAAGAAGTTCAATTTTTACACGCCGCATTTTCGCAGGAACTCGCTTACCTCGAGTAGTCGTTCATGTTGTGACTTCCAACGGAACGGTTCCTCATTCCTTCTTCCAAAACGGCGGTGAGATCGTCCAGCTCCTCGCAATCCACCGTGAAGAGGTTTTCTACGAAAAATCCGCGCGCTTTCTTACTCCATCGCACTGCTAATGGCTTCCTGGCGCTGCCGGGATTTAGTAGGTCGATTACCTACAATCAGAAAATTAAAAATGAGGTCATTGCTAGTTTCTAATTTTAAAAGCGAGTTCGTAGAAATACAATCCTTTTCTTCGAACTCACATCGCCCCTGTGGCCTAATGGATAAGGCATCGGCCTCCTAAGCCGGGGACTGTGGGTTCGAGTCCCACCAGGGGTACGTGCGTTTTTTTTACAGACGTTTATACAGGGTGTTTTTTGGGAGCTTTAGTTAAACGTTTCTGGGAAAGTAAAATAGGTAGGTTTTTGAAAATTTGTACTTAGGAGTTACGCTGAAGGCCGAATCTATGTAAAATATTTTCAAAATGGCCGCACTTCCGGAAACACTTCCATCCCTATTTTTTATTGCATTTTTGGATTCTACGTGAAATTTCAGTTCTTTTGATATCTGCCATTTATGGTTTTTAAGTTATTTTGACTTTAAGAAAAAAAATGGCGGATGCAGATGGTACCTTGATAATTGATTACTTGAAAAAGGTTATAGTCATGGCAACCCATTTTTATCAGTGCATAGAGAATGAATAGGGCTTTCTTTTAGTGTACTTAAAAAAAAGTTAAGTTGCGTACAACCGCACCTATGGAAATCCAAATTTAAGAAACTTCAAAGTCTATAAACTCAGTTTTTTTAAATGGAATGACCATGTTCTTAATATTGCATGAGATAGAGAATCGAAATTGGCATATTTTGACTATACATGTTCCTATTATCCCTGATTTATTCCCATTTCATTGAATTGATCTCGGAATTGATGCCATTTTTTTCGCATTTTCTTTTTAGTAGTTGGCCATGATTTTATAACAATCGAATTTTAAACAAATCAAGGAATGGATTCTTTAATACCATTGATTCTAGTTCTAGTCTAAATAATTCATTAATAAATAACTCATTTATTAAGGATATAGGACGGAAAATTTTTGAAAAATTTGTTAATCTTGCATTTGCAATTCAATTCATTTTCTTAAATATTCTCTTGTAGAGCTTTGTATCACATGTGCTTCAACCGTTTGTAGTGCATTAGGGGTACAAAATTTCCAAAATTCATACAATTTCGTTCCAGTTTTAGAATGATTGTACGGAAAGCACGCGCCGCGATTCTGCCCATTTCACCATAAATAACAATTAAATTCCAAAATAGGTGAAACCACTGCGAGTCATTTTTCGATTTTTGAAAAACTTATGTTAACCTATAACAGTGGGTGATGGATTAGTGTCACTAGATTTGTTTAAAATTCAATTGTTATAGAATCATGGCCGACTACTAAAAAGAAAATCCTAAAAAAATAGTGTCAATTCAATAAAATGGGAATAAGTCAGAAACTGTTAAAGATAGCTATAGGAACATGTATTGTCAAAATATGCCCATTTCGATTCTCTATCTCATGGAATAGTAAGAACATGGTCATTCCATTTAAAAAAACTGAGTTTTTAGTCTTTGAAGTTTCATAAATTTGGATATCCATAGGGGCGGTCGTACGCAACTTAACTTTTTTTTAAGTGCACTAAAAGAAAGCCCTATTCATTCTCTATGCACTGATAAAAATAGGTTGCCATGACTACAACCGTTTGCAAGTAATCAATTATCAAGGTACCATCTGCATCCGCCATTTTTTTTCTTAAAGTCAAAATAACTTAAAAACCATAAATGGCAGATATCGACATATGGGTATCAAAAGAAGTAAAATTTCACGTAGAATCCAAAAATGCAATAAAAAATAGGGGTTGCCATTTAAAATAACGAAGTTACTATCTACTTCCGGTGTTTCCGGAAGTGCGGCCATTTTGACAATATTTTACATCGATTCGGCCTTCAGAGTAACAAATTTTCAAACACCTACCTATTTTACTTTCCCAGAAACATTTAACTAAAGCTCCCAAAAAAACACCCTGTATAAATTTTTCTGTTCGGTTGTATATGAAAGTATGTCGCTTTTAAGTTTTAAAGCAATTCTTGTCCGGCCCCACTTCTGCGGTTATGAACTACTTTTGGGGGAATTGTCTGCAGTAGGTAGCCTATACCCCGAAGGTCTGCCAGGCATAATTTCAAACAGTTCCAAGATTGGGTTATTAGTTCAAAAGTTACAGCCCTTTGAATTTTTTTCTAGTCTATAACTTTTGATTGAGAAGTCTGATCGAAATAGTACAAATTGATTTGGATTCTACGCACCCAAATTAATAAGAAAAAGTGTTTTCCCGAGAATTATTGGTGTAGTCGATTTTTGGTAAAAAAAGGAAGGTAATACACTGCCTTTTTTTGAGTCCCGAAGAAAAAATTCTCTGAGATTGATCCGGAAAAAAATTTTTCTTATAGAATGTGGCCCTATCTGGTGTTGGCTCGGGTTTGGTGCACGTTGAAGGCGGCTTCGACCACAGCTGGGGGAGGCGGCAGTGCGAGGTCTCGGTAACGACGGAACTGGCCCCACCACTGCTCTCGCCACAGGCGTAGTTTCCCCCGTTGATGGCATTGACTGGGTCGGTTTCTGGTGGTGTCATAGTGCCATATAGTGCGAATGCTAAGGTCCCACAAGCCAGCAGAGCCATTTTAGAAAAATGAAGGACGAAATACATCAGAATTATAGGCTGATTATAGGCCCTTTTTGAACACTTGAACAAATTTTCAGGCGGCATCCTTTAAACAAAAAAAACTATCATCCAGATCAGTTTGATTTTGCCCCTCATGGTAGCCCAAAATCACTTTTCTTAATTTTTAGCGCATTTTCCAAGGAAGTTGAGCGCATGAAAGCATGAGTGTACGGTCTGAGAAAAGTTAATTGAGTATTTATAGCATAGTGCCTCCAACTTCGTTGACCTCGACCTCTGCTATCAGTACGACTTCACAAAAATACTGACTTGGACTTAGATCAGTCGAGAGAATACAAACAATAAGATGAAGCTCCCTTTAACAATTTTGTTCTTTTGTGGTCTACTACAGGTAGGTCAGACCATATTCAATGGTAAGACGGATATTGCCCGATTGCTTTATCGCCGTTTCAGATTTCCCTCGCGTTGAAAGATTACAAAGTAGAATCCGATTGGTGCATAGAACGTTACGATCTCAATTCCAGCGAAATCTATAGAATTCATAGCGGCGCCCATCTGCCCCAGGACAGTAAACCTTACTCGACATTTATGGAATGCTTGTGGCGGAAGATTCAATTCTTGGACGGCGACGGAGAACTCAACCTTGCCAAAATTAGGGAGTATTATCGAGTCGCCCAAGAGGGTCACGACGAAGTCGAAAGCGCCAGGAGAGCGGATGCCGTTGTTGAAAGGTGCCGACTCGCAGGGGGCAGCACGCCAGCTATTAGAGCCATTAATATGGGAAACTGTTTGAAGAACAATTAATTTTTGATAAATACATTCATTTTTTGCAATTCTATTCTTCTGATATGATCTCCTCATTTGTCTTTTCCATGGAATCAGGCGGTCTTCAGTGCGTACTTTTATGGGAGACACAAGCTACCGTGTAGATTAACGGGCGATCAAAAATGAGTTGCTGTCGAGTCGCCTTTGGAAGTTCATGTTAAGTACGATTTCTCATGTAAACAAAAATTCCAAAGGTGACTAGACAGACAACTCATTTTTGATCGCATGTATTAGAAATGAACGTACATATGACGTACGTACTATGTACAACGTGACAACATACTTCCCAAAAGTGATTGCTTAGCAGTAAGAAGCATCATTAATTACATTCCACGAAACCGCCATCCACGCGTGATTATAACTAATTCGTTATCGCCATTTTGTTATTGATAGCCAGCCAACTTATAAATACACAGCGTCCCACTTTTAAATCTCCAAAATCAAGATCAACTCCTATACCGCAATGAACGCGTTCGGAATTTTCGCCGCCATACTCTTTCTTCAGGTAAGTTGCTCCATTTTTCCAGTTTAAACGTTGTATACCTACTCCCTAGGCCGCTATGGCGTACAAAGATTTCAAGGAGGAGTCGGACTGGTGCATCGAACGACACGGACTCAGCGCCGACAAAATCTACAGAATCCACAGGGGAGGGCACTTGCCGTCAACCGACGACGACTATCTTACCTTTATCGAGTGCCTGTGGAGAAAAATTCGATTTTTGAATTCGCGCGGCGAACTAAACTTGGCGGAAATTTGGGGGATGTACTACGAGGTCGCGCACGAGATTTACAATCATCAAGTCAGCGCGGTGAAGGCGGATGCTGTCCTAAAGAAATGCAAAGGGGTTAACGGCGACACGCCGGCCCTAAGGGCTGTGAACATGGGGAATTGTTTAAAAAATGTTGCTAATTATTAAATATTTTAAGTGCCAAACTTGGTCACAAAACGTACTCGAAATGATTGCTATTCCCAGTCGGGAGTAATCGATTAGGGTAAAAACCTCTTTATTTGATTAGTGTAAGTGTAGACGCCATGGAAAAGCAGGAAAATTAGGTAATTACTTCTCAGATGGTAACATATGTCTTGCGTATCTGTACGTACGTCTGTGGGACAAAATACGTACATTCGTCCAAAGGAATTCCAGTATACGTAAAAGTACAGCTTGTTAGAAGATGAAAATACAAAACTCCCTCTTCCGAATAAGACTCTATTTTATTGATGAGATTCCAGAAGGTACATACTTACACGGACGTACAAGGAATATACCGATAAATGACATGGTAAAAACGTGATTAAAACAAACACAAAGTACTGGATTCCAATAATCCACCGAAGTGTCTTTTTCTTACATTTTCTTATTCGTCCATGTACATTGTTTCCCTTCTTCTTAGCTTCATATTATTTTTGGTCAAAACTGGCGTCTAATAAAGGATTTTCTATATACCTATTGGGTCCTTTGAAGTCAACGAGGTAAAAAGGTTTTGAGTTAACCTGGCGCATTTGTTTCTGTTGGGTTTGTTTACAAGAAAAGTGTCGGATTCAGCCATGTATGGACAATTTGGACGTCTCATGTCAAGTGGTCGTTCCAAAAGCGGAAAGGAAAAAGACCTATGAATATTATTACATTTTTTAATCTTCGCATTCCGATTCAACGGCATTCTAAAATAAATATGTTACCTATACGCAAACGGGGGCCGTACATACCTGACGGTTTCAATTTGGGCCATAAACCAGACGGATCGGCCATTTTGAGATGCGTGCCATCAAAAAAAAGGTCAGCATGTGTTATTCGTTACTGCCACTTGATAACAAAGGTCAAGTTTCAAGAGGTCGATCCGTATAGATAGTGTTCGTTCTAACTTCGTAGAAGCTAACAAAACAACGGCGCTATAATGAGAATTATCCTTTTGGGTTTCTGCTGGTTGTTGTCTCTGCAGGTGAGTTAACGTTTTTTTAAAATTATGATAACCCCTGCAAGGTCCGGTAGGGATGCCTGATGGCGTTGAGGTCAAGGCGCGATGCCGCCGACAGCTCAGCTCAAGCGTGCGTCACGGAACTAAACCTGGAGGTGGAAAAGATCATGAAGATCAACGGCGAGGACTATACACCCGAAGGAGACGAGGATTACGCAAGGTACACGGAGTGTTACTGGAAACGAATGGGATACCTGGACGACTTTGGGGACTTTATCGCTGATAATCTCAAAAAGATGATCGTTGAGAGTATCAAACTTGACGCGCACACAAAGAAGTCGATGCACAAAATTGCCGAGCTTATTCTGGAGCAGTGTCGGCACTCTCACGGTCCGACGATTGGGCAGAAAGCGATTCGCATGGAAAATTGCATTACGAAATATTACAAAGTCTTCCTCAGAAAATATTCTGAGGCTGAATCGAACGTGGTTAACCATAAATAGTTGCAATATTTAGCTATTAATTAATCGAAATAAAACTAATGCTTACCTTTTCGTTGTAAATCTCCAAAAAACTGGCCTTAAGTATGAAACTGACGTCCGACTTTTCGTTCAGCAATTTGAATAAGTACATAAACGATCTAAACACCAACCCGTGAGCGTCACTGTAAGAGGGCTTCTTCTTGTCGAACTAAAGATTATCGTATGTAGGTCACTAATGGACATCGGGGGTCTTACCAATTTCGGTGGACCGGTCAAAGTGTGAGTTTTTCCACTGCCTGTTTGCCCGTAGCAGAAGGCGGTGCACCTGAAACCCTCGACGGCCATTTCGATCAGCCTTTTTATACCGGAGAACTGGAGGACGTCTTCTTGGGTCGCGGCCGGCTCGAAGACGACATTGTAGGAGAAGAGTTTCGATTTGTGAGCGCTACCGCCGTTGGGGAGGTGTTCCACCTACAACAAACGGAAATATACGTTAACAAGAGATCAACAAACCTCACGTTCTGGACCTTCGTGGACAACTCATCTTCTCTTCAAACGCCTAGGGAACAAAATGTTTTACGTTTTTGAAAATGTTAATCGGCATTTATTTTAAATAATTCCTACCGAACTTAATAATAATAATAATAAGCCATTTATTGGACATACTTCCACCTCAATAATATACAGGGTGGTAACTTGCGTAACGCATCATAGGGATTTCAATGTAAAATTCATAACATGCGATTATTGGCTCCCCAAATTATTTTAGAGCAAAAATGTATTAAGTTTTTTTGTAGGAAAAATTTTTCTACGGCAATCAACCGTATTAGTTTTCAATTTTTTGCATAATAAAGACGGAAAATTGGAAAATTAAAACCTCCATCTTTTTCAATAATCTGTGATGCCATGGAATTTTATAATAGAAAAACTACGCCAATATCCGTCATGCCATGGAATGTCTGCTATAAAACAAATCAAATTCTATCAAAAAGTATTATATTTAGAACAGCGAATTCAATATAAAGAAAGACCAAATTACTAAAAACGGTTTCCTAATATAACAATTTACAATAAATGCTCGAATAAGTTACCATTAACTGCAAGACAGTAACCAAGTCGATCATAAAATCCATTTCGAACTGCTGCTAATTGATAACTAGATATCTTTTTGTTTTAGAAAATTCCATGGCATCGCAGATTATTGAAAAAGATGCGGGTTTTATTTTTCCAATTTTCCATCTTTATTATGCAAAAAATTGAAAACTAATACAGTTGATTGGCGTAAAAAAATTTTTTCTACAAAAAACCTTAATAAATTTTTGCTCTAAAATAATTTGGGGAGCCAATAATCGCATGTTATGAATTTTACATTGAAATCCCTATGATGCGTTACGCAAGTCACCACTCTGTATAATAACAAAACAAGAAAACAATTTAAAAAAAAAAGAAGAAAAGGAGTGTCTTCAGTCAAGAATCTTTCCATCTTGGATTTTTAGCGTTGCGTATGGGTAAACCCAAAGGTACGCGTCTCATATGCCCACCATACATTAGAGATACTTACTTTACCGGCCACTACTCACACGTGCATCCTTGCCAAACGACGAAACAACCTTCTATACTTGACCTATTCTGAAACGAGGACGCTGATGGGCCACTTTCTCTCTGCCTTCCTCCTATCTTCCTCGACAAAACATTGTTAGGAACTAGAGGGGTTCCTTCTACGACCACGATTCACCAGATCTTTACATACGTTAGGTACCAGTTCTCATACGGAACTTACTCTTCATATATGTAAGTAGTTCTAGTGACTACGTATGTGTAACCTTTATTGCGCAGCATAGAATAGTTTACAGGTGCCCTTATAACAAGATGTCAGATCGGCTATAATAACAATAATTAACAGTATGTTGGACTGACGCGCTTGTTACTCAGAAAACCCGCTTCCCAATTAAACTGTCAACACTCTGATATAATCCATAAAATGTAATTGCGGACAGGAACACAATCCACTTGAATGAGTAATGATTTCCAATTACTTCGGTTGCATTATAAGTGTGTATGTACTGGCAAATATGCTTTTTAAACACCTGAATTTTTAATATCGCATGGTATTGTGAAGTTTGGCTATTGCATCTATAAACGTCTTTATATTTGCAGGGGCATAAGTGGTAGGTAAACTTTTTGGTGGTAGTAATATTAACAACCTGTTCATTCGTTAACTACATCAACACTTTTGTATTACTTTGCTTTATGTGTAAGTAGATAAGGAAACGGCACATTGATTATACAGAGACATGACAAGTGATTAGGCTATTATTGATTTATACCCACCAATATTTGTCCATTTCCCGGAAACTGTATAACAGAAATGTCTCTCGCCTTAACTTCCTTGTGGTTTAGAGGCCGCACTCTGGAAGGAAACGCCGATTAGTTGCCTTGCATTAACAAAAACGATTTTTTTTTACCTCACGACAACATTGATATTATCCTCGACTTGGTTGTATCCTGATATTATCCTATGGGAATGACCAGTATCGTCGAGCCTTTCTATACTGCCAGTTCTAAAAGAAAAGTGAGATTAGAGGACGTTTTCGGTACGTTAACAAATGAATCTCTACGGGTGCAATTTCCCGACTCTGTGCTAAAGCCGCCATCTTGGAAAAATGGCGGCCGTTGAGCTATGGACCCTGTTTGCCTCGTCTTTTTTTAGAAACGTCAACCATTTTCTATATCTATCAAGAAAACCTTAAAACAGACTACATTTTATTCGCTAAAAATTGTCCAAGCGAAAATACTATTTCCCTTTCATTTTTCTCATCTCTTCCAACGCACAAAACTAGTGGTTTTAGTTAATTATCTTCCCGATGTGTCCCACGTTTCCATAAAAGAAACAACCATGGAGTAAAAAGCGTAGGATTCGAGCCCCTACCTAGCACCAAACCCATCTGAGCACGCTTGGCGGCTTTTCATGTGGCCTTTGTGTACCACATCCAGAGCCGTCCTTAGCAAATGCGAGGCCTGGAGCGAAATATTTTTGCGGGGCCTTTTTTAACAATGATTTCCGAGGGGGGCGGGGTATGGAATACCCCCGAGGGGAGTGGGTCCTACTCCGGAAATTTTTGCAAAATTATACATGCAAAGTCGTCATTTTAAGCACTTTGAATGACTGTCACGCGGCGAAGGGAGAGGAGGAGATCATGCAAGAATGATTCACTCACCGGCGAGCGCGAGGGTTTGTTCGCGACTAATGACTATGACGTACGAATGAGACTTTCGTTCGTAGGTTTTTTAATTAATCAATAGTTGAACATATTGTGCGGGTAATCAGACAGATATTTTATATACTATATTATACAGGGTGCGCATTATGTATGGAATGTAGTATACAGGGTGTTTTTTTGGGAGCTTTAGTTAAAAGTTTCTGGAAAAGTAAAATAGGTAGGTTTTTGAAAATTTGTACTTAGGGGTTACTCTGAAGGCCGAATCGATGTAAAATATTTTCAAAATGGCCGCACTTCCGGAAACACCGGAAGTAGATAGTAACTTCGTTATTTTAAATGGCAACCCCTATTTTTTATTGCATTTTTGGATTCTACGTGAAATTTCAGTTCTTTTGATACCCATATGTCGATATCTGCCATTTATGGTTTTTAAGTTATTTTGACTTTAAGAAAAAAAATGGCGGATGCAGATGGTACCTTGATAATTGATTACTTGAAAAAGGTTATAGTCATGGCAACCCATTTTTATCAGTGCATAGAGAATGAATAGGGCTTTCTTTTACTGTACTTAAAACAAAGTTAAGTTGCGTACAACCGCACCTATGGAGATCCAAATTTAAGAAACTTCAAAGTCTATAAACTCAGTTTTTTTAAATGGAATGACCATGTTCTTAATATTGCATGAGATAGAGAATCGAAATTGGCATATTTTGATATTACATGTTCCTATAGCTATCTTTAACAGTTTCTGATTTATTCCCATTTCATTGAATTGATCTCGGAATTGATGCCATTTTTTTCGCATTTTCTTTTTAGTAGTTGGCCATGATTTTATAACAATCGAATTTTAAACAAATCAAGGAATGGATTCTTTAATACCATTGATTCTAGTTCTAGTCTAAATAATTCATTAATAAATAACTCATTTATTAAGGATATAGGACGGAAAATTTTTGAAAAATCTAAACAGAGTCGTTCAACTGAATTTCTTAAACAACTTATAAGTCTGGAAATTCAGAAAGGTAATGCGATATCTGTTCTAGCAACAATTCCATACCAAAAATGTTTCAACGAAGTTTTTTATATTTTGCATTGAATTTAATTTGTTAATCTTGCATTTGCAATTCAATTCATTTTCTTAAATATTCTCTTGTAGAGCTTTGTATCACTTATGCTTCAACGGTTTGTAGTGCATTAGGGGTACAAAATTTCCAAAATTCATACAATTTCGTTCCAGTTTTCGAATGAATGTAAGGAAAGCACGCGCCGCGATTCTGCCCATTTCACCATAAATAACAATTAAATTCCAAAATAGGTGAAACCACTGCGAGTCATTTTTCGATTTTTGAAAAACTTATGTTAACCTATAACAGTGGGTGATGGATTAGTGTCACTAGATTTGTTTAAAATTCAATTGTTATAGAATCATGGCCGACTACTAAAAAGAAAATCCGAAAAAAATAGTGTCAATTCAATAAAATGGGAATAAGTCAGAAACTGTTAAAGATAGCTATAGGAACATGTATTGTCAAAATATGCCCATTTCGATTCTCTATCTCATGGAGTAGTAAGAACATGGTCATTCCATTTAAAAAAACTGAGTTTTTAGTTTTTGAAGTTTCATAAAGTTGGATATCCATAGGGGCGGTTGTACGCAACTTAACTTTTTTTTAAGTGCACTAAAAGAAAGCCCTATTCATTCTCTATGCACTGATAAAAATGGGTTGCCATGACTATAACCTTTTTCAAGTAATCAATTATCAAGGTACCATCTGCATCCGCCATTTTTTTTCTTAAAGTCAAAATAACTTAAAAACCATAAATGGCAGATATGGGTATCAAAAGAACTGAAATTTCACGTAGAATCCAAAAATGCAATAAAAAATAGGGGTTGCCATTTAAAATAACGAAGTTACTATCTACTTCCGGTGTTTCCGGAAGTGCGGCCATTTTGAAAATATTTTACATCGATTCGGCCTTCAGAGTAACTCCTAAGTACAAATTTTCAAAAACCTACCTATTTTACTTTCCCAGAAACTTTTAACTAAAGCTCCCAAAAAAACACCCTGTATATCTCGGGAGATATCGAATATATATGAAATTATTCCCATAAATGCCAGCTTTCAGTTGTTTTTATTTCAGAAAACAAATGAGTAAGTAACGAAAAACAATTGAATTTTTTAATTGGCAATGCACCTTTTCATTAGGATCATTTGATAGATTTCTTTCCCTTTTCGATGATATAACATGTTAGCACCCTTATTCAAGAAAATTTTTCACAAAAATGTATCATAATTAGATGAATAAAATTAATCCAGATATCCTACATAAAAATAAAACAAATGAACGTGTACGTTTCTTATTAAACCTTGAAGACAAAACGAAATTAGCAGTAAAATGGTTTTCATCGCAATGAATGTTCAAAATGTTCATCATTCACTGCAAGGCAATGGCATAACCTATCCCAAACAAGTTGTAAATCAGCATATGCATGATTAAAGCGCATTTTTGGTAATACAGATTAGTATTTTATTAGTGAAGTTTAAAATTATCGATCTCACGAGTCATTTTGGCTGCGTTAAATAATTAATTTTATTTAATTTCAATTAAGGGTACGTCTTTATTTTGTAAAACAAATCACAAAGTAAATAATTAAGCTTTTATACTGGTAGCGCTATCTAACGGTAAAATTATAGCACCTCCAAAAACCATATCGAAATTATTTTCTTAAATTATCGATCTCACAAGTAATCTAACTCAAAATACACTAGAGCCTGCACATCTACACTATAGCAGAAAGCTTTTAGTAATAATTTGAGTCTCTAGCTATTGTAGTTGCTAAGATCTCAGCCGGACAGCCAGCCAGCCAGCCATAACGAATATAATAGGGTATTTTTTCAAAAATGCGCTAAAAACTTGAAATAAAAATTAACTTCTTCTACACGGGTGCCAACGTGTTATGTCATTGAAAAGAGAAAAGAAATCAAATGAGCCTAATGAAAATGTGCGTTGCTATTTAAAAAAATTCAATTATTTTCGTTATTCATTTGTTTTGTGGAATAAAAGCAATGGAATGCTGCTTTATTATGGGAAATAAAATGTTAAACAACTTTCATAATATAAAAAATTGTTGTATACATTCGAAATATATACTATATTCCATACATAATGGGCACCCGGTATATTTATATATTAAAATATTATTATATTATTTTTATTTTCATTAAATCAAACCTTATATTTATTTTCAGCGCGAGGACTGGAGCGGCCGCTCCACCCTCCATCATGATACGGTAATCGAATTACCCCCAACAATGGCAATTAGTGGATTTTCTGCGAATAATTGATCTAGATATCGTTTTAACACATACGATATGGTAAAAAAGACATTTCGTAGATCGAAGTCGAGATTGCAAAGAGAAACATAAACAATTGATGGCGATTGTGCGTGCACTTCAAATTTAAATGCCGCAACTGAGGGCAAAAATCAATTTCGGATAGATGCACGCGACGATGCCAATGTAAAATCGTAATTTATATTTGCCTACGAATGTACAAACAAAATGATGAATGGGCCATTATAAAAATTGTGTCTATGAAAGATTAATTCGCCTAGATACTTTTATAACTTGACATTGAAGATTATACGTAAACTTATTGATTACTAAATAATTTTCGGGGGTTGTTTAATGGGGATACCCGATATGAGTGATTAATTTATTAGACTTCTCAAAAAAACAATTCTAAATTTTGTTTGTGATATAAAAGTATAACGAAAATGTCACCAGAACAAAAAAGAGGGAATGGAATGAGAAACAAATAATGGAAGGAGGTAAAAGGGAAATAAGAACGGGGGCAAAAGACACAAACAAAAGATAGAAAAGATGTCAAAGAAATAAAAAAGGAAAGAAGAGTAACAAAAATCACACTACCAGAAAAGTAACAAAAGAAAATGGCAAAGAATATTACAACCCAAGGTGGAATAAAAGGGCGGAGAAATAGCTGGCAGAAAGTCGCAGGCGCGTTCCGTATCCCGAAAGGCATCCGTCGGAACAGGTAAATTTCAGAGGGTGGAGGAAACGGATAATGATCTGGGCGAGTTATCAGATTTATTGGCACATTTCTGTATTGGTGAACTGGCGGCCGTTGCAGTTCGTCACTTTCGGCGCTGACTCTGGTGCCGATGTCCAAGAAGCCTGTACCATTATGCCCTAGTACGAATAGAAGGCCGATTAGGCGCAATGGTATTTGGATAGAGAAAATCGAACCCGTTCGGGGGTTGTTTCCAAACATCTGCTACCTTCCACCTCAAACATTTAAACTCGGCCTTTATCTAAATTTAAAGGACCACCAAAAATATTCCGATGACGCCATTTCGCCCATAAAAAATTCACCCAGTTCATAATAAATAGCGAGCGTGGTTAACTCTGCAAACGTATAAGATCGTCGTCGGTTTCCCGCACGCGACCAGTGAAAAACTCCAACCAATTTCCCTCCTCACTTCAATCAAACAGGTGTGAAAATCGTTTTGTACTTTCACGATTGGAACACGCCCGGCGGAGGGGAAAGGTTTTGACCCAAAAATGCTGCGACAAATCAATAATCGACGTAATACACGCGCAGAGTTGAAGGTTAAGGTGTAAACCTAAACATTTTCATTTTCTAGAGGGAAGTGAAAGGACGGCAGTTTTTGAGGTCGAAAATTCGGAATAAAAAGCATTATCTTGATGACTGTTACATATTTTACCCGTTTGTGTAAATTTGTTCCTTGTATATCTATCGTGTAGATCTGGCTAGCTGTAATTAAGCTACAATGCAAGCATTGAAGACATATATTG